>NC_141350.1:47510795-47843295 GCF_057382095.1 Aulonocara sp. 'chitande type north' Nkhata Bay
TATGAATCTTTTGGGAATCAGCTTGCGGCATGCTCTCTTGTTAGCTACACCATCCAGCCTATCCTGTGATTCTAGTACAGCTTTACATATCAAGATAAGCAGTTGTGGAATTAAAGGGGGAGGTACAGCCACATGAAACAACTCAGGGGCTGAACTCAAACTTACAATGGAAGCTATAAAATCATGTAGAAAAAGGCTGACTGAAGCATTATGTTAGTGGAAATTAATCAAATAGACAGCAGGTAGCAATCAAACTCTTACTGCTGAAGAGGTTCGGGTTGCTTTTGATTGTTTCATTGTAAATTCTAGATAAATGCAGGGTGCTGGATACAATTTAGATAAAAAGATCCATAACAGGTGAGTCAGTGGGATTACCGCTGAAGCTTTGAAACCTTTTTTTGGTGATCTGAGTAAAATGGTAATTGTAGAAATGGTTATCAGGTCAGTCAGAGTAGTATACATATTTGGCATTTAAGTAAATTACAACTAGTAAATTCACCTATAACAGTCCACTTAACTCCAGCAACTCTTTATATAAAAGAGCTCTTTCGGTCTATTAAAACAAAGAGTTTTCATACCATGTGTCTGTGTACTGATAAACGTTAAATGCTTTGTTATGAACTACGCATTTATATGTCACATAACAGTTACTCAACCAGAAAGTACTAACTGACTTTAAACATCCATATGGTCAACTGACAAGCATTTTCTGAAGTCTGAAAATAGGAGAAGCACATTAACAATTGTGTCTGTTGTTGCTGTGCACATATCAAAGAAAGAGAAAGCGGGAGTAAATAAAGATTGCATTCATTAGGGGTATTTACATACAAGTTCTTTGTTCATTTCATCAAAGATAACTACAGCGCGCCTTTCAGCAATGGTAATGATCAAATAATTATCTGGAGATCAAAGCTGTCCACCAGTGCTGCAAGGCAAGACTGGAGACTGGTGGTAAAACAATGCAATACAAAATACAGTTACTGTGGAGGACAATAACAATCAAGGGTCACTGACCACAGTTCATTCATCCTTCCTGTGACATCCCTAAGGTCTCTCACCATTAAAGTAAATGAGCATGGTTCTCCACTTACTGAGTCTGTCATTTAGGAAGAGAGAGAGAGAGTGAGAGAGACCGAGAATAAGCAAGATGGATAGATACGTACATACATACATATATACAACATTCAAAGCTATGACTATGTTTAACGCTCGGTATAAAATGGCAGCGGTGCAATAATTGTAATTGCTTTGTGACATTCAAGAGCAAAAAAGTAGCTGACCAAAGAGAGAGAGAGAGGCAAGGCCTTCTGTGTTTTTTTCTGTTTTTAAAACATGAAAAATACAATTTGCAAATAATAACAGAGTGCCTGTCAAGTGATACTATACATTTACCAGCCCAAGATAGCTTCTGATTAATAGCAGAAAAATTGTTGAGAAGCAAGCCGGTCTGAATGGTTTGATGATCAGTGCCAAGTTTAAGCCCTCTTTTATGCAATTCTGCAATCCTGTCATTTTGCTGTATATGGAAAAAAGACAGGAGGGAAAATACTGTGGTGGGGCGTCACACATTAGATTGCATGAGTTGAGCATTCATCTTAAAAAGACAGCCTCCTATAGAGGTCTATTATCACAGGCAACATGATGACACGTATAATTTGCTGGCCTTCACAATATCCACCATGGGTTGTGTTTGTATGACTGGATTACACTCGTGGCATATCAATTGGCATCTTTTCAATTTTCCACAATGCACTAGATCTAAACCGAAGCAAACGTAAGTGCAATGCAACATTAAAAAGAGTCCTTACAAAAACTCACACATCTATCTCAACTCTACACCATATAATAACTCCCATCTCTACTGTTGACCCTTCCCCCTTTTCATTGCTTCTGCTGCAGTGCTAAGCTGGAGTCCTGACATAATATTGAGTTGTGGTGCAGCATGTACATGTTCTATGCCACGGGGAAAACACTTTTTCCCCCCACTCGACCACTGAATCTTTGTCTCTCCCATGTGTAAGCGATTGGGGTTAGCTATGACTCTGTTTATAGAGATAGGGAAAGGCTGGTTGACAAAAAAATAAAAAATAATATTGGGGTGGGAAAAAAGGGTTAAGATCTTGAACAATAGTTCTCCAGGCTTTCTGAAATGCTTTTAAAGGGTTTTTTACTTTTTTCCATTGGCTGCTTTTTCTTTCATTTTCACAGATAACACAGTCTGAGATGCATGAAATGGTACTTTTGCACCGGAGAGGTAAACCGGGAAAACTATCCATAGCCGATGAACAGCCATGCTCTTAATCCAGCAATGACCTGAAACTAGACCTCAGAGGCAACCTTTAGTTGACAAATCTACTGTTTGCAGAAATGTTCTCAGTGGAAGAGTGGCTGTCATGAATCCATTCTTGAGGAAGGGAAATGGCTGAAAGGAAAGGCTGAGGTATGATAAATTACACAAGAACTGAATCAGTGGCAACAGGTCCAAATGTAAAGGTTTTCATTCAAATTGTCCTCCATGTACGGAGGAAGTCAGGGGAGAAGTAAAACAGTGAGCCCCTACAGCCATCTGTAAAACACCGTGGATCAAAAAAAAAGCAGCATCAGATTTGCAATACCATACATTTGCAGTGCATTATATTGCCATACAATCCGGAAAGCACCAGATTGGCTATGGCTTCATTTTACAGCATGGCAATGATTCCAAACACACAGCCAATGCAGTAAAAGCATACCTGGACAGACAATGGAACACCTTTAGTCATGGACTGGCCTCCCAGAGCCCCAGACATCAACATTATTGAAGTAGCATTGGATCATTCTGACAGAAAACTGAATAAAAGTCAGCCACCATCTAAAAAAGATCTTTGAATATCTTTCAAGAGTCTTGGAGAACTATTCTTGTAAACTACTTAAAGAAATTACAAGAAAGCTTACCTAGGAGGGCTCAGTCTATGTTGAAGAATAGAATCATACTAAATATTTATTTTTATATAAACTCTGCTTTTGCTGTACATACTTTAATAATACTGTGGTAATTCAACAAACTGCTACACTTACTTCCTATATTCCTGTCAAAAAATTAGTTTGGCACAGTACTGTAGTTCAAGATGATGGACAGATGATAAAGAACAGGAAGACATTTAAACGTTTTCAATCTTGCATTAGGTGCCCGAAGCTTTTCAAAAAGGTTAACTCTTCAGGTGTTTACAGAGTCAGCCGTGTTGCAAGCGGTATTGATTTCCTCTCTATCCCAAAACATCAAGTAAAATAAAAAAGGAAGATCATCTCGTGTGACAAAGCGTAGCAGCTTGGAATTATCTCCCTTGAACGTGCAAGCACAATGCCACACAATTTCATGAATTAGTGAGATAGCTCAGTACATGGCATTCAAAAACTAAATTAAAAACTGGGATTAAGATCCCATATTTTAAGTAAAATGGTGGTGCACTGGTAAATCACAAAGTCAAAGCATTTGGAAATGAAAGCATGTGTTTCCTAATATATATGAAAATGACTAAGGAAAAAAAAGGAAAGTGAAGGAGAAGCAGGCTTGCACTTCTTCCACACTGCCCTTTCTGCTCATCTGTTCTCGGAGACACTTGTGGTAATAAATCAAAGCTGTGCAGACAGGCCATGGTGGAGAAGAATCTTGCTGTCCTTTTCCTTCCTTACCTATAACCTCTGACTTTGGTTTGACAAAACTATCAGAAATCTGACATTATCCACGAAACAGACAAGACTATGCTCGTTGTGGATCGGGTGATATTTTGCTAACAGGTTATACTCCAGCACGACAGAAATCCAGCTGTTATGAGAAAGTGGAAAGCACAATGGTAGACTAGTTTACTAGTAGTATCCTAACCAGTTAGGCTAACATTATGTGTCTCTAGCCCCTGAATTCAAACAACAAGGCCATTTCACACCAGCAACAAGAAATTCAGCACAGATGTTTTTCATCACAGATTTGTTTGCTTTAGTCACAAATGGCTAATGTCATGGAACGGAGACATGAGCTGTGTGTGAAATTCCACCCCTATTTAAAATGCACCGCACGGCTTGTTTTCTGACAATATCCACTATACTACTATAATGTTCTAAAAAAAATTCTACGATGCACTAAAAAGCTGAAATGTAAGTTTACTGCTCACTATTGATTGAAATATTGATTGTCCATTATATGAAGAGCAGCATGTGAATGAATAGGGGGTGATTTTCATCGCATTATATTGTTACTATGGGTGGTAATAAACTGCTTCAGAGACAGTTCAGAAATGAGATAGCTCATTTAAGAGTCATTTCCCATATGGGTGTCACGTGGGTTTCAACACCACCCTACACCCGTAGGATACCAGCAGGAGATTATGAGTTTACTCCTTCCAATGTGAGAAGTGAACTTGAGCACAGATTCTTCACAGTTCTTTCCAACTAAGCTTTTTTCTTTGCAAACTAAGTCCTGATAATTATTAGCAAGCACTAATATCTTCGTCAATTACATGTTTTGTTTTGTTTTTTTTAAACACAAGCCAATACACTTTCATCCACTCTCACAACACTTTTGACCACGCCTATTTAGGGTTCAGGAAGTGTATACCATTTTCACACAATTTCACACCGGTTTGTACCGGTTGCAATTAGTCATGTTTGCTCCGTCATCTCTGACTGCTTGTACCAAGACATATGGGCTTGGGTTTTTTTTTTCTTTTAAACTGGAGCACAGCCTCTCTTATCTCCACATCAAATCAACAACAACATAAAAGAAGGCATTTAAAAAAAAAAAAATCATAGATATCACACTGTTCTTAATCATGTGAAGAAGATAAATAACAAGTGCTGGTTTCACAGAAGGACGTGTTGACTGTGGTGTTAGACTTTTACCGCTTTGACTTTTACACCGAGAGGTGTTGTTGGCGTTTCCTAAGAGTTTTAGAACAATATTGAAAGAGCGATGCTAAAAGAGAGTGTTGCTGGGTGAGTACATCAATCCAAAACACTCTGCAGTCTGTATAGTTCTGTATAATAGCTGGTGGGTATGTAAAAGGCGAATATATAAAAAAATGATAAGACATACACCTGTAAGGCAATGCGATGTAGTGTGGTAATAAATTGCTTCGTAACAATAAATGGTGTATGTGGTGAGAATTCAACTTTTCTAGCTTCCTCTAGCACAGGGGTGGGGAACTCCAGGCCTCAAGGGCCGGTGTCCTGCAGGTTTTAGATCTCACCCTGGGTCAACACACCTGAATCAAATGATTAGTTCATTACCAGGCCTCTGGAGAACTTCAGGACATGTTGAGGGTGTAATTTAGCCATTTAAATCAGCTGTGTTGGATCAAGGACACGTCTAAAACCTGCAGGACACCGGCCCTCGAGAACTGGAGTTCCCCCACCCTTCCTCTAGCATAAGAAAATCACAATTCAGTATGTGAGATGAAACAGTGAGGCATGAAATAAATGCACTTCTGATAATAAAACCTCATTTCATTTTTTCTTAACAATTTAATCCCCAAAAGTTGATTCTGTTCATCTGGACGATGATTACATTCTTTTGGGGAAGTAAATCCCCAAAGGAATGATTGTTAACGTCTTGAGGATGCATCAAGACGTTAACAATTTAGTGTATTTTATGAATTCTATAACAACATTTCACAAACTCAACAGCCAATAATGCATTTGTCAAGAAGAAAGAGCTGTTGAGTGGACCAACAAGCAATATAGGGTATAAACTGGACACAGGGAAATCACAGGTGACATCTAGTATCAGCATTTAACCCAGTTCTGACAATTAAAAGGTTTAACAAATATAAAGGTGGTTCTACATTGCTGGCATGTGTACTTTCCTACCCACCTAGCAGCTTATCATGACACATCATGAATGCCAGACTGAAAGGTTTGACTAATTAAAGACAAACACAAGGCCTGACTGAACCATCCAATTGGTCTGTAAGCAAAAGAAAATACAATATATTTTTTTTATCAGTATAGATTTCACAACTATGACTGTTTAATTAGCAACAGTATTGACAAGTGTATTTGTAAACTTCTCACAGCTATGACAAATACACCTTTTGAGTTAAGCACTTTTCTTAACATATTGTTTTTAATTTAACTTCTGCCTCTATGCTCAGTTGACCTTTTTTAAAAGCCTTGTTAAAATCAATGGTCTCATTTTTTAAAAAAAAAATCCTTTTTCCACACTTTTTCTTTTTAATCTAATTTTTTCAAAACACAAAGCACACAAGTAATGCTTTCAATATGTATTACACATGAGGACCTATTAAAGCTCGTTTTCTTGCTCCACAGCATGTACTCATGCACTGAAAGGGTGAAGCAGCAAATTTGCTAGCTGGCTGACTGGGAGGACAGAGAGGCCTTTCTCACCAGTCAACGGCTGTCCTTAATGAGAATAGAAAGTGATTTACTAGCTTAATGCTCCAGCCCTCAGCCTGCCTGCCCGCCTTTGCTTTACACAGCCAGTTTAGTCGACACTCTTCATACAGAGAATGAAACTGAGACCAGGGAAACAGGGAAAAAAAGGAGGATAGCAAACTCCTGTCTGAAAACTGCAGTAATGAGATGTTCTCATGGATTCTCAGTCCCCGCATCACTGACTTCCTCCAAGCCCTGCATTTTTCTATCCGTCCTGCTTTTTGCTAAGTTCTCCATGATACTGTGCCATCTGAACAAATCGCAAACTGAATAAATTACATCATTCTGGAATTACTTCCTTTCACTTCATTTTGTTTGGCTAAAAGCTTTTAACAAACATCCCTGTTCCATACTTTCTCTACATCCTGTTACACAGTCACACTTACACCGCGAAGGGGAAATCAAGAGAACATGAATCGCTCACATGATTTGTAAGACTTAAAATGAACAATGAGTAATGCTCCTTTTATACTCATTCTGCTCCTGTTACAAAGTTGTTGTTGGGTTTTTTTGTGACTGGTATAAGACTGGTGTACTTCCCTGCTATTATGTTCCCTATGATTATCCAATCAGCAATGCTGTATTCAAGACCACTTTTAAATCACAGGCTTTCACTGAGAATCAGATGACCTGTCAGAAACCAGTTATCCACGGATGTGTGAATAAACAGAAAAAAGTGGGATGTTTTGGATCCCCTAAAATCTGCAATGACTAAATGTAGACAACGACACAAACTCTAGGCTAGTGCTTTATCCAGTTAAAGTTATACCGTCTTGCAAAACACGTGTGTTATGAGCTCAAGTGAGAATACCAATTTCATGCATATTTGCAGGGCCAAATTGCATTCCTTGATTGGGAAAGCATACTTAGGGTATGCATGAAATTTAAAATTATGTTTTACCATGAAATAGGAAAGTCAGACAGAAAGAAGGACGAAACAAGAATGAGGGATGGCAGAATAACTTGAGAGTGCCACTTAAAATCGAGTGGCACGGCTTGCGTTTACATACCGTAGTTTTTAAGTTGAGTAGGGAAAGCGAAAAGCGTGTTCTTCATACCTGGACTGGTGGGGATTTTTTTTGGGGGGGGGAACACGCCACAAAATTCAAACAGAGTAGAGCAGGTGATTTAACGCCGGGGACAAAATGTGTATAAGCGCGTGATTTGTTTTTATTTGTATCTTTTGGAAATATAGCTGTGTGCACAGCCTATGCGCACAAACGTGCAGCCAAACAGACCGGTTATCGCCATGGAGGGCAAACACAGAACTACAACAGTGTTCTTACCGAGTGTGAAGTAGGGAAGAGCCGTGTTGTCAAGATCATCCATTACGGAAATTCGCCCAGGTAGGTCTGTTCTAACGAATAATAGAAGTCTGGATTCCCCCCCTCCTCCTGCTCCTCCTCCTCCAGTTCCTCCTCCACCAACACCACCTGCTTCAGCAGCACCCCCTCCTCCGACCACGTTCCCCGAGGCTCCGCCGGTGAAGCTGAATTCGTTCTCCCGGAGTACGGGCAGGGTTGAAACGGTGACGGTTTTCACCTCACATGGCGTCTCCGTGTCGCTCTCCCTGTCCCTTTCCTCGTCAGGCGATGTCGCCCCTCTGTTTGCCTGGACAGTCAAGGAGCCTGTTAATAACAGACCCACGAGAAGGACGCGAAGGTGCAGCACTAATATCCTCGCCATCCCGCTCCTTGTGTGTGGTTCTCTCGCTTTGTGGGGCTCATAAGCTGTCCGTTCACTTATAGTACAGTCGCTGCAAAGGAGTCGCGTCCGTCCAGGAGGCGGCAGTACAGGTGTAGTGAGAATGACATCTTTCGGCTCCTTACAGATCCATTTGTGCTCACACGGGGACAACAGATTGCTTACACTTGGATAAACACGTGTCTTTTAAAAGACAGACACGAGGTAGAGGTATCTTGTTATTAGTGCAGGTTCGTGTTTAAACAAACACGAGCAGTAGATGAGTCTTCTGAGTTCACAATAAAGTGTTAAACAACAAATAAAAAAAATAATACTTTTTTTTTCAATACAGCTTTATATGAGTTGAACGTGAGGACAGAGCTGCTATCCCGTCTAAACAAACAATTTATAGCTGAACATCTGTCCAGTTTGTTCTCCATGCAGGCAGTGTAAAGACAGCTCTACTGGTACTCGAAAACAAAGTACAGTTGACCGGAAAGATTACGGTTAAAGCCTAAAGTGCATTCACCACAGAGTGAAATATCCACACTTAAAATAAAAGTTGCATTCCAGATATAAAAAAAAGTTACACAGAAAAGGTTTAAAGAGAGGCTATAGACTTTCTTTTACTTACTGATTAAAAGTTTGTTTTTATTATATAATGTAGTACACCCCGTGTTCTTACTTGTTTAAGGTTGTTGTTTATTTTTAACTTTATGATTAAAACAACAACTCTTAGGAGTTTCTTCTTTTTCTTTTATGTCTTTTTCTGTATTTGGCTTAGAGATGGACAGAGTCTTTGAGCTCTGTCCGTGGTGCTGACTTGGTCAACCCTGTCCTGCTTGTCAGTGTAATATCACATAGTAATATTGCAAACACTATAAACCTAAATAATGCAACTGAGCAGTTGAAATCTAATTATTTAGAGTTTATTTGACATTTTGTCCTTGAGCATTAAATAATCTCAATTTGAAAAGTTAATTTCATTTAAGAGTACTTAATTTTGCGCCTGTTCAAAGTTCACCTACTCATATTGTGTTTATTTACCTTCATTTTACAATAATAGGGCTCTAAGATCATGAGTGATGTGCCTTTTTGACGCACACAGTGTTAGCACATTTAGGAGTGTGAATAGTGATGCTTGCTGCAAGAAAAGGTAAATCTGAATGAGTTAGCATTCCTGGTGCTCATCAGTAGTAGATAATCGTTTATCATTATTTTTAAGTGAGACAAGAATAATGATTATTGACTGCAGTGTTTTTTGTTTAAAAAACGAAATTACTCATGTTTGCTAAAACTAATGCAATTACAATGTTAAATGGCTTTTATGTGCTTAAAAATCAAATGAACAAGAGATTAAGTCATACAACTGAATATTTCTGAATTGATTTAAGTAGTATGTATAGCATACTAGCATTCAAAGAAACAGCAAAACCTCTGAAAACATTTCACTTTCACAAACATTTTCCTTCATTTTGAGATCGGTCAGTGCTGCACAGTTTTCATCAGTCCATTAAAACAGTTTCCCTTTAGTGTAGAGTCTGTGTCCTGGCACTGACATGCTACAACACTACTGGGACTGTATTGTTTTTTATTCAGTAACGTATAGTTGGTGCTACCTAACTACCTACCTACCTATCTATCTATCTATCTATCTATCTGGGGCTCACATGCTTTTTCCAACTTCAATTGGGAATATCTGAATGATATATTTATTAAGCACAAAATAGCTGTAACTTATATGACCAAAAGTCTTAATGCATAAACATTTAAAATTAAATCATATTAGCAAGGGCTTGCAGTGTATGACTTTTAGCAATAATGAATAACAACACTTAATGCTGCCCGGTGTCTCCCAAAGCTGTAGGAATGCAATACAAAACTAAAAACTACTTATCCAGCCAGTTTTAATTGTAATGTTGACCCCTGTGTCTTCTGTTCTGGCAATGCTGGAACAATTACACAGATTACACAGATTATTCATGCATAAACACCACAAAACCTCTTCCCAACCAAAAATTGGATTATTACTTGTTTAAACCCGTTTAACTCTTTCAGCTGATCCTGCAATGTGTTGACCTTAGTAACTAAGTAATGCCTGGTTCATTCTTCCACTGTTTATTTTGTTAATCTGTATTTATTATTATTTAGTCAGTTTGTTTGAGAATTATGCTCATTGTGAGGGACAATACTCAGTACTTCTGCTAAGATTTGGAAGCAAATCTAAAATTAACTGTGCAACAGTGGTGTTGCAGTTTATTATGTGTGCAGGAGGTGACATACATGTCTAAGTCAACAAAACAGAAAAATAACAGACAACTTCGACACTGTCAAAACTATACAGCTGTTAACTTTGCTCATAAACCTTGAGAGGCATGGACATACTTTCTCAGTTCTACTGTTTTCTTATCTTTCCCTCACATCTCTTGCTCTCAATTTTTAAATAAGAGAAGCAGCAACAGAGTAAAATAACAAAGGAAAAGATGAAAGCTGGAAAGTAGGACAAACAAAGAGATAGTAATGATAAATGAAATGAAACCCAAGCATAGTTGCTTGCAAAGTCAGTCTCTCTGTGAGTTTCTGTTTCTCGTTTAAATCAACTTAAATACACATATCAGAACTGACGCACACTAAAAACTATACTGCACAGTTCAGTTTTTAAACTCCGTAATTTTCAGTATCACATAACCAAGGCTATTTTTGCACTGCAAAAAACTCAGTTTTATTTGCAGGGACTATAAAGTAATCTTGTGTGCACGTTTTTCATTTGTTTTTGTTTTGTTTTTTACTCTTTTTTTTTGCTTTTGGTTGCTGATACCACACAGAATCATCTTTATACACTCAAATAACAGCTCATTAGTCATTTTCCACCAACAGTTTCTATATTACCTTCAAGGGATGAATAATTTAACGCATTAGTAAAGTATATTTCTAAATTTTAATCCCAGAAATAAGCTGGATTCATATGATATGGCCTTTGCAGATGATGTGCAAATGATTTCCCAATCGAGTCATTTCTATCCGCTGCATCCTTTAGATTAAATGCTGGCTCCAGGCACATAAGTGTAAACATGCTGATAATCAGTATTTCAACGTCCTACTCTTTTTTTAAAGTTTTTTGCTTCTCTTCCATGATTCTAAGAATCTGTATTCCTAGTCTTTAGTCTCCAACTGGTAAAACTAAACATTATCTTTATTATGTTTCTAATGATACTCAATCCTTAAATTGCTGTTCAAGTTCAGCTGTTCCTGTCTCTAATCCATACTTTAAAACTTACATCAAGTCACTGCCACATTCACCACCCTTAGAGCAATTTGCATTTGGGCAATTTCCCCCTTTCCCTTCTGTGTAAATCTGACATTTTAGTCAGTCTGTCATAATGATTTCCTGTTTGAATAGTTGGCTACAAAGATTAGCCTAAATGGCAAATCTGACAAGCTTTGCTGTCCTGTTATAGTGAAAGTGCTGACACTGTGAAGAGCTCCTCTGCGAGCCCATAGAGAATAAGCCATAGTTTTGCAGACATGACCTCTTTTGTTGATAGATTTCATTGAACACTGTCTGCCTTTAATGGGCAAACAGTAACAAGACATCACATGGGACTGATTGATTTTAGTGTATTCAGTAAGGTGGTAGAGAGCTGCAAGTAGCAACCCAAACAAGGGTATGGAAAGGAAAACGGCATCATTATGAGCTAGTGGAGAGCTTTTAAACGCACTGTGGTTGGTTATATGAGATTTATTGCTGAGGAAATTGCTCCGACCTGAATGCCGTGGCAGCATCTTACTCTCTTGAAATTGAATTTGATAGACAACAACTGAACGTCCACTGCACCTAGACAGAGATGGATAAACAGATTTCCCTGGCATAATGACCAAAGGACTTGACCTTTTGTGTCACCGTTCCCCTGCTCTGGCAAAGGTGGTGGATTATTTTGTCATGTCAGAAAATGATTGAAGTCTGCCTCCCACTCTTTGAGTTAGGTGTTAATGCTGGGTTTAAATAATGGCAGTGGGGTGTAGCTGTGTGCCAAAGCCCAGCCTTAAAGTTCCAGCCTGATAGTGTGAATCCTGGCTAAGAAGAGTAAATTTGGATTGTGAAGGAAGATGAACACTGCTTTCTGCTTCAAATATTTAAGCTGACCCCTGTAAAGCCAGCTATAAAAGACTGTGGTTATACAGATCAGTCTGTAAATGTGCATAAATGAGTGGGTGTGAAGCACTAACAGTTTAATGACCTGTGCAAGCAACACTCACCACAGTTAGAGGGCTGAAATGGGATTGAGATCCCATGGGTGCCACAGGAATAGCATGAGCATGGATATATGTTTTCTAAAGTGGGTGGGTGGGCATACAGCAGGAGCTTGTGAACTAAGCGTATGATGAGATTTTGTGTATTAGTACGAGGAGTAATCATGACTGCATCCAACCGTCTACTTTTCATGTATGATATACCTTTTGAAAATCAGCCATTTGTTAATGAAAATTAATCAGGCCTACCCAGTGCTTGTTTTGAACAAACCCACAAATGTCAACCACATGCTGGCATTAGAGGAAATGTCAGGGGAGGATCACTAAAGTCATTAGGATTTATCCTCTGCGCACCATGGATATCTGCATTTCACCCCCACGAAGAAAAATCAAATAAATAAGTAAATGAGAAGTTGTGATCCACATGGTGGCACTAAAAGAAAAGACAGGAATCGCCGAAATCAGGACAATTTATCCTCGAGGAGCAATGCAGTGTCGGTGCTAAATGTCACAGCAATCCATCTAGCTGTTGTGAAATCGCGGTCTGGACCAAAGTGCTGAACCATCGGACATTTCCCCGTGTACAGCTGCGGCTAAAAAAAGCTGTGTCACAAAATCAACAAAGTCACGAAACTAGAACTACTTCTTGTTCTTTTTGCTTATTTGTATGAAGTGGAAACAGTCCTGAGAGCTCTGCTGGCAGTGCTTTCCTGCGCTATCTTTGCTAATTGATTAGTTTAAGTTATCTGGAGACTGCCCCAGTTCTGCAGGTGTAAACAAAGAGCTCCTCAATTAGAAACTGGGTTACACCTGGAGGACAAAAACACAACCACACACACACCAACACAACGCACTTAAGCACAGAGCAAATATCGTCTCACAAATTGGTTTAGTGGGTGCGGAGCACACATCCCAGCAAATGTGTACAGACGGCTACTGATAAGTCTTTTTTAGTTCAAAGTACAGAAACTTCAAATCAGTTCCCCTAATTTGTGAAGTGATGTAACACATGTGTGGGATGGACCGCAACACATTTTATGGCTCTCCAAAATAGCTTCCATCAGCACTTGTTCATTTTATGAAATTAGTGAAGATAAGTGTGTTGGGATGTAATTATGAGTATTTCAGTTTAATCTGCAGATTCCTTCTACTGAGTGAACCCCCCAAGGAACAGCTAGGTGAGTTTTTATAGCAGCATCAGCACTTTGTTCACTAAAAAGCATTTTTGTTCTTGTCCTCCACAGAGGACCTCTGAACTTCCTGCATTTTTCACAATAGCATGTCAGCTCTCTGACTGATGCACGGGAAAAGAAAAGAAAAGTCAGGGAGGATTTGACATATGAAAAAGATAAGGAGGCAAGAAAAGTTATCTAACAATCACAGGTAAATAAATGTTTAAATTAATTTAACACATTTTTAAGGTTTGTTGTTGAGTTCACTGGTTAAAATAAACCATCATTTTCCCCCATAAAGTGCATTGTCCTCCACTTGCTGTTGGAAAATGTTTTTGAGTGAATTCAAAAGCAATGAATCAACTTGAGAGCATAACATAATGTGTGAATGAGGGGTGGGCGAGTCCTGTCGGAGTTGCTGCAGTACTGGTGTGGTAAACATTATTTATGAAACAGGACAGTAACATATGCTGCACAGCAGTGGCGTACGGTGACTTTTACAGAAAGACAAGCAGAGACAATGACATCATCCTCCTTTTTTATAGAATAACAAACATAGGAGGTCAGCTTGCTGCACTCTTCCTTAACGTCTTCACCTTTCTGTACTCATTCCTGGCTTAAGACTTGTATAATATTATGACTCCTGTAGCTATCATCTAAATATTTACTATTGTCTGACAACCAGGAGTCCTGGAGGAGCTTTTTAGAACAACTCTTTTTGCTAGGTTACAACAAAACACTATGAAAACACCACACTACACATACAACCTTGTCACGGACAAACTTTCAAATGTAAAAGCACTTATTCTGAAGAAAAAACGTTTCCCATCAGTGTTATATGGAGATATTTAATGTTGAGCTCATTTGAAATACTTTATATTCTGCTACTCTACATCATTGTATTCTATAAAATCATGTATTTGTAGTGTCTGTCCTTTGAGAACCATGCATCCCTAAAATAAAGCTTGCAGTGAGGTCACAAAAATCGCCCCACACGATGATAGTATAATAAAGATATTTAGTTACACAGCATAACTTAAGTCTCTGCTTGAACCATCTGAAGTTTTTTTTCTGTGAAGGCAGTGAGTCTCCAGAGTCTTCCTGTTCTGGTATTCTATATCTGTTGCAGTAGGACTATGGATCTTATTCATGTCTTCGCTACACTGGAGCCATAGACTGTTGTCATTCACGAACAGGTCCCACATCACTGACAGGCCTGGGCTTTACTGACAGACTCCAAGTGTTAGAAAATCTACCTCTGGATGACCCCACCCTATTTTCATATCCTCCTCCATCATTCCCATTAAGTGCTGCCAGGTCAGCTGTCACCCCTGTTTACCATCCACATCCTGGCCCACTGACTCACCCATCCGTTAGTCCCATTGGTGATGGACAGAGTAGGTGGGACAGTCAGGCAAGGTCAGAAGGATGGCCTTACTGTCATTACTCTGGCCTTGCTTACTGCCATTACTTTCAGTTTTGCCTCCTCTGTTGCCCCTATCCATCTGTCACCACCATTAAGAGCAGTGCAATATATTCCTTCCCTCAGGCATGTTTTATTATAGCATTTAAGCTTGTTGCACTTGAACCCTAATGGAGTTGAAGTTTTTCTGAAAAAGAATGTGAAACTCTGGGCATTCGCAAACATTCCCTTTGTTTTGCTTTTTTATTTGTTTAATCCTTGAAAACTGAAAATTGAAAAGCAAAAAATGAACCGACTGTATTACGTTTTGCCAATCTACACCACAAAATCCAATTAAAAGTTTGAAACTATTTTACACTGTAAAGAATCTTACCGTCGTCAACAATGTAAGAGAAAGTACGTAAATATTCATTTTAACTTGCGTCAGAGGAAAGAGATAATTTATCATTCTTATAAGTTGCAGTTTTTTAAAATTCATTAATATACACTGCTTCTTTTTTTAATATTAAAAATGTAATATTGCTGTTGAAGTTACAAAACTTAGTTCAGTGTTGCACTGGGTAAGATCTATTGACTATTCTTAACTGCATCTGAAAGTGCTTCCTCTTTCCTCTAGTCATACAATTTCCATCCATTATGGAGCTGATGCAATTCATTGTGCAGCACTGGACTACAGAAATGAGTTTGGCCAGGAAACATTGGTTACTTTATGTTAATAAATAAGTAAGATGAGATTTTTTTTTCTTGTTTATATTTTCTGATAGCTATTTTAAATCTGCCATCCATCTTCTTGTGTTTATCCAATTCAGGATTATGGTTGGTCTGAAGCCTTTACTAGCAGCCATAAAGCGAATATTTCTATTTAAGTTTCCCAAACCAAGAAATGGTTATGTACTATGTGTTGTTATAGACTTGTCTACTAAAACTAATTATACAAATTTAAAAAGAACAGCTCTTTCTTCTTGTCATTGCCTACTATTCAAATCAGTTAGTGTGGATGGTGGTGATTTACCACTGAAACTGAGGTTATGTCCTGTGCATACATTTCGATTCATTTAATCTTTATTTAGAATCCTGCAACACAGTTATACTATCGGATCCTTGGTCTTATCTAAAGGCCAAAGGTGATGCTATTGAGACACTGCAACTCTAAGATAGCTAAGTGCAAGATTAAAATCACTGACTCGATTAAATCTCACTTTTATGAAAGTCTTGTTTTATCTGTATTGCACAATCCGTTATCTTCTGCTACTTTTAGCATTGTTGAACATTCATCTACAGTTGTAAAGTTTGGATAACAAAGAAAAAGAAAGTATAATGATGATTATAACACAATAAAATAGCTTCATTCTAAAGCACAGCGTGTAACAAGGTAGGATATGTTTTTCTTCAGGGCTAGTTCTTCACTGTAAGTGAGCTCTGCCATTAACATTAGATCTCATGTTGCTCAGTTCACATGAGCTTATGTAACTCCTCTTCACCTGACACAGAAATGATGTACGGTACAGGATTTCAAATGAGGGAGAGGGAAAGGACCAGAGTTAGTAATGGTGCAAAGATTATTAGAGAGCTACTGTATCTCTTTCATCTAGTCATGATGAATTCTGGGATATACTCCAAGACCCCAGACCTAATTTGCAGAACCTGACATGACCCTCCTCCACACACTGCCTGCTGTAAAATCTATTGCTTCAAACTAATTAGATGGACACAGGGCCCAATTAGAATAACTGATAATTAATGCTGTGACTAAATGTGCATTTTGTGTGTGTGTGCGCGCGTTTACGTGTGTGTGTAGAGAGATTTTCTTTCCCTTCTGGGAGGCAGGATCCAGAAAATTTTTTCCCAATAATCTATTTTTACATTCATTAACAGTGATGACTTTAGGAATGCCGTGACGCTGCTCTCTCTTTCATTTTTGTTTTCTTGTTTGGATTTTTTGTACTAGAAGATAAATTTGTGCAAAAAATCAGAGTTTACTTTCTCTCATTTTCTGTTGGATTTTTAGCTTGTGATGGAGTGATAAGTTAAAGTTTGGCAGAGGGCAAATGCTCATCTTCTTCTCATGAGTTTATTTGACAGGCAGAATAAACAAGACAACATCTGCATTACAAATGCTTGTTTTCAGTTGGAGAGAGCAGTCATACAGAGAAAGATAATTGAGATGCAAAACATGCAACGTTACAACAAACCTAGGAAAAAGCTCCGTCTAGATTATATTTAATTATTAAAATGTCCACATTTGTGTACTTTAATAGAAAATCCTCACCAAACAGGGGAGTAAAGTCTACCTTTCTTATTAATGAATTTGCTTCTCTTCATAAACAAAAATGATGTCTGAATGATAATAATGGTTTCAAAGTCTTACTGATGTCTGGTACATACTCAAGGTTTTGATGAATGAGTGCCAGCTGAGGAATCCAACATGTGAGTGATCGCAGCACAAATGAAATGCATAAATCACATTATTATTCCATGACTGGGCATTTCTATAGGTATCTAGTGGCTCATTCTATCTAGTAGTGCAAAAATATGAAATATATATATATATATATATACATACATATACAGACCAATGTACAATATTTAATTTACAATTTTTGCACTTAAATATTTGACCAATAGGAGGTCAGTTCAGGTTACTTATGGATTTACGTTATATTTAGTGCCATGTTTTGTCTTCAGTGTTCGTATACTGCAAGTACACACACCTGCTTTTTCATGTCAGTGCTGACTTGCATTTATGTAGCTTTAAAGATAACTCTGGTTGGACTTTTTCCTGAAATCTCTCTCCGCATGTAGGCTGCACCACTACTCTGCAGGTTGCACTCTGAAAACCTACACTTTAGAAAAACGAGAGAAGCAGTTGGAGTTCATGCAAGATCCAATGACGACTACTGCTACTTTTTTTTCTTTTTTTTTTCCTGCTACTTTTTTTCTGAACTTAAATTTTACATAACTCGCAAAAATGACTTGCAAAAACAAAAATGAACAGAAAATCCAATATATCACATATGATGAAAATGTTGCTGGTAATCTGCAAGAGTGGCATGTGATGATGTTTACTTGTTTTTGTTTTTCTACTAGTTTGTTGGAATGCTTTTATACAATCACACGAAGGATTTCTCAGTCTTTTGACAAGTAAAAAATCAAACCACATCAACTTACTGTATGTTCAGGTGAGAGGAGTTTGATGTATACATAAACAACAACAAACTAATGTTAGTAGTCTTAGTATTAACATTATTATTAGTATCACGTTTTGTGTTGTATAAGCTCTAAGCATTACAGCCTCTGTAGGCCATGCTAGAGTTGGCTGGGGGAGCTGCAGCCATGAAGAGGACCAACTACCAGCTTGAGCACATTTATCCACTTGGATTATCTCCTCAGTATAACACCAGCTGACTCATATAGAATATGCAATAAATCAAGCACTCACTTTGCTGCTGGCCACATTAGTTCAGCATTAGTTCAGTGAATTTGTATGAACTTAGACAAGGCCTTCAACAAACCCAACAAAACCATAAATGTGATGTGTGACATGCCATATGTTTTGCAACATTTTCTACGTGCATCATGGCAGGATGTTGTGTAACTGCTGGCTTTGGACTCAAAATAACAGACAAAATGACACAAAAAGGTTTAATGAAAATCAGGTTTTTAATATGCTTATTCTAAAGATATGCTGGCTTAACCACAATATATAAACCACTGTTTATTTTAATGCTGGTTGGAGGGAACAGGAAGTGGGAAAGAGCTTTGGCAGAGGCACTTACTATTTATTCTGAGCACTGTGCATCTGCAAATGTAATTTTACCTTCCTTTTTTTATTCAGTGGAAAAAAATCAAATGACATTGACAAAGATAAAAGAAATACTACATAGCAAAATATCTTTAGATGAATTCTTTCAGCTGTATTTCATTAAAGTGTTAAGTAAATGTTCTTATTTTGCATTTGAGTAGTCTAAATAATAAAAAACAAATTATGTAAGGAGTTTAGTTGAGTGAATTCATTTTAAATATATAACACATGAAAGGTAGATAAAAAATGTACATTCTAACATATGTCTTGGAAATAATTATAGTTGCTCAGCTGCAGATATCAAAAATATAAGAGACCTGGTTGATACAACGGAAAACCCATTTTGATTCTTTGCTTACACACTCTTCAAACATTCCTTGTAAAGTAATATATGTTTTTGAGGGAAGACTGGAGAGGGGTCATGAGAAGTCAAGCTGTAAACACTTGGCTGGTCAAAACAGTGTTGAAGGGTTTGGGAAATGGGACAGTGTGAAGCATCGCACATTATTCCCCATTTGTGGGGGGAAATAGCATCTGGTGAAGTGGACCTGGTGAAATGAAGGGTAGTAATGTTGAACACTACCAATATTTTGTACACCAATATGTAGATTGCAACTGAGAGATTTTACCTTTCAAATGTGACCAGCAGTAACAGCAATTACACACAGTGGTAGTGATGAACAAGAAAACAGCAATTATAAAACATGCTGTGCCATGCATTCACATGCATGATGCATGTATTAAGTCTATTTGTTGAACATTTTGCATAATTCATTGAAGCATTCAAGCCAAATCCCATATAATATTCTAAATAATTTATGTATTCTCACTCAAGCTGGAATTACTATGCAGTGAAAGTGTCATTGTACTGGTTTTGTACTTGCTTAAGATGCTAGGGCAACCATGTTATACAGTATTATAATGGGTGTGAAGACAAGGGCAATGACCAACTGTAAACAATAAATAGCTGCAGCACTACAAAGTGAAGACGGGTGGTTTCAGCATGCATATTATTTCTGTGTCCGTGCTGAGTTAAGGTGTTCTCATTCTCAACCAACAGGGGGCAATGTTGCTCTGTCATTAAACTGATCGCTTGCCACAGAGACTCCGGTGCTGAATCTGTGGAGTACAGTGGGAAGGTTGACAAAAGAAGAAAATATAGCAAAACAAATGAATAAAACCACCAGAGGAGATAAGTCTTGGCCAGAGCCAAATGACTTCAGGCAGCTTCATTTGAACTGCTAAATCAGATTTTATGCTGAAATTGTTCAATAATTAGGGAATACAGTGAGGCTATCGTAAATGTCAGGCTAAATATATCAGCACAAGCAATCAGATCCAGGTACAGCACCGCAGAATACTGTGCAAGTCTTGTCTGTGGGAGCAAGTCATGAAGTGGACGTTGTGCTTGTGTCATCTCTTTTACCAGCTGAATGGCTGCCCGTTCCCTTCTGCTCTGAAGAGAAAGAGGTTGCAGTGCTGGGGTGCGGTTTCTGAAGATGATCCTGAGGGCCCTTTTTTTGCACTCTCTTCAGCAATGCAATCTACCTTTTGTTGCTCTCCACTAAAGGGACAATGCCATACTCCAGCCTCAGCCTCAGTAAAAAAGAAAAAAAGGAAAAACTGACAAGATCCTTGTAGACTGACTAGAAGAGTCAGAACAAGAGCCATGAAGAGGCATTTTTGAGCAAATGCTCAATGTGGGTGTGAGTTGGGGTCAGAGTCAAGGTAAAAGCCTATGTGATGGTGGTCACTATTGGGACCTTTGCCCATAGAAGCAGATTATTAGTTTCACTGATTTTGTCCCTTTTATGATTTTATTTAGTAGAATGGTTGAGGTCTTTTTTTCTCATGGGACCCAAGGTTCATTATAAAGTACATGTATGTTGCTGCATATGCTGAATTGTAATATAAAATAACACAGAGGCCGCAAAGAATAAAACATAAAAGAAATTTTTTTGGCAGTCATATTAAATATACAATATACAAATTTGGAAAATTGAAGGAAAACCTTTATGAATGAGTGAAGGAAAAAACAGATGCAAACACTTCTTCATAGATGGGGCACGTTGGGCAGTTGATGTCCAATTAACCCATTAAAGATATCACAAACACTTTAAGTGATGCTTATCCCTAATAGGGCTCCTAATAGCGCTTTATCTTGTCTGCCCTTTTTGCCTTCTTGTTTCACACTATTCCACCAAGATCATCACACAGTTGTGATTAGAAAAGTAAGGTAGCTTGCAAAAGCTGAAGGTGAAACATTCACACAAAAAGCTCTGCTAACTTTGCGCTGGTTCAACAATGACACCCCTTATCTTATGAAAATGGAGAAGCCGTGAATAAAACATGAGGTCATAATTTTTTTTATAGCTTCTACAATCCCTCATACATGGCTAGAATAGCTAACAATCAAAGAGTCAAGAGATGAATGCAGTGGGGAGTGACTCTCTTTTGAAGTTGTTTCTCCCTAGCTAGTTCTGAAGTGCTTTGAAAAGAATGATGGAAATACTGGAATACTGGACCAAAGGATGTTTGCCACCAATACCCCAGCCTTCCACCCCACCCCACATACACACACAGAAGATCAGATTTTCTACTGTACTTTTTTCTATTTACTTAATGGAAAGTGGACATCTTAGTATTCAGTAGAGTTTCTGAGGGGTGATTTGCACATCAATGCTCTCTAAGTGGCTACAAAACAATATGTTTTTTATGATTTGAAAGCCCACTGATGTGCATGAAATAACTTTGACTTTTAAGTCCCTGTGACTGATGTCGTGATACTGTCAGCGAAACAGATTTTGGTGGCTGTTAGTGGAGTTTTGTGTGCATTTTGATTGTTGAACATGGGATTGGGTCTCTCTGTGGATACTTGTTTCAAAAGTCAATGTGGTGTCATGTTAAGATCTGAATCTGATTTTTGCAGAATCTTTCTGTGAATTTTCTCTAACTCGTGTTTTTCTCTCTAATAGGCATTATGGTACAATGTTCAGGACTCTGTGACCCATACGCAGTGCTGTTTTCAAACACAACTCACAGCCACAGTGTAACAGAGCATTGGCTAAGCATTTTACTGTCTTGGAGAAAGCTCAATGGATAACATAAATCTCATATTAAACTCACAAATGAAGTAAGAGAAGACTGAGACAGGGTGAAACACAAATGTCTCAATTGGGAATGAAACTGTATGAATGGAACCAGAGAGCCAGAGGATAGAAAAGTAGTTTTTCATGCCAAAAGAAGTGAAAGATCAATATAGTACGGTTCAAATCAATAGCTCTCTTGGTTGGAGATTGTGTCCGTGGAGTGTTGTCCTCGGAATACAAAATAGGGTGGATATGAGGTTCGGGATGCACACAGTGTTCATGGGTTGAGGGCAGGTAGATGCAACAGCGTGAGTTCAGAACACAGTGAGACATTCACAATGGGTCATGGTGAAGATGATTTTGTGCATGGAGTTTCTGACTTGAAATGAAAAACCTAAATGACGGCACTGAATGTGCTATTCTTTAATTATTGGAGGTCAGGGCTCAATTATACATAGACAACAATACAAAAGCGTGCTTGTAAAAATCTGTAGTGTACAATTTTTATGTTGCATAAATGATTCAGAGAAGACTTTAACATTTATCACTACATTTCTGAGATCGCATTCCCGTTGGAGCAGTGTTCCCATACGGCAAAGATAAGACATTAGATTTAAATGACTATGACTACCATGACTCATGAAAATGGCATGCATTGCATTGCTGTTGTACGATAAAATAAGATACTGCTTACATCTATGTTTCATCTTCAAGTATTTAACTTTGACCCAAAGTGTTGGCCAAAGTCAGATATTTGCTCTTTTAAGCCGATGGAAGTCCATAAACTGTCCTCTTTAATTAAATGTTTAGCTTTCGTTGAACAGTAGCTTGGTGACAGCTACTTAGAGTTGAACTCTGAGAAGTCAGAAACATTAATTATTGCCCCTGACAGCCAGATATCTTTAATCAAACAGCATCTTGGTTCTCTTGGCTCATCTGTTCACCTGAGTCTCAGGTACCTCGGTGTGATCGTTGATTCTGCCATGTCCCTAGAACAACACTCTCGCCAATTAATTAGGAATTGCCTTTTTCAGCTAAGAAAAATCTCCAAACTGTGAACTTTGTTGTCTAAATCTGAGTTAGAAATGGTTATTCATGCTTTTATTTAATCTCACTTAGATTATTGTAACAGTCTTTTTCTTTGTTTGAGCAAAAGGAATCTTGACCGTCTCCAGTTAGTCCAGAATGCTGCTGCAAGGCTTTTAACTAAGACACGAAAACGAGAGCACATTACACCAGTGTTACGTTCATTACACTGGCTTCCAGCACATTTTAGAATTTATTTTAAAATCTTAGTACTGACTTTTAAAGCTTTGAATTGTGATGCCCCTGCCTACATTTCTGATCTTTTAAAACCCCACGCTCCCTCTTGCAGCCTGAGATCATCTAATCAAAGGCTGTTGGTAGTCCCACAAACACGTTTTAAGACCAGAGGAGATCTTTTGGAGTGGTGGCCCCAGGTTGTGGAATGCTCTCCCTCCATCATTACATTGCCATGATTGTATTTATTATTTTAAAAAGCAGCTTAAGACTCATTTATTTAGATTGGCTTTTAATTAGATTTGTGCTTTATGTTAGATTTTTTTTATGTATTTTATGTATTTCTGTTTTTATATTACTGTGAAGCACTTTGTGGTTTTTATCCTGTGAAGAGTGCTATATAAATAAACTGAATTGAATTGAAAATTGAATTTACAGTTCTACATAAACTTTAGATTATTTGTTCTATTCTATTCTATTCTATTCTATTCTATTCTACTCTAATTGTTTTCATTGACTTTCCATAAATACAAGTGTGGCATACCAGATTCAGTGAATGCATCAGTCAAATCTTCATAAACAAATGAACACGAAATCAGAGAAAGTCAAAATTTTCACACGGAAAAAAACAAACAAACCGTTGTAACTTTTTTTTGCCTTAACAGAGATTAACTGCTAATGTCCTTTCAATGAAGCCTAAAAAATACAACAGACAAATGCCATTTCATTGCAGTATTTCTATATATGGCTCATTTCCTGGTTATGTTTTTCACTCATTGTTTGCAAGATAAATAAGTCTTACAATAACAGCTCACAACACTGTGAGCAGAACTCTGTGTTGGTGCAGATGCAGTCTCAAGTCACGTTCTCTTTCATTAACAAACTGACTTAGGTTAGCTACTTCAGTCAGAATCAATTTTATTGAGCTGTGACATTCAGATTTATGAGGTTGTACTGTGGTAAAAGCACAGCGACAGTAAAACAATAGAATGCTGATGACACTACCAGTTCTCTCCAGGTGTTCACAGACCCATGCAAGGGCACAGTATCACCTTAACAGCTGAAATGCAAATTTTTGGGTATCCAAAGGTCTTCTCAAGTCATTAGGAAGCACTGGCCTGATAACATTAAATTTAACCTCCCTCACTTTTTTGAAAGTTTGGATTATGCATCTCTTTTTAAAAGAGCAGGATGTTCTGTGTGAGATTTACCTAACAAGACATAGCAGTGGGAGCACATCAGTGCATGGCAACCTATAGTGTCAGCTGTTTATTGTCAGCAGTCAGCCATCCTGCTGTCCTTGCTGTTTACAGGATAAAATGCTGATGTTTGCTCCTTCCTATGCCTTAGAAGCCTAGCATTTAATAGTTAGAATCTAAAACTCAGATTCAATTATTACTTTACGTCTTTTGGTCACTGGCAATTCTGTTAGAAAATTATATGTGCAGTCTCTTTTTATTATATTTGCACACAAGTGTGATGCAAAATTTCAGTGGTTGTTAGACAATGTCAAAAGACAAACAAAACACTATGATTGAGTCTGCTCCTGAACCTCTTCATAATGTGAGAGATTTACTTTAGTATATATAGAATTATACTTGACCAGATTTAGTATGTTAACTGCAACACTGTAATGATTAAAAGCACCTTTGTCTCACACTGCTAGAGAAAAGACCGGCATCTGATAATAACCCCTTATGTCTCTGTCAAAAATCACGATGACTTAACTATGCTGCACTAGAGAATGACGGCCTATTTAGCCTCAAGAGAGAAAGAGTTAGATATAGGATTGTGTATGTGTGTGTGTGTGTGTGTGTGTGTGTGTGTGTGTGTGTGTGTGTGTGTGTGTGTGTGTGTGTGTATGTGTGTGTGCGCGCGCTTGTGTGTGTGGGGGGGTGGACAGCTGAAAGAGTGAATGTAGCTTATGAGTAAGTGTCTGACAGTGAGAAACACCAAATCAGAGAACAAGTCCTCACTTAGCAAGTAGTTATTGATCCAGGTTCAACAGGCCATCCAAAGGACCATTGATCTGAACCACAGCTCCTCTCATTGGTCACCATCACACAAGGCAGTGACAGATTGCAACAAAAAAACTGTCTTACAAGGTATTTAATATCATATTCAACCTATAAGGTGTTGGCAAAATACGACGTTAGTTCAGTAGAGTAATTGTCAGTAACTTTCGGTATCTAAATAAAAATAATGCAAGAAAATAACATCTGATTATAAAATTGAAATAGAGTTTCCTAGATTTGGCCACATTTCATCAAAAATAGCAAATTTTCTTTTATTTTTTTGGAGAGTTAAGCATAGGTAAATATCTTTTTCTAACATATGTTTTTAGATGCTTTTTGGAATGGTTTTGGCATACATACTGATAAAATACCTTCTGTGTTATCAGAATGTACAGGATTGTGCTAGCCGTACCTCTCGGATGATTCAAGTTGATAACAACCATGATGTGGAAATAGACAATATGCAGTATTATCCTCCAAATAGAAGAAAACTTTGACTATAAACAACAGCTTATAAAGTCAGGAACTGTGTCTGTTCTAATTAATTTACTGTGATAACTGTGTTAATGCTAGCTAACAGCCTGAAAAGTTCGCCAGCCAATCACAGTGCCAACATAAACAAAAATACACCCATTTATACTCACATTCACAACTATGTCCAGGTTAGAGTCACTTATTAACTTACCCCCACTAACTGTATGTCTTTGGACTGTGGATGTAAGCCACAGAGAACCCAGAGAGAATTTCTACAAACACATGGGGAACATGCAAACCCCACACAGAAAGGCACCTGTGAGGGCCTTATTGCTGTGAGGTAACAATAGCATGCTAACCATCGTACCACTGTACTACTCATAATAAAAGTATTTAAATCACAATGCAACTTATAGCCGCTAAAAGCTTCCAAAAAGTCAGCTAAACTGCATGCTAAATCCACAGAATATACTGTCACTTTGCTATTTATTTTTATTTATTTATTAACCTTTATTTAACCAGGAAGATCCCATTGAGATTAAAAACCTCTTTTTCAAGGGAGACCTGGCCAAGATAGGCAGCAGTAAGTGTCTCACAGTTACAGAAATTACTCAAACACAGGCAGCAACAACACACATGCAACAATAAGTGAAAGAATACAAATAAAATAAAAATAAAATTCAATAAAATTCAAATAAAATAAAAAGTCAGTTAAAATGACAATCAATCTAATTGAAACAGTTGCATGTTATGGACTTGGCCTCAAGGATTCGTAGTTTAGATTTAAAATCACTTAATGAAATGAATTCAGTCATTTTCCATTCCTTCTGCAGTTTGTTCCAGGCCGAGGGTGCTAAATGGACAAAAGCTCTTTTACCAAGTTCAGTTCGGGCAAATGGAACAGAAAGCAACAAGTAACCATGCGGACGAAGAGAATACCGACCAGCATGTTTCATTACAAGCAGGGAACATATATAAGAAGGCAGCAACCCAAGTATCGCCTTATATATAAAACTGTATAAATGAGAGTTCCTCCGACTTACCAAAGCAGGCCATCCTACCTGAGAGTATAACTCACAGTGGTGAGTCTGAGCTTTACGGTTAGTGATGAACCTCAGAGAAGCATGATACACAGAATCAACCATTCGAAGACATTGAGCAGAAGCATTCATATATAGAATATCACCATAATCCAGCACAGGCAAGAATGTTGCAGCAACAAGCCGCTTCTTTGTATTAAAAGAGAAACACAACTTATTTTGAAAATAAAATCTCAGTTTTAACTTCAGGTTTTTCACAAGATTCTCTACATGTGGTTTGAAGGTAAGCGAGTCATCAATTAAGATTCCCAGATATTTATAGGTGTGAACCAACTCTATTTTATTACCTTCAAGAGTGGTTACTGATGGGATTGTTTGGGCTCGTCTCCTTGATTTAGAAAACAACATGAGCTTTGTTTTGTCTGCGTTGAGAACAAGTTTAAGCTGATGTAATGAGTGCTGGACAGCAGAAAAGGCTTTCTGCAAGGAGTCGATGGCTTGGACAAGAGTTGAACCACAGCTGTAAATAACTGTATCATCAGCATAGAAGTGCAAGTTTGCATCTGGCACATGTAGACTAAGATTGTTTACGTAAATGATAAATAGAAGGGGACCTAATACAGAACCCTGTGGCACTCCGCTGTGCACTGTAACAAAGTCAGAACATAGACCGTCAGATTTAATGCACTGAGTCCTGTTACTGAGGTAGTTTGAGAACAATGCCACTGCTCTCTCAGAGAGTCCTGACTGGAAGAGTCTAAGTTTTAAAATACAATGATCAACAGTGTCAAATGCTTTTGACAAATCAATAAAAAGGGATGCACAGTGTTGTTTTTTATCAAGTGCAATAGTAATATCATTTACCACTCTAATTGCAGCTGTGATAGTACTGTGATTCTTCCTAAAGCCTGATTGATATTCAGATAAAATGGCATTGATGTGCAAAAACTCCTTTAACTGCTCACACACAAGAGCTTCAAGAACTTTGGCCAGCACAGATAGATTAGATATTGGTCTGTAATTAGTTAACACTGCTGGGTCGCCCCCTTTTAATAGAGGAACAACAAAAGCTGATTTCCATACTGAGGGAATTTTATTCATGTCCAGTGTGAGGTTGAAAAGTGTTGTGAGAGGCTCTGCTACAAAATCAGCTGCCAGTTTCAAGAAGTAAGGATCTAGTAAGTCTGGCCCTGGAGATTTTCTAGGATCTAACAGTTTAAGAGCTTTACAGACCTCCTGCACAGAGAAAGGAACAAAGTTAAATGGCTGACCAGTGTACACCGGAAGGTTTGTGCCAGATTTTACAGAGACTGGGTTCAGAGAGTCAAACAAAGAGCCAGAAGATATAAAGTGCTTGTTAAAACAATTCATAATCTCCTTCCTATCATAAACAGGAACAGAATCCTTAAAAACATAGGTGGGTAGAGCGTGGGAGCTTTTACTCACTGAAAGAGACTTAATGATTTTCCAGAACTTCTGTGGATTATTTAGGTTCTCAGTGGTGACAGACAGATAATATTCTGTTTTAGCTTTCTTAATAGAGGAAGTACATCTGTTTCTTAGTTGTCTGAAAAGAAGCCAATCACTGGGGTAGCCTGTTTTCCTCGCTTTGGCCCAAGCCAGGTTACGCTCATGAATGATATCTGCCAGCTCTTGGGAGAACCAGGGGTTTTCACGACCTTTTATCCTATATCTTCTTAATGGAGCATGTTTATTCACAATTTGCATAAACCCATCCTTAAAGAATGCCCACGCTAATTCTACATCAGGGATCAATCCTATTTTCTTCCAGTCATAATTTGACAAATCATGATAAAATGCTTGCTCATTAAAATGTTTAAGAGTTCTTTTAAAAATAATACGATGTTGTGACTTGGCCACTTTAGTATTTCTAATAGCAGCAACAACACAGTGGTCACTTAAGTCGTTACAAAAGACACCCAAAGATGAAAATTTATGAGGAACATTTGTCAAAATCAAGTCAATCAAGGTAGACTTTTCGGGGCTTTTGAGATTCGGCCGAGTGGGTAAATTGACCAGCTGGGTAAGACTGATAGAATCACAAAAAGATTTAAAATCATCTGAAACAGTTTTGAGCCAATCCCAGTTAAAGTCACCAGCTAGAACAAGCTCCCCATAATTTAGTCTGGACAGCAAAAGGTTTAAAGAACGCAGAGCTTCTGTGGAGGCAGAAGGGGGTCGATAGCAACAAGCAACTGTTATGCAAAGACCCTTTGCAACATTCACATTCAGAGCCAAAAATTCCAATTGTTTGCAAATTGATTCTGATAGAACTATTGTAGCATCAAATTTTGACTTAACATAAGCAGCAACACCACCACCTTTCTTAAACCTATCGGTGCGATAGATATTGTAGCCAGCCATGCTAACATGTTCATCAGATATATATTTAGACAACCAAGTTTCAGAAATGAGGACAATATCTGCATCTGTTGATTGAACCCAGATCTTGATCATATCCATCTTGGGTAACAAACTGCGCACATTAAGATGAACTATCTTCAGCCCAGGTGAGGATTTAAATTCAGATGGTGTCTGGCTACATTGCAGCTCAGGGCCTGGGTTAGGTTGCACATTACCAGATAAGAGCAGTAGTAAGACGATCAGAAGTCTCTGCTTTGTACTTATTGATTTTGACGTGTGAAATGTTGACACAAAGCAGGATTTTTCGTAACTAATTTTGTAATTGTACAAAGCAAGAAGGTTTTGAAGATGAGGTAAATCTTTCTGTAGTTCAAAATGATTAATGTCCTGTTCCAAATACATTGGAAATTGTACAGGATGTATAGCAGCAGTGACGCATGTAGATCTGGGAACCATGTCACGCAGAATGGGGTCACTGTTAAATGTTCTCATCTTAGAAAAATTGAGTGTCCAAAAGTCCCCCATGGCCAGTAAGCAAAGTAAAGTTATTAAAAAAGCCATTATCCAAAACACAATGATTGTTGATGCTGAATTAAATAGGCTGCACAAACCTAGGATGGCAAGTAAGGCTCCAGCCAAAAGTTCGGGTCCTGGTGGCTTGCTAGCAGAGGGCTTCTGCTAGCACATTCACCAATGTGGTGTAGAAGGCTTCAATCAACAGCACAGCGCCCGATGTATTGCAGATAAGCTTTTCGAGCAGCACAGGCCTTGGTGTGGTGCTGATGTCTTGCACTAGCAACACAGATGCAGTTTGTTCAGCCGGCAGCAAAGGCCCTGGGGTGGTGCAGATGGCCCCAGCCAGCAGTACAGGCCCTGGTGAGGCTCAGTTGGTTTATGCTAGCAGCACAGGCCCTGATGTGGTGCCTATGGGTCCAGCTGGCAGCACAGGCCCTGGTGAGGCTCAGTTGGTTTAGCAGCACAGGCCCTGGTGTGGTGCATATGGGTCCAGCCGGCAGTGCAGGCCCTGGTGAGGCTCAGTTGGTTTATGCTAGCAGAACAGGCCCTGGTGTGGTGCCTATGGGTCCAGCTAGGCCCTGGTGCGGTGCAGATGGCCTCAGCCAGCAGCACAGGTCCTGGGATGGTGCCGATGGATCCAGCTGGCAGCACAGGCCCCGGTGCAGTGAGATGGCCTCAGAAAACAGCACAGGCCCTGGTTGAGGCTCAGTTGGTTTATGCTAGCAGCACAGGCCCTGGTGTGGTGCAGACAACCTCTGGTAGTAGCAGAGGTCCCCCCCAAAAAAGACCACTTTCCAAGAATTTACAGAATAGTTTAAAATACTCTTAAAAAGCTTGTTAGAAAAAACTAAAATCCATTTAAGATAGTAAAAAACAAAAAATACCCCAAAAATTCAAAGCAGACATTCAACAAGGAGACATGCTGCTGCCATCTTGGCTGCCACTGTCAGGTTGGGTAACACATTTAGCAAGCCCATATAGTAGAGGTATTTTTCTATAATACTGAGGTGAGTGGGTACTTACTTTCTATTGTTAACAGCCTCTAAGATCCTAAGAGTTTTGTTATCCCCATTATATGGCTTCAAGTTGCCAAGTGGCAGCTAAGAAACCTAATGGATTTTTAGAGTTACTGTAAAGGGGAGTTGGCCAGAATCTTTTGTGAGATGTTGCAGACTTGGTGACCAACTATAACAAATGTCTTAGCCCTGTGCTTGCCAATAAGGGTTTCTCCACCAAGCACTAAGTCATGTTTTGCTTGGGGATCAAATACTTCACTCAGTGACATCCAATTCAATTTATATCTTCCAATTTTTTCGAAGTCTCTCTCCATTGAAATGAAACTACTATAAAAATGGGTAGGGTTTTTTTTGTAAGTGAGCAAACTTACAAATTCAATTGGGAAGTAAATAATTATTCCCCCCACTGTATCTGCTAGTTTAATTGTCATGCACGAACATGCATCTTTTTTGGCTGCATCAGCAATGGCAACGGCAGCTGTATCTTACTCCAGAGTCATGGATAGTAATGGGCAGTGCCATGTGGGATTCATCATGGGTGACAAAGCTGACACCATATTCTGCCAACACATACCCATACTTAGAACTCCGTGCAGATTTTTTACTGGCAAAATCCATCACAAAAGAGATTAATATCTAACGGCAGAGAGTCCACTTTTTCACCTAATACATTTCTTGATTTTTCTATAGTGGTTTTGCTAAGACGTTGACCAGGGCCAGAAAAGTCACAAAACCAGAGCAGTGAAATTGTGTTGACACTGATCAATCTCCATCAGATCATGGCACTAGGATCATTCTAGCAGCTTTCCTCTGAGAAAGCAGCTGACTCTGTGGTCCAGAATTCTTTAGAAAGGCTGATTCTGAGGCAGCCGAGACTTAATCCTTAGAGTTTGTGGAGTCAATTTGAGTAATTTACTATCCTGTGCTTTTGTGTTACACTCGAATATTTATATAGTTTATTTCATTTTTATTAACATTACTTAAACAAAAATTATTTATATATATATATATATATGTTTGTAATCAGTGGAATGACAATTTGTTTTACATTTGGAAAATCAGCACTGCAAAGAGAATGCATTTTTTTTCTATTTATTTATGCTGCGTTTTGTTGGCTTGTGTGTGTGTGTGTGTGTGTGTGTCTGTGTGTGTGTGTGCGTGTGTGTGTGTGTGAGTGTGTGTCTTGAAACAGCACACTATTTCTTTTCAAAATAAATATGAAATAAAAAATTATTTCAGAATAAATATGTGTTAAGAAACTAAACAGCAAAAATAATACCAAGATAAAACTCCTTGGAGCCTCTGTAAGATGGTCAGAGGGACTTTCCTATTTTTTTGCCTTTACAGGCTCATTGCTTCATCTTCCATTTAAAACTTGTCTCATCAACATCAAAAGCCGGATTAATTCTGGCAGAGCTGTGCAAGGTGTCAGCTGATCAGTATTAGCAGACTCTCATAATAGCCACAATAAATCCAAACAGCTCATAGTGAAGCAGTCTTTATAATTTAATCAGCTGTCATTCTTTTGAAATATGTCTGTTTATGTTATGCTTACTCCTGTTTACTCCTACCATCTGTATGTTTTTAGGTGTCTTTTTTTTAAAATTTGTTTGTAATTCTAAGAACAGATGTAAAAAACTCAGACAAAAACTGCCATTCATCTCTATCTAATTAGGTCACATCTTTTTCTTCGGCAACTGCGTTGGGTTATCTTTTGAGTTTTCTTTTGACTATCACTTAAACAATATCTGTTTAACATTAACAAGTCACTTCTGAGCAGATGTAGGCTTCATTTTTTGTAGTTTTGTAATCTTCGAGACACATTTTAAGAAGGCATTCAATACCCAACAATTTCACCAAAAATATACATTTGGAATAACTGCCATTGGTTTACTCAATTAAATCATTTAATCATTTTGTATGGGAAAAAATACTCATATTTATGAGTAAATGAGCATGTAAGTAATGTAAGACATAGAACGCATGCTTTTTTCTTTCCCATATAAGCAGTATAAGTTGTACTGTTGAATTCAAAAGTGTTCTTCTCTCTTCAGATATGTTTTTGTTTCTCTTCTGCAATCGTTCTCTCAAAGCTAAAGAACACAGTAACAGCAATGGCCACCAGAGGCCCAATCTAATTCCCAAGTCTGCAGCAATTTATTGGACTTACTTACAATACATCCAACTTTTATAATGCCATTTGTTACAACATTAACAGCTGTAAATACTCAAGAGTCCTTTTATGTCCAGGATCGATGCAAGTGGTTCACTTCTATCATTAATCATGTACTGTACCTTTTATGAAGCAATCTCACTTTATTCATAAAAGATAACTATATGGCTCCATTAAGGTGTCACACTATTTATCTTCCTTATAACCTGCCCATGGCATTACAAAGTGTCTTGGCTTGCTACACTCTTTCTTTCTCTTGTCTTCACTCTATTTGTCCCTTTGCCCTCTTTCACATATAAAATAATTGGAAATACATAGAGGCAATAGCAGGTGGGCAGTTTACTGGTAATATCAAGCCAGCTGTAAAATGAAAATTGCTCATTTGTTAAAGTGTGTGTGTGTGTGTGCAGGGGTGCCTGCATGCATGTGTGCACATGCATGAATCATTTTTAAAGATAATGGGGGTTTAGGTATGAGACTAACATATTTTATTATTTCTTAATATATAACATATTAAAAAGTGATTAGAAAATGTTCAGACGTATGTAACACGTCAGTGCTTTTGATCTCACACAAGCATTTTGGATTAAATCCATATTTAGCATGCAGCAGATTCCATTTTAAGTTTTTAAGGCCTTAATACATCCTTCAATATGGGCCTAGCCTATAAAATATACAGCATATGATTTATTAGATCTGAACATATGCCAAGAGCTTGCAAGAGAATGCATGTTTTATGAATGTCCAGCTCAGAGTATTCTATGAACTGTTTGGGTCACTGTTTGATCCATGGGAAAGAATGGATTTAATATGTTCTGAACATGATTGCAAAGCCTTGAATGCACCACTTCTGTGTCAGCGTATAGAAAATAATTTTGGTCACCACTGGCAAATAACAAAAAGCACCAATTTCACCCAGTGTGCAGATAGAAGCTGTCACACTATTTCATTTTCACATGAGCTACATGTGGAGCTCTAATCAGAACCAAGTATAATAAAAGGAACAAAAATATTCATAACAAATAGTTGCAGTGTATTCAGATTAAGAAAATGCAAATATTTATCTGACTTCATTTACCTTAAACTCTCCATTTAGCATCTAGTTAAGTGAAAAAAGCTGAGTATTTGAAAGTTTTCAGAGCCATTAATAACATGGTTGATGTCGCTTCTTATGAAAATAAATTAAATTAAAAACTATTTAAAAAAACACTAAATGGCATTAGGCATGTCTCTATTTACTTCTGCTGCTCAATCAAAATGAACTATCTTTTCTTCAAATATCCAAAAGCGTTCATGTTTTCATGTTCTTTTTCATGTTTCATGTTTTTTTCCTCCTCTATTTCTATGCCATTAAGAATCGGAGGGTCTTTCTCTTATTGGCTTTGCTTTGTCTTTAGGGGACACCTCAGTAATATGTGAGGGTAATAACATCTGTTGCAAGAGTCTGTGTTGTTATTGTCACAAAGAAATAGTTATTATATCAAAGTTATGACTCCTTTTGTATGATTGAGTTGCTATATCATTGCTACAGAATGACTCTGGGACCTATCAGATGCCTCAGATGTGCCTGTGTGCATGCGTGTGCATATGTGACAGAGAGAGAGATTCTTTGCCTTTATTTGTATGATGTGCAACAATCTGAACAGTCTGATGCACAGAAAATGCCTTAACTATATTTTTTTTGGCTAGATCAGGCGGAACTAATATTTTAATAAACCCAGCTGTCTAAACAAGTGCCATTAAGGCTGCCACAGCACTGGTAACTTCTGCACATTACACCTTCTGTTCAGATATTGAGTATCATACCCAGTGGTTTTTTTTTCTTCCATAGAAATGTATCAGGCTGTGAACTTTTCATCATTCCATAAATTAAAAATAAGAACAATGTTCACTGGATGTTGATAAAATCATGATCATCAATATTTAGCTTGCAGATGTTTTTCCACCGCAGGTTGTTCTGGGGCAGAAGCAAATAAAATACAGCTGCAACAGTGTAAAGAACCAGGCTGAAACAGGTTTTCAGACTGTTTTATTACCAGTTAAAAATAATAATAATAATAATATGAGACAGCCAAAGCCAAACATTCCTAAATGAAAATACTACTTTATGTGCAAGAATATGCATGGCATGAAATTGCTAAGTGCAAGTGTTCAGGGTTTAACTATCCCGGCCGGGTGGTCATTGGCTAACGTCTATAAAATAATATAAGATAGGATAAAAAAAATATCCTAACAATTTAATAACTTACAGTTTCTATTCATGATGTAAAATTTGTTGCATTTTATATTGCCTGAAAATTTTACTACATGTGTCATTATTTTGTACGTTAATTAGTTATACTAGTTTACAGATTGTTAATCTAGATAGCGAGAGGGTTAAACTGACTTAAAGCAATCAATCATAAATTGTATTAGTGACAAAAAATACATTGAAATACAAATAAAGTAAAAATAAATCAAGCTGTCAATAGATTTTTTACTTAAAGGTTACTTTTCATTGGTTTAACTAATGAGTATGCATCAGCTAACCCTGGTCTGATCATTTTTACAGGTTATTTCAGTGGCATCTCTATAACACTGTATATCTACCAAGAAGTACATTGGAGCTGTAACAGAGACCAACAGACAGCTAACCTCACTTGTAGATTAAGTCCTTGGTTCATTACAAAGTTAAATTAAAATATTTTACAACTACAGTGAAAAAAAAAAATCCAAAGACTGATTTTTGGCTTCTTCTTTTTGAGATCATCTCCATTGGACCATTTGCCCATCGCTTCCAAATTTAGATCAATGCCATACATAAGAGTAGTCATATGTGGAGTATGTAGAGTTATATGTGGCCTACATCTTGAAGGTCTTTGTTGGCTTTCTCATCTTGGGGACTCCTGGAAACGGACAGTCTAGCTCAAGTTCAGGTTTTCAGGGCAGTGGTTTCCTTGATGGTTGACCTAAAATGCTCCTAGACGGACTAGGTCACGCTGAGGAGGTAATTTATATGTATGTTCAAAGGGGTCCAGGGATTCCGGGTATAGATCCAGGGCTGGGGAAACAGACACACTCGCGCTCCTCTGAGTCCGCTCATGAAAACCACACATTCAGTCCAGATGTCCACACCGTGCCTCACTCATGCTCTCGCTAATCCAAAGGGTTTCCAGGGAAGGCAGGCTGGGGTCCAGGGAGGTTCTGTGATGGAGGAGATGGAAAAACAACAATAAGCCAGAGAGCCAGGAAGCACAAGGAGGAATATTACAGAGAGCCAGGCTACACTAACTGAAAATAGTACAACAATCCAGCTAGGACCAAAACTCCACCGAGGCCTTAAATGGCATCAAGGGCAATCAGCCAGAATGAGCACCAGGTGAGTAGATGGAGGGTGAGGATGCAGATAGGCACAGGTGTCCAGACGCCCCCCCTGGTGGAGAAGGTGAGTACCACATCCAGAGCAGCCACCCAGAGCAGGGGCCAGCTAAGCTTTTATTTAGTGTGCATCCTTGTCTATCCACGTCAAACACATCCATCCATTAAACATGGACACTGACTTTAAGATGTCACCCACGGATTTCTGGATTCTGCATTTTAAACTATAGGTATTCGTGTTTCTAGATGCTGTCACATTGTCCTGTTTGGACCCAGATATAACCACATTTGCAAAGAAGGTCCCAAGTCATGAGCCAATATAGGCAAGCTATGTGAGCAGGCTGTACCAATAAAATGTATGATAACAGACTAATTAAATACCATAATTTCATTCACTGAAGCTCATTTTATTCAGACTGTTACTCAGAGTAGGTCACAATATTTGTAACATTATTTCAAACGATTCAAACGGCAGCAGAACCACAAAAAGAGGTAAAAATCTCAATCGGTGGCTCAAAGTAGTCCCTATTGTTTGAAGTTACTGTGACCAGTTTAGTGATATCCTTCAATTACTGCACCACTTTGACCATAGGTAGTGCTTTTATTATAATTATTATTTTGTGCACATTAAGCCAGTTTAAGGTTGCTTTACTGAGATGTGGCTGTTATAAATTGATGTATTCAAGTAAGAATACACCAACAAAGACTTGCGGTGAAAGAATGCAGCACAAGGTGCCCTGTAGAATATTTTCTTGTAAACAGACAACACTTCTGTTTACATTTGGCACTTTTTTACAGGATGCATTGTGTGTGACCTTCAGTTGCGATAAACACATTACCTTCTTCATATTATCCAAGCAAATTTATAATGTGTGTGTGTGTGTGTGTGTGTGTGTGTGTGTGTGTGTGTGTATATATATATATATATATATATATATATATATATATATATAGCACACCCAGCACGCCCCTGCGGGCGGTTTATCCTTCAAGCTCGGGTCCTCTACCAGAGGCCTGGGAGCTTGAGGGTCCTGCGCAGTATCTTAGCTGTTCCCAGGACTGCGCTCTTCTGGACAGAGATCTCCGATGTTATTCCCGGGATCTGCTGGAGCCACTCGCCTAGCTTGGGAGTCACCGCACCTAGTGCTCCGATTACCACGGGGACCACCATTACCTTCACCCTCCACATCCTCTCGAGCTCTTCTCTGAGCCCTTGGTATTTCTCCAGCTTTTCGTGTTCCTTCTTCCTGATATTGCTGTCATTCGGAACCGCTACATCGATCACTACGGCCGTCTTCTTCTGTTTGTCTACCACCACTATGTCCGGTTGGTTAGCCACCACCATTTTGTCCGTCTGTATCTGGAAGTCCCACAGGATCTTAGCTCGGTCATTCTCCACCACCCTTGGGGGCATCTCCCATTTTGACCTCGGGACTTCCAGGTTGTACTCAGCACAGATGTTCCTGTACACTATGCCGGCCACTTGGTTATGGCGTTCCATGTATGCCTTGCCTGCTAGCATCTTGCACCCTGCTGTTATGTGCTGGATTGTCTCTGGGGCATCTTTACACAGCCTGCACCTGGGGTCTTGTCTGGTGTGATAGACCCCAGCCTCTATGGATCTTGTGCTCATATATATATATATATATATATATATATATATATATATATATATATATATATATATATATATTAGGGGTGCAACGATACACAAAATTCACGGTTCGGTTCGGTTCGATACTTTGGTGTCACGGTTCGATATTTTTTCGATACAAAAAAATGTTCATGCATTTTTAATTTGTCATTTATTAAAATTATAAATATATATTTTAACTCAAAAGTACAGTTTTTAAATTTAACCCTAACCCTTGTGCGTGTTTTTTATTTTGACAGCGAATGCGCACCTGCGGACCACTTATGTGCAGCCCTGGTTATATAGCTCGTCATATTGCAGCCACAGAAATTATTTTGTCCATGAAACCATAAAGCTGCACTTTCTTTTTGCCTTATAGTCTGATTTGTCATAACTTCTCCGTTTTGTGGTAAGCTTTTCTTTGGCTGTCACTTCTTCACCCTGACCTGTCTTATTTGGCTCAGCAGAACTGAAATGCTTTTACACGCGCACTCACATAAGCTCAGCGATTCTCTGCGCGATCAACCTCTCACATGTTTAAGCTTGCTGCGGGAGATTTCACTTGTCATGTTTGCATAGTAAGCTAACGATTAATAAGACGATGTCAGAGGAATTGGTGCACAAATTATCATCACTCACAGATCAGTGCTGTCGCTCTCTATACACAGTTCGCACGATTGCAAAGTGAAAGCAAAAAAACAAGCGCAAATTCAAACGCGACTTCAATATGTCACATATTGACAGTGGCTCACCGATGCCAATGACATAATTACCCAGCTACATTTCTGAAAGAATGCAAAAGCATTGACATATATTTTTCCTACAATAGCCCGACGGGCAGGGAAGAGATAGATTTTGGTAGCCCGACTGAAAAAATCGCTAGCTCCGGGACGTCGGGCTAGCGATATTGCGAGCCCTGTATCTGATTGAGGAATCACTCATCTTTGGAAAAGAGAGTTTATTACAGAGAAATGTCTCTTTCCAAAATAAAAGCTATACTATCCGCTTCTTCTGGGCTATATTCTCAGCAGCATAAGGAGAATCATGTGCTAACAGCTGTCTAAATGACTCGGCTAAAGTTAGTAGCATGCTTGTTGTTTTTGTCTTTGCACTAGGATGATGTCGGCGTAAATGTGCAGTCATATTCGTTGTGTTCCCACTAGTGCTTTCAGGTTAATCTCGTTGAAATGACCTTAACGCCACAACACGGCAAATCTCCGTTAACGAGCTACTGCCGATCGCTCCGTGCATGGGGCTAGACGGCCAACACGTTAACGAGCTAACTGCGCTAACACACTAGTTCACACCAATGTAATTGAGCATTGCATGGCACATCCAACATACTGTTTTACTTTAGTCCATGACTCGCTTACCTTCAGGGTCATACGTCACATGAAAACCAAAATAATTCCAAACGCCAGATCTGAATGAGGGTGGGGGAGGTCCATGTGTCTTGCTAGCTTGCCCTGCGCTCTTCCTTCTGACTATGCTGTCTGTGTGGAGCGCTCAGTGGATCTGCGCTCGACAGTGCAGCCTAGGCGGAGTAGTCGAACACAGATTCACTGAGCGCTCCACACAGACAGCATCGTCAGAAGGAAAATTGATAAAATAAATTACAAATGTTGTATTGTTCGATACATATGCGTACCGAACCGAAAGCACTGTATCGAACGGTTCAATATCGATACGAATATCGTTGCACCCCTAATATATATATATATATATATATATATATATATATATATATATATATATATATATATATATATATATATATATATATCCTCTCCTTCTTTCATTTTATAATTCTAATCATGATGATAATAACATGTCCAATGACTTTTCATGTGTATTGTATGATTCTAAAGGGGTCTTTTGAAATATGCGTGTTTTTTAGATGTGTCTCAGTAAAACACTCATACATTTTCCTCTGTCTTTCTACATTTTTCACTATATTTGAGCACTTAACAAGGTAATGATATATTTATTGGTGAGTCGTCTAATCATGTCCTTCTATTTGTGGTCCATGATAGGGATGCAGGTAAGTAAGCTCCTGAAGATTATCAATGAGTGCTCTTTTGTGTCTATGGTGACTCTCTAGCTTCAGTTTATTATATTACTGAGCTCCCTTCACCTGATTAAGGTTTTATCTCCAGCCACAGCTGTTCCAAAGATTATACACTATTCTGTGACAATATTTGAGCCATGTGAGCCACGTCTCCCAGCTGGCAGGAAAAAAAACCCCTCTGTGTTTGTGTGTGCACCAGTGTGTCCACTGGTAAATTAGATGTATGTAATGTTTTGGGGGAAAAAACACAAACAAAACAATCACACAATCACATATTTCGCCATGTGAGAATGCACATGTATAGATATGTGACCATGCTAGTATGAAATGTAAATGTAAGAGCCAGCCAGTTTTTTTTTGTTTGTTTTTTTTGCAATGTGTACAAGGTTTTGTTACATTTGTTACCAGAACTGTGAATTGAGGGTCTCTAAATCCCTGATCCCTGTGGTCATTCTGCATTTCCTGTCTCTGAGAGGGCTTAAATACTCTGAAGTTCAGTGTAATAATTTAAAGGTTTATCTGGCCTTAATTGTGTTGACATCTTTAATTAACCCAAGTTTAACAGATTCCTGATGAGAAAACACAAACATGGCTCATAGTAACGCTCCTGTTTCAGAATTAACGAAGTTGTCTTTTCCAGTACAGACTGTAAAACAACCTTCCACCGCTGCCTGGATGTTACATTATTTTTTTTGTCTTATTCATTAAATTTTATCATTATTTTGCAATAATGTTATCTCATTCATCCTTCCATTCTCTTCCACTTATCCTTCAGTGTCACAGGGGAGCTGGAGCCCATCCCTGCTTTAGGGCAAGACGTGAAGTACACTGTGGACAGGTCACCAGTCTAATGCAGGGCTAACACAGAGAGACGGGCAAGCATTCACAAACACCTATGGGTAATATAGACTCACCAACTAACTTAACCCTACTAATTACATGTCTTTGGACTGTGTTAGGAAGCCACACAAACATGGGGAGAACATCTAAACTCCAAACAGAAAAGCCCCTGGCCAGCTGATGGAGTCGAGCTCAGGACCTTCTTGCTAACCACCACCTGCTGCCCGTTATCTCATTTTATTTTAATTTACCCTCTGGGTATTCTAATTTTGGTCAATGTCAAATTATTTTTCAAATTATTATATTTATTATCAGGTAAATTTTCTAAAATTAAAAAAAGAAATTACAAAATTGAAAAAGGGTGGGACTAATAAAGGTTATCTTATCTTATCTTATCTTATCTTATCTTAAAGAAACCGATTCTCACCATCCCCCTGGTCTCCCCAGGTAGGAATAAGCCCCATGAAGTAGTTGCTTGCCTATCTGGAACTGTTATGTAAATTTAACCCTCTCAAGGCAGGCGTTGCCGATTTGCAACAGTTAAAAACTAACAACTTGATTACCCCACATACATATTTTATGAGTTTTTTTACTCAGAAGTACCACTGCAGGACTTGGTTGTGCATTAGCAACAAAAAGTTTAATTTGAGCCTGAGAGGGTTAAAGGGGGGCAGTAGAGTCTGTGGATTTTTTTTCCAAAGCAGCAGAGGCTTAAATGCAAGAAATTCTGTCCTGGTTGGCTGCTTTGAAACTGAAACCTTATCTGTCTGGAGCCTTGACACTTTCAGTCTAACCCAGGTAGCTTTGATGGACAAGGTAGAAATGTGTGTATGTATCAAGTTTGCTTCTGAAATGTGCAAACCAGGAAAGCTTTTAAGATAAGTGGTCAATGCCGTATTATTATGTGATCCGATGCCATCATTATTGAGACCTCTAGGTGGTAGCAGTGATCTACTCAGATCCTCTCGTTCTCAGCTCCTCTGATTTCTGCTGATGAGAGCTGTAGTCACTAAGAAAAGGATCTGTGACCACTGAGAGAGGAAATAGGTAGTGCAGAGACAAAGGGATGAAAAGAGAGAAAAGGCTGCATTGGCCTTTGATTCAAGCAGATATACAGTGGGTTAAGGTGCCTCTTTCTTTCACGATGTCTCCCAGTCCTTTACCTCTTGCACTTCATTCTTTCATTGTTCTCACCCAGTCACCATGAAGTGTTTTAAAAAGTTATCCAATTTCAATGTCCTTGTTGAAGAAACATGCACTGGAACTGAGCAACTGCACTTTTGCTGAGGCCATTTGGGGATATACTGTGGTGCAATGCACTCTGTGTTCTGAAGGTGTGGTCCCTCTATCAGTATCACTCTTTAAAAATAGACTGTTGGTATCCTGCTGAGCAGAAACCATTAAACAAATGACTTTTTAGCCCCAAGCTGACTTTGAAAAACATTTTGGGTTACAGTGTATACTGTTAGTGCAAAGAACAGAGTCACTTTGTTTTATCTTTCGTCTCTTCCCTCCTCTAGGCTGCACTTGTTTCTGGGTTACCATTTGCATAGGCTGTTCAACCTGTGCCTGCGCGCGCATGCTTGGAGTGTTCATTTATGATTTTGTTTTTGCCCTAGGGAATATTTAAAGGGTAAATATTTTCAGGTAGCATGCACATTTCTGTTATTATCATATTAGACTAGAATTTAAATGCCAGTATAGGTTTTTACCTTCTTCATCAAAATGACACCGGTGTAGGAGAAGGTGGTACAGCTTCATCTGTCTGAAAATAAAGTCACACTGATCATATCAGCTCACCAATTAATCTCACCAGTGTGAGATTTATCAGTAAAGAAAAGTTTCGAAAAGCCACATAGTCAAATTCTATATTTAAGACAATCAAGAAAGATTGTTTTTGCCAGTGGAACAGTGGATTACATGCAAAATAATACCCCTCCTACTTTTTCCCAAATACTTTGTGGGGAGGAAGCCCACACTTATGTAAAAAGGAAGAGAAAACATAACATTGAACACATTTTCTTCCCATACATAATGCCTCTCTGCTTGTCAACCCAAATTTGTGACTTGTTTCATCTTGGAAATATCACTGAATCCAAGTAATCAGGAGACTGACAGAATAAAAACAAGAGAATTTATTTATATAAGCACCACAGATTTCAAAGACTTTCCATGGCAGCCAACATTTTTTACATCACGAAGTTTTGTATTTGTGAAAAGCAGCATCAGCACAAACAAAACGTTGGACCATTGGCAATGAGTACAAAGAATACAGAGTAATAGTGCACTCAACCTCAAAACTTTAAAGGCATACACGTTAAGGAATATAGAAAAGAAAACAGCAGAACTCTCTGAAAAATTTTTTTTTCACTATATTTATTAAAGGGCAAAAAAGATTCAGCATCCATCTTTTTTGCTGATGACGGCTTATTGCTGAAACGCGTCCATCTGTTTTGCCCTTTAATAAATATAGAACAATTTTTTTCAGAGAGTGCTGCTGTTTTCACTTTTTTCTGAGTAGAAATCGACAAATTTAGTAGACTGAAAAAATGTGATTCTTACCCTTTTAACTACAGGAACCTATAAATCAGTGTGAAGCATAACATTTCATACTTGTCCGGTTTTAAACAGGTGCGATAAGATAAAATTCCCAGTGTGTAATATTCATATTATTTTTAAGTTCAATGTTTAGAGCCTAGGTTATACACAAATCAGTTTATTACATTTCCTTCACAGAAGCTTTGATTACATTTTCACTTTTCATGGTGTAAAATAGAAAAATACATTTAAAAAAATACAATGTCTGTACAAGAAATTGCATATTGAATTACTGTTGATGTGTATAGAGCTTGCATAAACAACATGTCCTTTCAATATCATCATCAGGTCTAGATCTTACTGCAGAAGACACACTGAATGTGTGTGTGTGTGTGTGTGTGTGTGTGTGTGTGTGTGTGTGTGTGTGTGTGTGTGTGTGTGTGTGTGTGTGTTCTTGTGCCAGCAGCATTATGTGCAAGACCAGGTGATAATTCATGCTTCACAGGCCCCACAGCCTTTCCATTATGCTATGGGTTCAAAAAGTTAAGGGTGGCATATTGCAGTGCAAATTGCAGGCAAAAGCATGACAGAACTGAGTGGAATCAATTACAGCTAGTATGACACACATCAAAAGAAAGAAGGAAGCAAGCTACCTTGATAAAAAGAAGTCATGTGTTGGATGAGAATTCACATTCTTTGAAGACAAGCTACAGGACATTTGTAACTTATTTTCAGTCTTTCTTCACAACTAATTTTTCTAAGAGGAGATATTTTGGTGCAGTAGTCATAGGGTGAGATGGTATTGGATGCAAGGTAATTAAGTATTAAATATAGTAGTGGGAACCAATGTAAATTAATACTTTAACAATTCTGTTTTGCAGTGTTAGTCAGTAAGTGACCGGCTGCTCCCGTATGGGAATAGAACGATGCCACCTTATCCCATAGGCCAGCCAATAATGCGATTCACACTCATATATACGCAGCTAATCAATGTTGTTGACAGGCTATGACAGCGTCCATATGTGCCAACACCGGTGTTTTAGCTAGAAAAGTGGCGTGGCTGATGGGGAGTGAAGCCATATAAATGACAACATGTACAACCATTGGAGATGTGAGCAGGACAGACAGAACAATTGACGGAAAAAGTGTGGACTTTATACCAGTTTTTAAATTGTGTTGATAGGCCACGTAAAACCAGAGTTATGATAAAAATATATGCAATGTTTGGTTTTCTTCCTGAATACTATCGTTGTTTACATTTACTGCGGGAAGAAACGGTAAAAACAACGTTTTATAAGGAAAACGCTGGAAAGCACTCTCCGCCTGTGAGCAAAACCAAAACCAAAAAACCCCCCCGCCCTCTCCTATTGGTGGGAAAATGTACCATGTCGACCAATCAAAAAAAGGATATGGCAACGTGGCATTTACATGTTTAAGAAGAGGGAAGTTTTAGGAGTGACGGCGGTGTTTTGAGATGTGAGAGATTTGCAACGTTTAGTGCAAATCTTGTGTAGTTAGTGTGTAGTGTAGTCAATAGTTTAGTTCAAGTTATTGTTACTTCCAATAGTGTTAACATACTACACAGGTCATGAACAAGATTTTTTTAAATTTTAGATAGATATTATTTTATTTGAACATGCAAATATAATTGAAATAACAACAGAGAAAAACTAAAAAAACGTAAAAATCATCTAGTTTTCATGTATATATCTATGTCTACAGAATGCATGTGCTCGAAAAGGAGTAGGATGAAGTTTACACGTTTCTTGTTCCAACCCCCTTATTTCAAATTTCATTGAATTCAACATTATTTGATCATATATGGTTAACTATGTACAAGTCTAACACATTGAACATACACAAATAAAACCATTTTCAGCACGTAAACCAGAACAACAACAAACTACATTTTTACATAAACTAATCACCCTGTCTATAACACCCGCTTAATCTCTGAGCTTATTTTATATCTATGTGACAAACACCTTAATGAACACTTAAGGTTGGGTTACTCAGGCCTTGATCTATAAAAAAATGAGGACACAATGAGACAACTCAGTCACTGAGAGGAAGATTTCGTATATTCATGCAAGTTATTATTTTTGAACAATCGTGAATTTGAACAATTTTGGTATTGATGTACTTGTCTTGATTTCATCTGTACAGGTGTTCCACACACTAACTCCTCTGACTGTAATGCTCTGATATTTTATATTTGTCCTTACTACTGGCTTGCTGAACATAAGGATTCCTCTCAGGTCATGAGTATTTGGTCTTATTTGGAACAAGTTCTGAATGTTGTGGGGCAAAGATTTATTCGCTGCTTTGTACATTGTTTGCGCAGTTCTTAGGTCAACCAAATCTTTAAATCTGAGAATATTTAATTTGATAAAAAGTGGATTTGATGGTTCTCTTGAAGTAGCTTTATTTATTATCCTTATTGCGCTTTTTTGCAGAATGTATATTGGATGAGTGTGTGTCTTATATGTGTTTCCCCACACTTCCACACAGTATGTCATGTACGGCAGTATAATAGAACAATAGAGAGTATATAATGTTTGATTTATGAGATCTTTAACCTTGTAGAGAATTGCCAGAGACTTCGATATTTTGCCTTTGATATTGTAAGTGGGCTAAAGCAGTTATTTAAAAGTAGTCTAACATAAATGTAAATGCTGTAATTTGATTATTTTAATAAACCATGTAACTTGGATGGATTCTATGCTGGCGTGACCACAGTGCACACATCTGCTGTTGCTCACAGTGGTCCAAGGGAGCGCTCAGGGAGTTTGTGTGTTCGCTCGGACACATGAAAAATCAGAGGGAACATTGGTGGGAACTATTGCTAGAGACACCCCTCAGACAGCCCTCAGCATGTGCAAAATCCTGTACCATTTACATAAAACATGAAATGTATAATTCTGCAAAGTTACTGTTGTGAGACCATACTTCATGGTAATTGAAATTCAGTTTATTTAAATAAGTCTACTGTTCATGCACATATACAACCCGCTGTAAAATGAAGAACTGCATGTTCCTGGAAATACAATGAATTCACATCATTTAGTGTAATCCTTGAGCTATAGAGCCCCTGTATTCTATTCGTGCTAGGGCCAAAGGGCAGTTACACTAATCAAATTGTTGATAAAATATAATAAATGGATAGTACAAAATGCTGTAGGAGCTGAGCTACAAATATATAAATGCAACAGTAAAGTAAGGTAACGTAAATTTCAATAGTGCAACTGTTGCTATTACAGATGGTAATCTTAAAGGACTAGTGTAATTTTTGTTTCCACAGTTCAAAATAATAATAGCTGATGCAACACTGAGGATCTACAAACCTCTGATAGATTAGAGAAGCGCTAAATTAGAACCAGACTATCTACTATTTAACCACAGATATGACTTTGGTAAAATGTAAATACTCATTATGTTATCAGGCTTTCAGTGACAGTATTTTTCAGGTAATGCTTATTCTTCCTAATTTTTCAAATTTTTCTTGAAACAATTACTAATTAGGGCTTTATGTGTTCAAATTGCCCCCAAAATAGGGAGTAATGAAGTAGAAATACTTAGTTGCAGTAGAATTTTCATATATCTGTACTTACTTGAAAATGTATTTTTCTGACTTTTTACTTTTCCTCCCAACGTTTTAACACAATTATCTCTACATTTTCAAAACAGGCTTAAATCTTACTTCAGGTTTAAGACATCTGAGGGGGATTCTTTCTAAAATCATCAAAATTATATAAAAATAAATGAACAATAACACATAAAAGAAGATCCTATTGGTATAACTATTAATGGTGCTTATCACAGACAAAGAGATGAAAGGGCCAAAAATCATATAATGCATGCATCATTTATTTTATTGTAGTCAGATTTTAAACTGAGTTGGAATAATCCAGAATGCTGTTTTTGGTGTAGATGTTGCACTTCAGCATCTAGCTAGCGATACAAAAGAGAAACAAGCATAACGGGAGTAACAGGGATTACAGGTAATCAAATCCAAAAATACATAAACTCATTTTATGTTATTACAAGGCTGCATGAAAGTGCAGTTTAGTGCAGGCTACTGTGCTTAGTTTGCAGTACTGTGGTGAAGTTTAAAGTAATGCATTATGTGGGACTTGCGCAAAGCAGCTGTGGTGTTAATTGTCAGTGTAAGGTATCATCAGGTGAATTGATACTAAACATCAATTCAATAAATTTAAGGTGACGATGCTGATAAGAGTTCCAGATTTACACTATTTAAGACTAGAAAACCCAGGCTTATCTTGTAAAAAAATCAATTAAAAAAAATCTACAAAGAGCAGCAGAAGTTATTGTAGCATGTTCATTCCACATATTGCACCACTGCGATTTTAGGGTTCCCACGCATGCCAAATACCAGTTTAACCTGTAACGATACTCATTTCCATATTTTGTTTTAGGTGTGGAAGCAAAGTCACCCATCTAGAAAATGGAGCCATTCTTTTGGTTTTTTTGCTCTTCCCATTGAATTTCTCTGCCTGTGTACTACATAACAGATGTTCAAGTCTGTGAATTAATTAGAATTAAAATTTAAGTTGAAACAAAGTTTGTATTCCTTGGTATATAATACTTTTTTATTATGATGATGACGCTGATTATTATTATTATTACATTAATGTGACATACATCTTAAAAATGTCCTATTTTAACTTATTAGACAAAAAAAATCATGTATATCAAATGTGTGCACCAACAACCTTCTTTACAGTTATTTTAAGACATTTCACTGTGGTCAAATGCAGTGGTGCTAAAGACCAACAAACAGGCCTATAGGTTTGGATGGCAGGGAAAAATTTCTGCATGCGTAACTCTGACAAGACCAACACCTAATGTTATAACCCTACTAGTAGCATGATTAGGATACTAATTGTGCTGCTACTAGAACGATTAGTATCCTACTTGGTTAGGATCGCTGTTCAGATGATGGCATTTTCTCTATCAAGCACTTAATTTTTGTCGTAAACAGTCTGACAAAACTATATTAAGGAAATGAATTTTGTATTCATGTTCTAAAACTGGTCATTCAGTGCATTTCAACTAGAAATTCTGAAGAATATTACAAATAACATTTCTACAGTTATTAGACATCAAATTGAAAAGTTAATACACGCAGTTGTGACTTCGTGACAGATTTAATGGAAGGAATAACTGTTTAAACTGACCAAAACACAATCAGTAGTGACCTGTTGATTTGTTAAATGAGAAAGAGAGAGCATCAGGACACACTATCAGCACATAAGCAGCTACAACAGATACAGTGAACTACACAGAAATGCAGACTGTTAGAGAATAATAAGCATAAACAACATACTGGCTCATCTACATGAGCAGAGCACGTTGTTGCTTATGTGTGATTTCTTTCTTTCTTTTTTTTTTGGCACCAGAGGGTCTGTTTGTATGTGTATGCTGTACTTGTTGCTCCGAGTTCATAGTTGAACACCTCATCACGTTCTCAGAAGCACGGCAGTCTGTTTCCCTGCTCTTTGTATTTGTACCTCTGATGGTAGGGGGGTGGGTGGTGAGAGATTTTGGAGGTGGGCTGTAGGTCACCTATTCAGACAGCAGAAATTGTTTTCTGTGCTGCTTTTTCCACTGGCTGAACAAGAATAAAAATATTTTTTTCTTTACTTTTGATTAGGCAGGTATGATGGCTTGTTTGAGGTACACTCCTGCTCATAGCTAGAGCCAGTGTAGTTTTTGTTCCTTATACTTTCTGGATGATGCAGCTGCTTTTCCCTTTGTAGTCTATCCATAAGATTAGACATGGATATTGTGTTTTCAATAGCACCAGTGAAAGGGACCCTATTGATTTATTTAGCCATTCTGCCACAATCTGCTGCTGGTGAAAGCTGCACCTCTGAAGCTTAGCGTGTGTTTAGATGTTTTTGTTGTTGTTGTTTTTCAGTTCAAGTATATATGTTGTTCAGCTACTGCAGATATAGGAGGCACGATGGGGCAAAAAGTCTGACGAACACTAATTTCACATTGAGCCAAATTTGATGACACTTTTGCTGACTGTTAAGCATCTTGCAGTCTAATGAAAAAGCTCGCTGTAAACTCTGTTCATTGCCACTCACTCAGAGCTCCACTCCAGCACAAAACATCTGCTCGCTGGGCCAATTTGTACGCCACACAGATAAGTAAAGGGTGAACTTAATGTAAACCCAAATTCCAATGTTGGTAAAGTTACTTCAGAAACACGATAAACTAAATTTGCAGATGGGACGGCTACACACATCAAAGTGCTCACAGTGCAGAAGCTCGCTCGTATATAATAGAGTAGTTATAGGACCAGGTGGAGTGGGGCACACATGGCCTACAAAAAGAATAGCAAATGCACATGCACACGTTGCCTTTATAGGCTTAGGTATGATGACTGAGTGCCAATTTAGCAAGTCAACATATGCTTGAGGCCTACACAGAACCATATAAGCATATAAAAACTTTTAATTGGTGTTTTTAATGTTTATTTTTAGAGAATGGCTTTCATGTTGGTAGTTGCCATTTCTGTGCTGGTTCTTAATGAATTTAGCCATTAGTAAGAAGAGTTATATTTACTAACATCAATAATTTAGTCAGCTAGAGGTGACAAGTTATAATAAAGCAAAATGCTCCTTTAAAGTTGAACTGAGCTGCTATATTATTCAATCACATAATCTCTGAATGATTAAAATGTAAGCAGTCTATTCTTTTCTTTCCACACTTGAAGGGTCAACCCTGGACAGTTCTGTTTCCCAACAGTTTTACCCCACTACCTAATGATGTGATTGGTGATTATAAGTAACATAAAGAGATACCTTTGAAATTACAGTAAAATGAATTGGCAGACAAATACAATTCAATCTAAATTCACATGTTTTTATTAATTTAGCTGATGAAAGGCTGTTGGGATACTTTGGCTTTTCAAATACAGTTTTTACAAAAGCAAGACATGTTCTCTCTGTTTCTATTAACGTCATTTCTTTCCTTTTCCCCACATTTTCAAAATCATTCAGTTTCAGCATCAATACGTCATCCATACGGTTGCTTATTCAATTCGGGGTCATGATAGAGTCTATCACAGCTGCCATAGTGTCTACAGCAATAGACTCAGACAGGTGTACACACAGGGAAACTGCACTTAGAGACAAACAACCATTTGCACTCACATTCACACCTATGCTTAATTTAGAGTCACCAATTTAACAGCATGTCTTTAGACTCCAGACATAAAGGCACCGATGTCAATACTCTTTCCAATAATCTTGTTTAGCTTAACTCTTTTTCTTGTAAGTTGTCTTTGTAGTATGTCTTTAATATCTTACAAGTGTGGGTGGTGTAAGGGTCACAAAAATATGTGGAATGATTATAATAGTTAGAGTTGCTGAATTACAAGAAGCTTATCCCTGTAGAAATTAAAACTGTTAAAAGTCTAAGCAAATGTTTGTGTGGATGATATTTGAAAAAAATCACCCACATCCATTTTTTATATATATCTTCTATATTGTTTTAGATACTTTAATGCTTTTTCTTCTATAGCAACTATCTGTGTTTGAGTATTAGGTGCTTGCTATGTTTGTCCACTCTAATATTTTCTGTGTTATCAAAAGGTATTTTTTTTTGTGAAGCCAATTTATACTTTTTTGCTTACTAAATGAAATGAGTATGATTCTGCATTTGAAACATTTTGTTGTATAAGTGTCCTGGATGTTTTAGAAAACAGTGGGCTAGGTTCCAAATTACCCACTGGGCATGGAGCGACAAAACAAGCTGTGCTCTGGAGAGAGCTTGTAATAGATTACAGTGATTCCCCTTGGACATGCTGTTGAGCAGGTGGTGCCTTAGCTGGTGCAACACACGGCAATGAATTTACCATTTCCTGCTCCACCATCTGACTATGAGTCGTACAGTCTGAAAACACATTTTTAATAACCAGAGAGGCAATTAAATAAATTCAAATAGAAGTCAGAGTCAACTATCTTTGCAGGTTATTTTTCTCATTAACCCAACACACACAAAGACACACACAAAGATGTATGAACAAATCAAAATACACAATGAATATATGTACATTTTTTAACGTTATGAGAGAGAAGGAGATTAAACTTGATTGTTGATATATGACAATTATAAAGGCCTAACTTACTGATTTACTATCCCTGGCATTATATCGAACATACCAAACAATAATAATGCCAAAATGATACTGACTTTAAATGTTAAAGGTATCCAGTGTGTGTGCTTTGACATTAAAAAGGAAAATAGTTTCCCCCCTCACAGTCCATTGGATAAAATCACTTATTTCTGGCCTTCAAAAACAGCTTTCAGCAAGAACACCTGACTATTTTTCTATTTTTGTAAAAATACACCCTCAGATGTGGTTAATCAGCTCAGGCAGGAAACTAAAATGTTCATATTTTCCCTAGCTTCTCTGACAATGAAGCATGAAAGCGATTTCCTGTGGGAGGCAATGCTGAATTTGATAAACTTGACTTAGTTGTTATTTCTTGAGGGATAAAGAAGGTGAAATTGTTTACTTTAGTATGAAAATGTGGGAAACTTTAAACAGGTGTTTCTTTTTCAGTGAAACTGAACAGATTCATATCTGGAATACTGTGCCCAAGGAGATGCTGACCAATCTTAGCAAAGCCTTTAAAGGTAAAGGGGGAAAAAAGTGCATTTTGCATTTAGTAAATGTGACATTTTATACCATTGCTAATTGGTGTATTCCACTATTGTTGCCAATCTCGTGACTGTTGAGAACAAAACATTTTACAGATCAAAAATTTCAGTTGATTGTTATTATTATTATTATTATCACCAAAGATTTTTAATCTATCAAGAGACATCGTTGCACAAACATTGCTATTTCAGTCCAGGAATGTAGTTTGCTTCCTTGGACAGTATCCACCATAATTAGTTCCTCAACAGAGCTGGTGCAACCTGGGGCTTAATGGGGAACAATCGATGCCAACGCAAACAGTGTGTTTTTCTTTGCGTATTGCTCCAACTGTCTGTTAGATGAGATTATCAAATCAGCTCAAATTTTGCATTTTATTATTTTGCTGTTCTGGATATGCCTATAAAAATATTTAGCAGCTAACAGGCTTGTTATACTGTAACCCACACATACAAGCTTAGCGACATACACACAAAGTAGATTTGAGAGTAGAAGATGAAATATGCAAACACTATTGCTTTCTCTCTCTCTCAACCTGCTGTCAGGGGTTAGACATATAATTGTGTTTGTGGCAAAGCACGTCTACACAGAAATATTCCACCTACACATACTTTGAAACTCATTTATTTTCTACGGCCATCTGCAAGTACTCCACAATGAACCAAGTGAATCATTCTGTTTGTAGGCATATAACTTTTCCTGTGAATTGCAAAAGTCTTTCAACTTGAAAATGTTTTTGGTACCAAGCACCTTGTCACTGTCGCATACAGTACACACTATACCACTGACAAATCGAAGGGCAAAAAATAATTTGTAAAATAAATATTTGTAGGGAATTAATGTCAGTGAAGAAAAAAAGTCTAAGATTGGAAATGATGTAGATGGAAATCTTTAGTTGTCCTTTGTGATTTATATGTGATGTCATGGAATAGCTGGAATAGTAAGTAAAAATAGGAATCTATTCTAGTTCATATGTTGGAAGTGGAAATAATAAAGTAAATGTTAAGCCTGTGTCAAATAAAGTGAAGACCACTACCTGAATAGTTTGTGTGCCATCACCCATTTTTTGCTGTTTATCTGGGTCCGGGTCACTGAAGCAGCAGTCTAAGCAAAGATGCTCAGACCTCCCCCTCCTTAGCCACATCTTTCACCTCATCCTGGGGGACATGAAGGCATCCCAAGCTGAGATATGTCTCCAGCATGTCTCGGGTTTGCCCCCAGGGCCTCCTCCCGGTAGGACATGCCTAAAACACTTCACCTAGGAGCTGCCCAGGAGGCATCCTCGTCAGATGGCTGAACCACCTCAATTGGCTCTTTTCAATGTGGAGGAGTAGCAGCTCCACTCTGAGCTTCTCCCAGATGACCGAGCTCCTTCTAAGTGAGACCACAGACACCCTATGGAAGGCATTCATTTCTGCTGCATGAATCCACAATCTCATTCTTTTGGTGACTACCCTCAGCACTTAGCCATAAGGTGAATGTAGAAACATAGACTGACAGTTGGATTTCATACTGAGCTCTTCACTAGAACACACTGGCACAGTATCACTCATCATTGCTGATGATTGATACATCACATCAATCCGTCTGTAAGTCTCTAACTCCACTTTCCACACACTCATAAACCAGACCCCTGAGATGCTCCTCCCTGACCCAGAGTAGACCCTCTACCCTGTTCTCACCAGAAATGATGGCCTCAGACTTGGTTGTGCTAATTCTTATTCCTATTGCTTAACACAAAACATCCAATTGTGAGCTGGTGGCTACCTGATGAAGCAAGGACAACCACATCACAAAAAGCAGAACTGGTGATAAAGGACAGCCCTGGTGCTGTCCAAGTGCCATGGGAATTAAGTCTGACTTACAGTTGCCAGTTTGAACCAAACATGAATTGCTGTTGTACAGAGTCCATAACAAATGGCCAACATATCGACCATCTCTTCCTTCTGTAATTATTGGAAACGTAAGATCTTTGCCCAATAAGATGGATGAGCTCATGTCGCTAACCTGGTCACAGAGGGAGTACCGGCAATGTAGCATCATGATGCTAACGGAGTCGTGGCTAACATCGCTAACTCCGGACACAAGTGTGACACTACCGGGATTCCAGCTGCTGCGAGCGGACAGGACCAGAGACAGCGGTAAGAGGAAAGGAGGGGGACTGGCAGTTTTTGTGAACGACAGATGGTGTAACCCTGGGCACATCACTGTAAAAGAGCAACTCTGCAGCAGAGACATTGAGCTGTTAGCCGTTAGCATGCGTCCGTACTACCTGCCCCGGGAGTTCTCGCATGTTATCGCGATAACAGCGTATGTCCCCCCCTCGGCCAACGCGGATGCAGCCTGTGACTCTCTCCACTCTGTGGTCAGCAGACTGCAAACACAATCACCGAGAGCCCTTCTCATAATATCAGGGGACTTCAATCATGCCTCACTGGACTCCACACTGCCCACCTTCACCCAGTATGTGACCTGCCCAACCAGAGTCAATAAAACACTGGACTTACTGTATGCCAATGCAGAAGAGGCATACAGTTCATCACCTCTCCCTCCCCTGGGCAGATCTGATCACAACCTGGTGCACCTTGTCCCTGTGTATGAGCCCTTAGTGCGCAGGGAGCCACCAGCCACCCGCACAGTACAGAGATGGTCAGAGGAGAGCGAGGAGGCTCTTAAGGATTGTTTTGAGTCGACTGTGTGGGAGGTGATTTGTGATGACCACGGTGAGGACATCGACAGCCTTACTACATGCATTACTGACTATATAAACTTCTGTGTGGATAACACTGTACCTACCAGGACTGTACGGTGTTTCTCCAACAACAAACCTTGGATTACCCCAGAAATTAAAACCATCCTCAAGCAGAAGAGGAGGGCCTTCAAATCCAGAGACAAAGAGGAGTTGAAAAGGGTGCAGAGAGAGCTGAGGGGACTGATAAGGAATGGGAAGGAGAGCTACAGGCAGAAGATGGAGAACCAGCTTCAACAAAACAACGTTGGTGAAGTCTGGAGAGGCCTCAGAACCATCTCGGGCCACAAACAGCAGAACTCTCTGCCTGGGAGGGATGTGAGATGGGCAAATGAACTGAATCATTTCTTCAACAGATTTGACTCAGCCATGAGGCAGTCTGCAACATCGGCTGCAGACTCACCCACCCCCACTGCTGCTGTTCCACCTCAGACACTTCACACCTCCTCTATTCACCCTGCTCACTCCCCCCCACCCCCAACAACAGCATCCAATACACACTCAACACAAGGCTCCAGCCTGTCTCTCTCAACCACCCAGGTTAGGAGGGAACTGAGGAGGATTAATGGCAAGAAGGCAGCGGGTCCAGATGGCATCAGCTCGAGGGTCGTCAGGTCCTGCGCGGACCAACTGTGTGGGGTGATGGAGCACCTCTTCAACCTGAGCCTGAGGTTGGGAAGAGTCCCACAGCTCTGGAAAACCTCCTGTGTTGTACCAGTGCCAAAGACTTCACGCCCCAAGGACCTCAACAGCTACAGGCCGGTGGCTCTGACATCCCACCTGATGAAGACCCTGGAGCGGTTGGTCCTGGCTCAGCTTCGGCGCCTAATAAGCTCATCACTGGACCCACTTCAGTTTGCCTACCAGCCTGGCATTGGAGCGGATGATGCCGTCATTCACCTCCTACATCGTTCCCTCGCTCACCTGGAGACCGCTGGAAGCACTGTGAGAATCATGTTCTTTGATTTCTCCAGTGCCTTCAACACCATTCTTCCCTCGGTTCTAAAGGACAAGCTGGTGAACTCTGGAGTGGACCATCACCTCACTACCTGGATCCTGGACTACCTCACCGACCGACCACAGTATGTGAGGACTCAGGGCTGTGTGTCGGACAAGGTCGTCTGCAGTACGGGGGCCCCACAGGGAACGGTTCTGGCTCCGTTCCTCTTCACCATCTACACTGCAGACTTCTCCCACAATTCCACCCAGTGCTTCCTGCAGAAGTTCTCTGATGACTCTGCAATAGTCGGCCTCATCACTGATGGGGACGACAAGGAGTACAGAGGACTGACTCAAGACTTTGTGGACTGGTGCCAGCTGAACTACCTCCAGATCAACGCCAGTAAAACCAAGGAGCTGGTGGTAGACTTCCGCAGGCACAAGCATTCTCCACTGCAACCACTGAACATCCAAGGTATGGACATTGAGGCTGTGGACAGCTACAGGTACCTTGGTGTTCATCTGAACAATAGACTGGACTGGACTCATAACTCAGACGCCCTCTACAGGAAAGGGCAGAGCAGGCTGTACCTGCTGCGGAGACTCAGGTCGTTTGGAGTGGAGGGCCCACTCCTGAAGAAATTCTATGACTCTGTTGTGGTTTCTGCTATCTTTTATGGCGTGGTCTGCTGGGGCGGCAGCATCTCTGCTGGGGACAGGAAGAGACTGAACAGGGTGATCCGAAGGGCCAGCTCTGTTCTAGGATGCCCTCTGGACCCAGTGGAGGTGGTGAGTGACAGGAGAACGGCGGCTAAGCTGTCATCCCTGATGGACAACATCTCCCACCCCATGCAGCAGACTGTGACAGCACTGAGCAGCTCCTTCAGTGGGAGACTGCGGCACCCACGGTGTGGGACGGAGAGATTTCGCAGGTCTTTCCTCCCCACTGCTGTCAGACTCCATAATAAAGACTTTAACTGATCAAGCACACACATCCATACATATGCAATAATACTAAGTGCAATAATCCTTTCTGTCATCGTTGTATTTTTACTCAGTTGTATATAGTATTTGTATTTGTATTCTATTTTTATCTTATTGTATATTTATTTTATTCTACTGTATATAGTATTTTATTTTATTCTATTCTGTACAGTTGTGTACTGTATTTATTCTTATTGTATTCTAATTTTTGCCTCATAACTTTTGCACTGTCCACTTCCTGCTGTGACAAAACAAATTTCCCACGTGTGGGACTAATAAAGGTTATCTTATCTTATCTTATCTTATCTTATCTTATCTTATCTTATCTTATAACAAAAAGCACCTGTGAGGTGCTTCCAAAGCACCTCACAGGGTGCATGTTTATCCCTTCTCTTTGTCTACAAAGCAGATGTGGAGTGGTTGGGGAGACTTAAAATGCACTACTAAGTATCTGGTGTTCCATGATTAGAATGAAAGTTACTTCCTCCTGGATCTGGTGATGTCCATAGGCTGTCATTGCAAGCAAAGGGTTTTCTGAAATTAATGAACTTTTGAGCCCCTGAAATAAACCGACTGTGTAAAGCTGAAAGTCTGCACTTCAACTGCATTTGAGTTGTTTCATTTAAAATTCATTGTGCTAACGTACAGAACCAAAATTTGAAAAAAAGTTATCTCTGTCCAAATATTTATGGACCTAATATCTATATTTGGGTGCATTAATTCCCCCAGCATCCAATATCCTCCTTAAGCATGTCATCCAACTCATCACCACGTGGTGATCAGTTGAAAACTCTGCTAATTATTTCATGGCTGTGGCTGCAAGACATGCAGCCACAGATCAGATTATATGGTTACAAAATAATCGATAACTGACCTGTGACATAAGGTTTACTTTTACTTTTAACTTATGAATACACTTATGTTCAGCCATGGTATTTATTATGAACAGTTATAAGTACAGAGTCCAGAACATTAGTACAGAACACCACTTGGGTTTAGATCGGGCAGACATTTCCTCCGAGTCAAGCCCCTCCAGGTCTCTATATATCAGTGTTAATGTGAAAGCTGATGTCCCCCAGTAGGGTAACTAGGGCAGCTTCCGGCACCCCACCCATGGATTTCATAAAGGATCTAAATTGTTGTTTGGTCCATAAGGAAATACAGCAGTCAGGACATGCTCCCTGATCAAAACAACCTTGTCATAAATCAGCGCTGCTGTACATTTTTTCATGATTGATATGAACTTCTGGACCCAGTAATACTTTCCACAGACCCACTGGTCCCAGAATGGATTATTTTAGATAAACATTTGGACACATATTACAAGTAATATGAATGTTTTACGATTTCAGACAAGTTTTAGTGCCTCGCTGGGCATTAACAGAGATCAAACAAGGAAAGACCAGCTGACAAAAATTACACTGAAAAAGTAATGAATGCAAACATGCAGGCTGATATTTAGTTTGATTGAATATCATGTTCACTTATCTTTCAGCAAGTCATACATTTTTATCTAGATAATGAAAACAGCTATCTCCACTTACATGATGGTGCACTTTTTTTCTTATTAATGCTATACTTGACAAGGCATTGTAACGGGTGCAGTATACATGTTTTCTCTTTTTTAACAGTTAAGTGTTTTATTTTCAGCAGTAAGAAAATTCAGTTGGGAAAGCAGTAACAAAAACATTGCGTGAGCTCGAATTGTAGCTGTAAAAGGTTCTAAAGTTAAAATAGAAGTGTCACCATGTTAAGCTTGCTGCCCCGGTTCTTCTTCAGGGGTCACACCATTTCTCCTTGGCCTATTAGCACATCTATTCAAGGTTCTTTTCATATAACACTGTATTATTTTCCTTCCTAACTGTTTCTGTGCACAACAGAAAGCACTACATCATCCAACTGTAAAGCATCCAAAGGGGATTAATAGGAGTCTTTGTGTCTCAAATTAAAATGTAAAGGCAAAAAAGTTAAATAAAAGAGGAAAAAGAGGAAACTATAAACTATTCTGTTATTTGTATTACTTCTTAATTTCAAGTGCTATATACATTTGATAGGGTTAAAAGGGACTAATGAATGGGAAGGTTTCTTATTGAAATGATACTTTTACCAGGCTTTAATAACTGTGAATTGGTAGGATATAAACTATATAGCTATAACCTTTTGCAAATGTTTAGAAATTGGACTTGATCAAGAGAAAATGATGCTTTTGTTCTGAGAGCAGAATCTATATGTGGGCTATAATTGTTTTTGGACCGTGTATTTCTGTAGCTGTAGTTAATCTACAGGGAGTGCAGAATTATTAGGCAAATGAGTATTTTGTCCACATCATCCTCTTCATGCATGTTGTCTTACTCCAAGCTGTATAGGCTCGAAAGCCTACTACCAATTAAGCATATTAGGTGATGTGCATCTCTGTAATGAGAAGGGGTGTGGTCTAATGACATCAACACCCTATATCAGGTGTGCATAATTATTAGGCAGCGTCCTTTCCTTTGGCAAAATGGGTCAAAAGAAGGACTTGACAGGCTCAGAAAAGTCAAAAATAGTGAGATATCTTGCAGAGGGATGCAGCAGTCTCAAAATTGCAAAGCTTCTGAAGCGTGATCATCGAACAATCAAGCGTTTCATTCAAAATAGTCAACAGGGTCGCAAGAAGCGTGTGGAAAAACCAAGGCGCAAAATAACTGCCCATGAACTGAGAAAAGTCAAGCGTGCAGCTGCCAAGATGCCACTTGCCACCAGTTTGGCCATATTTCAGAGCTGCAACATCACTGGAGTGCCCAAAAGCACAAGGTGTGCAATTCTCAGAGACATGGCCAAGGTAAGAAAGGCTGAAAGACGACCACCACTGAACAAGACACACAAGCTGAAACGTCAAGACTGGGCCAAGAAATATCTCAAGACTGGTTTTTCTAAGGTTTTATGGACTGATGAAATGAGAGTGAGTCTTGATGGGCCAGATGGATGGGCCCGTGGCTGGATTGGTAAAGGGCAGAGAGCTCCAGTCCGACTCAGACGCCAGCAAGGTGGAGGTGGAGTACTGGTTTGGGCTGGTATCATCAAAGATGAGCTTGTGGGGCCTTTTCGGGTTGAGGATGGAGTCAAGCTCAACTCCCAGTCCTACTGCCAGTTTCTGGAAGACACCTTCAAGCAGTGGTACAGGAAGAAGTCTGCATCCTTCAAGAAAAACATGATTTCCATGCAGGACAATGCTCCATCACACGCGTCCAAGTACTCCACAGCGTGGCTGGCAAGAAAGGGTATAAAAGAAGAAAAACTAATGACATGGCCTCCTTGTTCACCTGATCTGAACCCCATTGAGAACCTGTGGTCCATCATCAAATGTGAGATTTACAAGGAGGGAAAACAGTACACCTCTCTGAACAGTGTCTGGGAGGCTGTGGTTGCTGCTGCACGCAATGTTGATGGTGAACAGATCACAACACTGACAGAATCCATGGATGGCAGGCTTTTGAGTGTCCTTGCAAAGAAAGGTGGCTATATTGGTCGCTGATTTGTTTTTGTTTTGTTTTTGAATGTCAGAAATGTATATTTGTGAATGTGGAGATGTTATATTGGTTTCACTGGTAAAAATAAATAATTGAAATGGGTATATATTTGTTTTTTGTTAAGTTGCCTAATAATTATGCACAGTAATAGTCACCTGCACACACAGATATCCCCCTAAAATAGCTAAAACTAAAAACAAACTAAAAACTACTTCCAAAAACATTCATCTTTGATATTAATGAGTTTTTTGGGTTAATTGAGAACATGGTTGTTGTTCAATAATAACATTATTCCTCAAAAATACAACTTGCCTAATAATTCTGCACTCCCTGTATCTTACACCTGGCCACCATATAGAAAACCTTCAAATATTGTTGCCTTAAGAAAGTGTAGTTTTTTTGTTTGGTTGGGTTTTCGCCCAATGGAAATTTAATCACACCTGCATAAGAAGGCCCAGATCCCTGTTATAATCTATTATAACTAGTGCTGTCAATAGATTAAAAAAAATTAACTAACTAATCTCACAATTTTCTGTTATTAATTGCGATTAATCTCAATTACTTTATTAATAGCCTGGCTCCAATTACATTTTTTTTATTCTTTATATTTTAAGATTGTAACAGACATTTATGCAACACAATGAAGTAAATGCAGAATAAACACAAAGAATGTATGCTGAAATTCAAAGAGAATTTTAATAGTTTTCATCAATCTTTAACACAGTGAAAACTTACAAAAAACCTTTAAGGCCATCAACAGTGACTGAACCCAGGCCTACAGGTTAAAGTGAATATCATAACAATAAAGGGTGCACAAAACTCAGTATTTAAAACACAAAAAGACACAGCTGAAAACCCAGAATGTTGAACATTTTTCACTTCAAAGGAGCAATCTGGATTAGTCCTTCTTTGCACTCAGCCAGTTACTGAGGCAGACTATTCTGTTTACATTGTCTGATGACAAAGAAGCACGCTTCTTTTGAATGATGTGACCTGAGAGTGAGAATAATCTCTCACAAGGCACTGTGGTTGCAGGGGTTGACAGGTACTTGCGTGCAATAGGTGCCAGCCTGGCATGTGCTCCTTCTCTCTTTAACCACCACTGTAGTGGACACTCTCCTATGTCAATTTTGGGCTCTGCTTTGTACAGATTCAGACAGCAGTCTATAGCATCTTCCTCTTCCTCTGTATCTGAATCAGGAGAACCCAGCAAGCAGATGGACATCTTGCTCTTCTTTGGTGAGGGTTCCTCTGTTGTCTGAGCAGATGGTTGGTGTGCATCCGTCTCTGACATCAGAAGGTCATGTACTGATGCCCACACCTCTCTTCTTTCATCTTTGGAAAGGCATTTAAGATCTTTAAACCTGGGATCAAGGGCAGTAGCGATCTTCAGCCATGTGAGATTGCTGATGTCCCTCCGCTGAGCTAGGTCTGTGGTAAAAATCTTCTTAAACCTCAAAACGTAGACTGGGTCATCATCTGAGGGCTCCATAATCCTGAACAAATGACACAAGGCTGGCAACACCATGGAACAAGAGACATACCGCTCTCCTCCCAGCAGTTCGGTAACATATCTGCAATAGAAAGATCAAGTCTGTATTTTTCTATTAATCACACAGAGACAAACATAAAAACTACATATGAAAATACACAGAGAGGTGGAGGTGGAGAACATACTTGAAAACAAAGCTAGAATGCAAAGATAGACACACAATCATGAGAAACAAAATGTATTTACCTGCAAAGTTCCAGTAGTTCCTCCAGCTTTTGCAGTCTGTCAAGCTCCTGGTCAGTCAACATAGTCACCTTGCTGTTTTGTTGAGTCAGGATGGTGGTCAGCCCAAATTTGTTTCTCTGGATCCGCTTGATCATCTCTAGGGTGGAGTTCCATCTTGTTGGAACGTCCTGAACAAGCGGTTCTGTTTGATGTCCATGTGCAGCTTGCTGTGCCTTTAATTCCTGAGCGTTTGCTGGACTATGCTTAAAATGTCCAACAATCTTGCGACATTTGGCCAGAGCCCTTTCAAATGCGCTGTCATTAAGAGAAACTGTGACCGTTCTTTGCAGAATGTGGGCCATGCAGGGCATGTGTTCAAATGGAAGTAGTCTGGCGGCTGCAACCATGTTACGAGCACTGTCGGTGCCAAGCGTGGTTACCTTGTCCTTGATTTTCCATTCGTTTGCAACATTCAGAAAATGGTCAGCATAGTGTCTCTCTTCAGTTTTACTCACTGTTAGTGCAAACGATTGCATAGTCCAGTCGTTATCAATAAAATGCGCCATGACCCCCAAGTAATTATCGTTGTTCACCGAAGTCCAGTGGTCTCCGGTGAGAGCGACATTCCTTACTTGCACAAGCTTGCTGGACTGCTGAGCCCTCTGGTCCCCATACAAAGTGTGCAGTCTCGACACAATGGTTCCTCTCGAGGGCAGATTGTAACACTCATCTCCTGATGCAGCACGAATGACTTCTCTCAGTCCATCATCTTCTACTATGCTAACTGGTCGGCAGTTTTTAGCTATCCAAACAACCAAGGAATTGGTTACCTTTTCTCTCACATTTTTTGTTATTCGTCCACAAGCACCATACTCCTGAAGCGTAGACTGGCGAGGTCCCGTAGAGGTGGATTCAGTTGGGTGTTTTGCTCTCAGGTGATACGCCAGTGATGAACTGCTTCTGTGGTACTTGAATTCAGCTTTGCAAATTGTGCATCTTACTCTCGTTTTGTCCAACAAGCCATCAGGCAACTTCTTAAAGAGAAACTTTCCACCCAAAAGTCCGCCCTCGTCCATGCTTGCGTGTGTTAGCTAGTGTTAGCTAGATAGTAGCATGGTGTCACTTCTTCTTCTAATCATTTCTGTCAGGCCAAACGCCAGCATAGCACACTGTTGCCCCCTCCTCCAGAGGTGCTCATGAATTTAAAGGTCTTAGATTACAGGAAATTAATAAAAAAACAAAATCAGCGTTAAATTTTTTTAATGCATTAAACATTTCGCGTTGATCTTAACAATTAACGCGATAATTTTGACAGCACTAATTATAACATTAACGTAACTTATGTGGCAGTGACCATAACGCCACCAAAGGTTCCAGGTGCATAATGGTAACAGCATTGGCAGCAAAGTCACTGTAACAGATGAGCCACACAGTGTATTTATTTATTTATATATATATATATTTTACAGGTGTGAATAAAACAAGACAAAGAAATACAGTGACACGTCAATTTAAACATTTGATATGATTTCTGTGTACTATTTTAAATAAAATATCGAGTTATTAGATCAAGTCCTTAAATTCTATTTTTCTTTTGCTCTTACAGCATCCCATTTTCTCCAGAGCTGGGTTTATACATAGTTCTCTTCATGATAGTTGTCTTGTGGTTTGGTCTTTTATGGTCTGCCGTATCCTAGTAGTTTGAAAAACCTGCATTAGAACTCCTGCAATGACTTTTCAGAGACAAAATATAACTTCTTGATTGTCAGAAATATGCAAATACGTAACAAAAATGGTGTAGTTCACTTCATCCTGTCAGCAAGACCAAGGAGGTGGTGGTGGACTTCAGAAGGGGTCAGCACAGAGACTACAAGCCCATTATCATCAATGGAGCTCCAGTGGAGAGGGTGCAGTCCTTCAAGTATCTTGGTGTCCACATCTCCTCAGACCTGACATGGGCTGCCCACATTCAGGTCCAGACCAAAAAGGCTAGGCAGCGCCTGTATCACCTACGACAACTGAGGAAGTTCAGGGTCTCTCCAAAGATCCTCAGGATTTTCTATACAGGCGCTGTGGAGAGCATCCTCACACAGAACATGACATCGTGGTTCGGGAACAGCTGTGTGAAGGACCAAAAAGCTCTCCAGAGAGTGATCCGTACAGCAGAACGCTGCTGCAGGATTGCTCTCCCCCCGCTTCAGGACACCTACACCAGGAGATGCCGGACTAGAGCAGCGCAGATACTGAAGGACCCGTCCCATCCTGGCAACAAACTGTTCCAACTTCTGCAATCTGGTAGAAGGTTCCGCATCTTCCGGGCAAGGACAGAGAGACTCAAGAGGAGCTTCTATCCCCAAGCCATCCGTGCCCTAAACACACACACCCGCCCTCTCACATCATCTATAATTGACTGAGTCAGGACTCTTCCAGACACTGAACCAAGGCACAATGTACATTTCAAATTCCTTTAATTTTAAATATATCCTGTAAAATAGTCAGATGTCTATTCATATTAATGTACAGAATTCACCTGCTTGCTGCTACTACTGCACATTCACCCAGTGTATATACTATATGTGTATATATATATATATATATATATATTAGGGGTGCAACGATACACAAAATTCACGGTTCGGTTCGGTTCGATACTTTGGTGTCACGGTTCGATATTTTTTCGATACAAAAAAATGTTCATGCCTTTTTAATTTGTCATTTATTAAAATTATAAATATATATTTTAACTCAAAAGTACAGTTTTTAAATTTAACCCTAACCCTTGTGCGCGTTTTTTATTTTGACAGCGAATGCGCACCTGCGGACCACTTATGTGCACCCCTGCTTATTTAGCTCGTCATATTGCAGCCACAGAAATTCTTTTGTCCATGAAACCATAAAGCTGCACTTTCTTTTTGCCTTATAGTCTCATTTGTCATAACTTCTCCGTTTTGTGGTAAGCTTTTCTTTGGCTGTCACTTCTTCACCCCGACCTGTCTTATTTGGCTCAGCAGAGCTGAAATATAAATCCTGCTACTTTTACACACGGACTCACATAAGCTCAGCGATTCTCTGCGCGATCAACCTCTCACATGTTTAAGCTTGCTGCGGGAGATTTCACTTGTCATGTTTGCATAGTAAGCTAACGATTAATAAGACGATGTCAGAGGAATTGGTGCACAAATTATCATCACTCACAGATCAGTGCTGTCATTGCAAAGTGAAAGCAAAAAAACAAGCGCAAATTCAAACGCGATTTCAATATGTCACATATTGACAGTGGCTCACCGATGCCAATGACATAATTACCCAGCTACATTTCTGAAAGAATGCAAAAGCATTGACATATATTTTTCCTACAATAGCCCGACGGGCAGGGCAGAGAGATTTTTGTAGCCCGACTGGAAAGATCGCTAGCTCCGGGACGTCGGGCTAGCGATTTTGCAAGCCCTGTATCTGATTGAGGAATCATTCATCTTTGGAAAAGAGAGTTTATTACAGAGAAATATCTCTTTCCAAAATAAAAGCTATACTATCTGCTTCTTCTGGGCTATATTCTCAGCAGCATAAGGAGAATCATGTGCTAACAGCTGTCTAAATGACTCGGCTAAAGTTAGTAGCATGCTTGTTGTTTTTGTCTTTGCACTAGGATGATGTCGGCGTAAATGTGCAGTCATATTCGTTGTGTTCCCACTAGTGCTTTCAGGTTAATCTCGTTGAAATGACCTTAACGCCACAACACGGCAAATCTCCGTTAACGAGCTACCGCCGATCGCCCCGTGCATGGGGCCAGACGGCCAACACGTTAACGAGCTAACTGCGCTAACACACTAGTTCACACCAATGTAATTAAGCATTGCATGGCACATCCAACATACTGTTTTACTTTAGTCCATGACTCGCTTACCTTCAGGGTCATACGTCACATGAAAACCAAAATAATTCCAAACGCCAGATCTGAATGAGAGTGGGGGAGGTGCCCTGCGCTCTTCCTTCTGACGATGCTGTCTGTGTGGAGCGCTCAGTGGATCTGCGCTCGACAGTGCAGCCCAGAGGCGGAGCCAGACATTTGAAACACCCGGGGCTTAGCCCAAAGAGTAGTATGCATGTGGGATTTTTTTTTTTTTTTTTTTTTTTTGGGGGGGGGGTGTAGAAATGACTGAAAGATTAATAGGCTCTGTTCAAAAAAGAATGACTTCATATAGGGAAAAATATATATCACATGTGCAGGACACCTTAAACTAGTTTTTTAATTAAGCAGCAAGGCAGAACAAGGTCAGGGCTGTATCAAGACACGAGGACTAAACCCCAATTCAACCAGACCCAGAACTGATCCAGAATTAAAACAGGACTACAACAGTTCAAAATCAGGACTACTGAGGACTTAACCAAGACAGAACCAGAATCAGAACTAGATGATAGCACTAAAAATCATCATAGACCTGCACTACACTTATTTTTTAATTCTACCAAAGTCCACTATTTAGATTGAGAAAAGTTTATATAATTATTTAGCCTTGTTGTGCAAACAAGCCTGCATAACTTAATAAATACAGAATTTGAAAAATAACAAACCTAAAAAGAAACACTAGGTACGAGATACATGAGGACCTATGATACGGTGATACTTTTGGTAAACAACCATTTGACTAACATGTGTGTCTCACCTGCTCTTGTTCATCTGTTCTGTCCTCGTTCTCCTCTCTCTCCCTCTTTGTGCTGACAATCATCAAATATACAGTTGAAACCAGATATTTACTCTTCAGATAAAAACACTTTTTTAATTGCAACATCAAATCAGACTAAATGTTTATTTTTTTTGATTGATAAATATAAAAACATATTTGTTAACTTTAAGAGTAAAGAGAGAAACTATCTGTGTTTCTTAATTGCAAATGGCACCAAATTGTATTCAAACTTGAGCCACATTTATGGAGCTCCACAGTTCTTTTCCTGGTGTTTTGGTTGATATCTCTTGATGTTCCTATGTCAAAGAAACAGGCTCTGTGTTTTGCCTTATATGCATCCACAGGTGTGCCACCAATTTACTCACATGGACTCTACTAACCTATCAGAAGCTTCTTCAGCTCAGAATGGAATCGTCTGCAGTTTTCTTATTAATTAACAATAAACTTAGTGTACATGTACTCCTACATTTGATCAAAGTGATAAAAAATAGACAGCTCTGTCTCTTTATTCTGACATTTAACTAATTCAAAATATATTTCAATATTTATCTAAAACAAAAGTTTACTCTAAATTGATGTTGTACAGTAAAAATGTTTTATGTTTTCTCCCTAAAGTGTAAATATCTGGTTACAAATGTGAATATCCTGCTGTGTACTGAAATCCCTCTTGTTTTGCATAGAAATATACTGAACAACATACAAAGCATAATATATAAAATAACATTTACCTGAGTTTTTTCTTTGAAAGAAGCCTCGAATGTCCATTCTTATATTTCAGTACATAACTGAAACCGATTTAGTCGGGGAGGGTAAGAACTGAAAATATGAAATAAACACACGTAAGCTAAGACTCTCTAAAAAAAAAATAGCATTTGTTCGGCTTTTCATTTTGCCATTTGTTGATTCACTTGAAGAGCAAGTAACGTAATATTGGTCAAGTGATCAGTTTGATATCAATCTTTCGTGATGCACCGTCATATTTACATTATTTGTACGGTACGAATGATTTGCTTTGGTACCTGCTCAAACTTAAGCTCTCCTTAGTATGGCTGGCTCCGTTTCTCCAACAGCGCACTCACGGGCAGCAGCTGCCCCGCCCCCTCGCTCAGTCGCTTAGTGCCTGAGCTCGGATCATACCAATATCAGGGGGGGATTCACGCACAGTCGTAAATTCCCACAGTGTGCACTATGTGCTTCGAATATTGTGTGTACTTTTTGTTTTATACAGTTGTCAGCCAGGCATCTAACTATGAAAAAATTACACTCCAAAATACCCCGGGCTTCTGACAAAACAACCCGGGCTTAAGCCCCGTAAGCCACCCCCCCGCTCCGCCCCTGGTGCAGCCTAGGCGGAGTAGTCGAACGCAGATTCACTGAGCGCTCCACACAGACAGCATCGTCAGAAGGAAAGTTGATAAAATAAATTACAAATGTTGTATTGTTCGATACATATGCGTACCGAACCGAAAGCACTGTATCGAACGGTTCAATATCGATACGCATATCGTTGCACCCCTAATATATATGTGTGTATATATATATATATATATAATGTTCTTCCTCTACACCCCCCCCCCCCCCCAATTTTTGCACATGTCGAGGAGCGTGTCAGGCTACATTTCACTGTGTGTTATACTTGTATAACTGTGCATGTGACAAATAAAGAACCTTGAACCTTGAACCCTTTTCTTTTTTACCTTTTTTTTTTTTTTCAAATTTAGTTTATACTAATTTGTATGTAAATCTCTCAGTATGTGTGGAGTGCTTGAAATCAGCCTTTAAACAACTGCCTTATACATCACCGTGTTAAATGAGAAATACAGAAATACAAGAAAAACTCAAGGGATCACTGTGCTGCTCCCCGCAAAACAGTTCTGATGCATGCCTTTCCAAGCATTTGAGCCCCTTTCCAATAAATTTTGCATAAACAAGCATCTGTTGAACAGCACTGCAAAATAAAATGTTTTTGTGTTAATTATAATAGCGACGGTGTATCGTGACATTCTAGAGTATCTGGAGTAACAAGATTAAAGCATTTGAGCATATGTCTGAGATATTAATAAACAGTATGAATTTATTCTGTTTTTAGAATATATTCCGAGCACAAATCCAAAAGGTAGGGGCATGTTATGACTAATTAGGATTTCATTAATCACTGCAGTAATAAATTGAGTTGCAATGAGAAAGTGCACACATCAATTCTCTGTGGACATGCTCTACAATTTGTGTCCCCTTCATAGGGCCAAGTAAGGCATTAGTGCCAAAGCTGTTCCAACCAACATATTTTCCTCACTTGAACACACTGCCACCCAAGAGTTCAGTGTCAGCTTCATTAAAATGCATGGCTACTCACACAGTCGCACCTTGTGTATGCACAAATTAACATGAATGATTTCACTCTCTGTTATCCCAGTTGGAGACTCTACATGACTCTAATGTTAACAGACTAAATGAGACTACTTGTTTCCAGGGTTGAGTGGACGTACACTGTAACTAATTCTGCTCTCAAAAAGGGGTAAAAAAAAACTGTGCATGTTTAAGCACGTTTTCACTTAACCAAAGGGAAATTTTGCATTGATCTTTAATTATATTTAATTATTTAGGAACTACAAAACACAAGTGAAAAAGCCAAAAATCTCAAAATAATAGTGAGAAGATTGAAATTGAATCCCAGCCCTATGATGCCATCTTTAATTACCTTTAATTTACTTAGTGATGAAATAGCAAATTCAATACAGTCCTTCAAATGATAATACATGGTAAACAGTTTTGATCCATGTTAAGGTCAGTTTTATCGAATGCTGCTGTTTCTCAAGAGTTAGAGATCAAAGCAGAGCAGATCACCAGGATTTCAGTCATCTTTTATTAAACAAAATGGGGCTTTTTTTTTTTTTGGACTGGCCACTAGACAGACAGCCAACTGAGGACATGGCCTCTCTTTCAGGGTGGCTAATTTATCTTTGAAGAACCTCATTTGCATTGCAATTACCTGAGAAGAACCTATAAGTGGATCCTCCTGCCTCTGACAATTGAGATAGAGTGTGCATTTCTGCTCATTGCAAAGAAACGAAAGAAAAATCAATTGATGGGGGTGGAGACCTGGAGTTAGTTAGAATCCCCCCCCCTTCAGTGTAATGAACTATCATACAATTTCACAAAGAAATAGTCTGTCCCTTATAGCTACTTTGCATGGTAATATGTTCTAAAAAAAATTTTGTTTCACAAGTTCATCTGTGAGTAAGAAATTTAGTACCTTACCCCTCCCCCCCTCCTGCCACATATCAAGATAAAATTGTTATCAATAAGTATCGTAAAGAAAGAAAAGTCTATCCATAGCGCAGTCACATAAAAAACATAGCTCTTAAAATATCACCATGTCATTCTGTTCGCCTTACATTGATTTTAGGTATCTCTAGTTACATATTTGAACTGCTTTTGCTATTTCTAACACAAAAATGTCTTGGCCACAGACAAAGAATGTTAAAGTAATATTTTTTATTATGATATATGATATCGAAAATACGAGCTAAAATAAATGTGTCAAATAACTGATATACAGGGTGGGCCATTTATATGGATACACCGTAATGAGAACAAAACACTGAACAAAATCTTCTGAGTGAACTGAGGGTCCTGTTCCAATTTTTGTTTTGCCCATTCTGCAAATTCTGTGCGCCGATCTGGGTCATCCTCGTTGAGATGCTGCAGTAGCTGGAGTTTGTAAGGGTGCCATTTGTGAGTAGCTAATATCCGCCGAAGGGATGTTCGACTAATGCCACTCTCCAGTGACATGCGGCGAGTGCTACGCTGTGGGCTCTTGCTGAATGAAGCTAGGACAGCCACTGATGTTTCTTCATTAGTGACAGTTTTCTTGCATCCACATTTTGGCAAATCCAACACTGAACCAGTTTCACAAAACTTAGCAAGCAGTTTGCTAACTGTAGCATGGGAGATGGGTGGTCTCGTAGGGTGTTTTGCATTGAAATCTGCTGCAATGACCCAGTTACTGCGTTCACCAGATATCAACACAATTTCGATCCGCTCCTCACGTGTTAACCTCTTCGACATGTCAATGTGAACAAAGAGAAACTTGTAAATAACTCATGAAAGAATAAAGTTACGTTGTAACCAAGCACACCATTGTTTTTCTTGTGACATTACCAATAAGTTTGATGTGTCACATGGCCCTCTTCCTATTGAAAAAACAAAAGTTGTATCCAAGATGGCCGACTTCTAAATGGCCACCATGGTCTCCACCCATCTTGAGGAGTTTGCCCCCTCACATATACTAATGTGCCACAAACAGGACTTTGATATCACCAACCATTCCCATTTTATTACGCTGTATCCATATAAATGGCCCACCCTGTACTTAGTAGATCCCCAATTTACCCCAAGAAATGGAATTTAGGTGCATTCAATAAAACACTGCTCAGGCAGAAATGAAGCAAAGTCTGCAGTTTTCTTTGGGGAACAATTGTTGGGTTGTAGTCATAGATCAGGTGATACATCAGCTGAGTTTGCATTTTGCAATAAACAATTGAGCGACCTATTTATTCCATCACAAGGCCATCTCATTCTTCCTCTTACTTCATGGATCTGGGTTGCAAGTCTCTTTCTGTTCACATTTAGCGTGAATGTTGGTGCAGTGGTTGTGCTGAATCAGCAGAAATGTTTGAGGAAATTATTTATGGCACAAGAGTGACCCTCGTGAGTTGCTATCATGCACAGGGGTTGAGTACTGCATGCAGCTTGGCGATTTAACAAAACAAACTGACACGATACAGTGACATGTGAAACGCGGTAGGGGTGAGGATAGTGCTGTGGGGTAAGAAGTACGTGACTTTGTTTCAAGAAGAGCACTGTTTGAGAGAATAGCGGAAAGCATGAAAGGTACTGAACCTTACAAGTGATTAGGACACAGCATTACACTTCTCGTGCAAAATTTCAGCTAATAAGTAGTCGCTCCTGCTGACGAATGTGCTTCTGTCCTCCGGGGATTTTCCACAGCTGTTTCCACCTGCTGAGTATTTCCTCCCTTAGCTTAGCTTTGTCTTTTTCCTTTGAACACAAGAGCATCCTGTTGGCTATAATTAGCTCTGTCACTCTGCACGCATGAACATGAAACATGATGCCATTCTTTTCTCCGTACTTTGCACACCACACCTATTCACTCAAACACTTTTTCCCAAGCTTTGTGTCACATATCCCCCCCCCCCCCCCCTCCTCCTCCACAACCCTCTTTCTTAGCCTTACTGTAATACGCCCTGTCTCACTGTTACAGTTTACTCACTTTTCCTGAACTTGTTGTTGCTTCCCCATTTTAATTTATTTTTTTATTTTTTACTTCAGATAATTAAAAACTCTTCAAATTTGTGTTGCAACAACTAATGACAGGAGTCTCCAAAGTATAGACCTATTCCATATTGAGAGGTCGCAGGGTTTTCACGTTGCCAGATGTAATACTATAAGAACAGTTTGATAGTATTAATGCAAAAACCCAGTTTGGTGGTAAAAGTTGTGTGTATCTGTGTATGTGGTTATGCTTGTGTGAGTGTGTGGCATGCAAGGCACAGACAGATGGACTTGCATGTATTTTTAAAACGTGTTACCACACCTTGAATTTGCTGCACCTAAAACAGCAAATGAGACATTCTCATTTCGTAGATTTGTTTGTAAAAATGTTTTGATAACAGTAGTGCGCCTGGGGTCTGCTGGCAATTGGTATGGTTGAAAAAGAAATGACTGAAGCTAAATTTAATTTAGAAAAAAGAAATGACAGCATTTGGTTTATTAAATTGTCATATGAAAAAAAAATAGTACTCCTTAGAGCTCCAGCTCTCTTTGTGTCATGTCAACATCATCTGCTCAGTACTGACTGCCTGACAGGTGAGCTCAGGATTACTTTTACATTAAAAGCTTTTCTTTTTTGAGTTAATCTACCTGTGTGTGCGTGTTTTGTGAGTTCAGTATGTACAACAGCGTAACATGGCCATAAAAAGAAGTGGTGCAGTGTAAGTGTATTCCAAAATAACCACTCATACTCTTCAAATGACAAGACACAGAACATCATAATCTGGAAAACCAAACATGGCTAAAGCTTCTTGGTCACTATTATGGAAAATTCAATTTCATGTCATAAAGAAGGTATAAGGTCATACTGAAGTCTTTTTCAAGAGCTTAACAACATCAAGTTACTTTCCAACCTTCCTAACTCAATGAAATATTAAACACACAATTCCTGAAAGGATTACTTTATTGTAGGGTGGACTGGAGCAAAAAGTATATTTCCTGTGTCCAATGTCAATTTTTCATTCATATTAAATGCATATTCAATTTCTTTTATATTTCTTTTATATCTAAATCCTTGGAAATAGCTTGAATGACAAAGAACAGCTCAAATCGAATGGACTTCTCTATAATTCTGATATTAACCAGGCTTCTATTATTTATTTATGATTACTGCATTTGGGCAGCAAGGTGGGTAGCAGTTTGTTCAAATGAATTCATTTCTTTTTCAGTGTAAGTTTCTGGTCAGCGCTCTACTTTTCTCACAGTCCAAGGACATGCAACTTAACCAAGTCGGTGACAAATTTTGCTACAAGTGTTTGTCTGTCTGCATGTGTTAGCCCTGTGTGACAGACTGGCGACCTGTCAAGGCCATACTCTGCGTCTTACCCACTGTGTGCTGGGAAAGGCTCCAGCCCCCTGTGAGCCTGAAACAGATACACAGTTTAAAGAGTGTATTGTTGGTTTGTGTGGACGGACAAGACAATTAAATCAGTAATATGTGTCTAGGAAAAACTGTCTACTTTGAGTTTATTTAAAGGAGCTGGCAACCATTATTTAATGCTACACATAAATTAATTAAAAGCTTGATGTCTGTTTTGTGATGTATTAAGGATACATGGAAATATTAATATTTGCAACTTTCCACTGAAAGCTAATGAAATAAAATTGATTCCCTTAGAAGCTATTACGTTGTCTGTGCACATCATTAGGTTCACCAGCTTTTATGGGCCAAACTGGATCATTTGGTTCAATGAAATCACAAAAGTCATAAAAGCAATCCTGTATATATTGTACATACTATTGTTTGAGTACTTACGATTGTTTTTTTTGTACTTTTTATATTTTACATTTATATTTATTATTGAAACTTGCACCAAGGGAGTGGCACTCCAATTTCGTTGTACTCTGTACAATGACAATAAAGGCTATTCTATTCTATTCTATTCTATTCAAACACCTCGGTAGGACCTCAACAAAAGTACATTGTATACACACTCTGTAGTATATGTTTGTGACATAAGGAGTTATTGAGTACCCAGTTTATCTTACCTATGTAATTGTTAATTTAGAAAATATGAGGTAACTGAAGAGCTTCTTGACATTAGTCATAATCTTTACCTTCATCAGAATCAGAATCGCGTTTATTGGCCATGTATATGCGCAATCACATACAGAGTACAGTTTATGCTGTCATTACATTTGAATTATGAAGTGTCACTTGTTTCATGTTTTCATCTTAACAATATATTGTTGAAGACAAAAAAAATGTCAGTTTTGTCGCAAAAGGTTAAATAATGAATTATGTTCATAAATGACTGCATATCACAGAGCTGTCACTTTACATTTAATTGAAGCGGTCAGTGCACATACTGGGGGTATAGGGACAGTGCCCTTGGAATCAAATGACACCATTCCCCTGTCTGCAGTGTGTCATGCTTTCTCTTTTAAATTGCTGATTCTTCAGTAGATACATGTGTTGAAAATGTCCATCACTTGGCTCACTTCGGTAATAGTTACGTTTTATTGAAGCAAACACAAAGGTACCTGAATAAGTTTTGAAGTGTAGATGCAATGTTAACTCTAAACAATATGAAATCATTATTATTATTTTTTTTAATTTTCATAGCTGGCTGTGAAAGAGCAGTAACTACATTCCAGCCACACTGGGACGGTGTGAGCTTTCCCACAACTGCCAGGTGCCTCTCACTCTAGCACACTCAACACACAACACTCAAGCCAATGCCTACCCTAGTGGGTGGTGGCTTTACAGGTCACTGGATCCATGTCATTTTATGAGCCTCATGACTCAAAGCTTGACCATCAGATGCTCACCTGTTGCTCCAGTTGCTGTTCAGTTCATGGTGCTGCAGCTCTTATGCTCTAAGCCCTTCCACTTAGAACAGGGGTGTCCAAATCCAGGCCTCAAGGGCCGGTGTCCTGCAGGTTTTAGATATCACCCTGGGTCAACACACCTGAATCAAATGATTAGTTCATTACCAGAGAACTTGTTGAGGAGGTAATCTAGTCATTTAAATCAGCTGTGTTGGATCAAGGACACATCTAAAACCTGCTGGTCACTGGACTTTGAGGTCTGGAGTTGGACACTCCTGCCTTAGAGTATGGGAGACTCTGAACAAGAGTGCCAGGACACCACATTAAACATCAAAATTTCTTTAAATTCTTCAAGGAAATCTGTCTTCTCCACTTTCACTAAATTATTAATATCTCTCAGTGCCTAATTTTGCCAAAATGTCCTTTAATGTGACCAAGTTAATAGCCTAATTTAAATTCTAAACAAAGATAAACATTAATAAATGTTCTTATTATTAATTAAATTTGTTTAGCAATTAAACATAGCCTCATGTCTAAGTTGAAGGGAAAATAGTAAGAAAATAAGATGAATGCCTCGAAGGAAACTTGATTTTGTTTCCCATGTATGCCTATTTAAACACTGGAACTACTGGGTTGGATTTTGAAAAAGATGTTTACTTTGCTTATCTGATTTACAGGCTTATCACAGCTGTCATGCAGTGAGAGGCAGGGTACACACTGGACAGGCCACCTATCCATCAAAGGGCCAACGCACAACTTTTTAGCAGCATTTGTGGTGTTTCTCGCTTTTGTGATTTTGCAGAGTGTACTGCAAGTGCATTGCAAACCAATCAGTTATGTTCTTTAAATAACAAGAACATCATAATCAGGGGAACCAAGTGCAGCTACTTGGAGTGGTTATCAAAAAATCCATGTCACTATAAAGAAGACTTTAGGTACAAGTTGTTCTTGAAGTCTTTCTCAGAAGCTTTCCAATTTCAAGTCAATTTATAGTCTTCCAACCTTTATTGGGCAAAAAAAAGAAAAAAAGAAACAAGTCATTTTTTTAGAGGATTCATTTTTAAAGCAATAAGTAAAAAACAATATTTTCTGTCTAACATATATAGAAAGATAGACAAATATGCTATGTGCAATTCACCAATTAACCAAACAAGTATGTCTTTGGTCTGTGGGCAGAAGATAGAGTACCTGAAGATAACGCTGCACAGAAAGCCACCAGCCAGCCAGCAGTTCAAACCCAGGACCTTCTAACTGTATGGTAGCAGTGCAGTGCAATTATTGATAAACCAGAACACCATAGCAACGACACAGCAGTGACAACAGCAATATAAAAATGCTTAATTCAAAATTGCAAATACTGTAAATATTTACCATCCTTACATTTTTATACACATGATGTGATTTTACATAAAGAAGAAAACTTGATGGGAAAATCTCAAATAAAAAGAAAAGCTATGTCTTTTTTCTTGGCAACACAAGACCTTTGACTGTATGTTAAACCAACACAATTTATTCTTATTTCATTTTAGAAACTAAAGAACCCACCCACAAGGATGGGCAACAGAGGGAAGAGAACTGCTGCTGCATCCTGGAAGTGGTACAGGATGATGGACGATATGCTTAGACCTAAACATCACATTAATCCTCCGGCCCAGTGCGACTCCCCCAAGGACGCAGTGACGGTTTCTCCTCCACCACAAGCACAGGACAAAAGACGTGTGGTTCGTAAAAGAGCAGGACACAGGAATTAGAAGCACAGAGAGCCAGACTGGCTGGTTTAGCTCCAGGAAATGGAGAGGAGAGACGAGTAGAGGGAGATGAGACCAGTGGACCGAGAAGAGCATGAGAGGAAGGCATTAGAGAGAGCAGAGAGGGAGACCAGACTTGCAACAGAGTTGCTGGAGAGAAAATACAGGGATAGAGGAGGATTCACAGAGAGTGGATTGAGAGATGACAAGCTCATGGCCATTTCACAGAGCCTTTAGGAAAGAATTACACACACCATGCTAAGTTGATCAATCTTGCTTTGTGGTGATTGAGTTTTTTTCTGTTTCACTTCTTCATTCTTATCTTAGCTATTTGTATTGAGGACTGATGTTCACTTCTCCTTGAAGCCAATGAGATTTTCTTTAATTCAACTCATTAATTCATGATGCTGAATGTCTTTTAAACAAGCAAAATAAAAGATGTAGTATGGAATTCTTAGCACCACATTTCCAAACCTTGAACCTATTTTTGTAGGCAAATGAATCTGGATTAAAAATGATTACTAAAACCTAAGACACATGCTATATGTCAGAATAAAGTAAAAGTAACGCCACAGGACACTACCAAAGAATGTTTTGACCATATGGAGCTCTTTGTTCCCACTGAAACAGGATGAGATCTTTGTCTTTACTTCTAAAACTTTGCCCAGTTTTTGCATGAAGCATTAACCTTTTTGAGTATTCACAGTATTGGATTATGAGTATAATTTTTAGCTATAGGCTAGGAGGAGGCCACCATTGTGTAACATGATTGCATGTACTGGCTGAATCCTCCACTGTCAGTAGTTTGTTCCTGTCACACTTAAGTCTGTGTCACACAGCACCTGTTAATAATCATTGCAACAATTTACAATGCAAGTAACAATATTATTATAAACAATGGCTGTGAAACTCAGTTGGATTTGTGGGAGTTGAGAATTCTAATGGGTAAATTTTAGCTATGATAATAATAATAATAATAATAATAATAATAATAATAATGGATTGGATTTATATAGCGCTTTTCAAGGCACCCAAAGCGCTTTACAATACCACTATTCATTCACTCTCACATTCACACACTGCTCATAAACCCTAGAATAAAGTCAAACTTTTTAAACTTTTCTTTTTGTGAAGTTACCAAACACAACATTTTAGGGTTGCTGATTAGGATAGTTCAACATCTCTAAATAAAGCATCTTAATTAAAACATGTGTCAGCAATTTTTATGTGTCAATGTGTGACACATCTACAGTATTTAACTTTCTGTATGTGTGGGAAGGAGAGCGATATAAGTATTATCATCCTGAAATCAGACATTTAGTCTCAAACTATTCTTAAAATAAACAATCAATGGCTGCAGCTTTCAAAGTTACGGCCAAACTAGCTATTGTGTGAATTGTCAAAATACTCTTTGCAGCACAAGCGAGCTTCCTCTTCTCTACTGTAAGCAATTTTCTCCTGCCTTGCCTTCTAAAGTCGTGCCAAAAACCCAGAGGCATAAGCATTTATTACTTTCTTCTAATATCAAGGAGACCAATGAGATAGCAAAGCGATTAATCAGTCAAGTCAAGCTGTAGCACAGCATGTGGGATGAAGATCTTTCTGTATTGTATTTTGTGACTGGAGCTTGAGGGTAGTTTTTCACCGAGGCTCTGGAGAGCATTTTGCCTTACAATATTAGTGCAGGGGCTTGGGCTACTGAAAATACATTTGAGAGTTGCATGTAACTAGCTGTTGTTTTTAACTATTTGAAAACCATGTAAGATATAACAATCAATAAAAAATTGCAATAAAATTTTAGATTTAAAATGTTATTCAAAATACTGAAATAAACACTTTAATCATGGAGTCAACCGTTGCGCTCTATCAATCATTCTGCAATGAGTTTAATGGATACTGGCATGGTGACAAAATGTCACCAAAGTAAGATTAATACTTTACAATATCTGCCTTTTCCTCTTATATATTTTCTTCACTATAATTCTGAAATAGCTATAAATTTTTATTTACTGAAGATACTAACAAAAATATAATTATGAAATCTTGCCAGTAGAGCCCCCTTTAATACAGTTACAACTAAATGGTTTGTTATTACCAGGAACAATGATTACACCTGTTTTTCATGTCTACTCTTTTCAGCATAAGGATTTGTCATTATGTCTTTAATCAGGTTTGCCTCTTACTGGGAGCCAAGTATGAGAACACATAAGACAGCGAAAGTGCAAAAAAGACACATACAACATCACCCTTTCATTTTCCATTTCATTTAACACATTCATTTATTACCCTACACCATTTGCTTGTTCATTATGTTGACAAAACACCACCATTACTATGGATGGTAAAATTTGAAAAAAAAGAAGGACTTTATGAAATTAATTTCTGGTTTAAGTATTTTGATTATTGATTTTTGAAATTTTTCATAATATACATCACTCACGTGATCTGTATCTCACTCTAGGTCTGTGATTGTGTAAGAGCCTGCTGGAGCACATGTTTTAAAACTCCATGAAATATTTTCACACTTCTTTTCCAGCACAGGCTGCACAGTCTCAATTAATAGCTCAGTAATAGATTTACTTTGGTTAATGTCAGGGGCTTTAACTATCTTTCCAAAAAAAAGTCCATAAACTCTTAATCTTTGAGTTAATCTGGAAAACCATATAAATACAAATAATAAACAAACAAACAAACAAATACATAAATACATCTGATGTGATGGATTATCACTATCTTTTCCCTAACATAACAAACCTCAGTCATTGCCAAGCAAAATGCTCATTTTTCTTCTGTTTCTCTTGTGTTAAGGAAGAGTTTAGCACTGAGGCTGTCTCTATAACCTTGACAAAAGTCACACTGAATACATACCCAGCAAGTTTTGCCATCAGATAATGGTTAAAGTAAAACATACCTTCTTTACTCTGAGAAGCAAACACACACTGTTTATCAGAAATGCAAGTATAGTTCAGTTGTTGTGAAACTCAGTAGAAAAATGCAGAAAATGTGTTGTATTCTTAGAAAACAAGCAATAATCATCTTTTTAACAAAAGCTTTGTAATTTGCAGTTTTAGTAGTACTTTTAATCACCCTTTAAAAGCCATCTAATCATATTGGACACTGTGCCATGTCTTAATGAAGCAAGGTTTTTTCCTGCAGTTCCATTCAGCTGTGGCCAAACAAAAATCAATCCTGCACTATTTAATTAAAGGCCAAGCTCACATTATATCGAGTCCTTTCAACTAGACTGGGTTCTCTCAGTGTGTGAAGCAAACCTCTGTTTTGCTTGAGTGTTTATATAAGGAGAAATACTTTGACATTTTTGGCATTTATTTGGATGTGTGACCTTTTTAACATGCTTTCAAATGGGGGCCATCATGTTTTCTCACTGAAGCAAAGGTTTGTGGAAATGCCACAGAGTGACAGCGTATAATGGGAGAGTAACAGGAAGGTATTAGATTTGTCTCTGAAAGACAGATAAGGGACACGTGCAAAAAGACTGTGCTTGCATGAGAAGTCAGTACATTATAGGGTTCATACAGTACTGTTGATCAAAACATAATATTCTCTTTTTCATCACCACATCAAGACCTTTGTTTGCCAATCCTGTAGTTACTTCTCGTAAAATGTTTTATTAAAAATGAAAATATTCCGTGGTCTTAAACCGGAATATTTGGAGGTGTTTAAAAGAGTTCAGTCTCCACTTGTGATATTTTAGTTGTTATAAATCCTGAACTCTCCATTTGGCTTAAAAGCTACAGTTTGTTGAATCAACAATTGGATTAATGTTTCTGTTCTCTTAACAGCCAAAAACAGTGTGACTGATGACCAAACAACTAATACCGCCCGCATGCTCCAGTAAACATGTGGATACCTGCATGAGAGTTTCTTCCAACACTGTCAGGTTGTGTAGTTGCAGATGAAATGACAGAGAGAACAAATAGTTATGTTCCACTCAGGTTCAATGTGTGGTCACAGTGTGGTGCGGTGTGAATAGGCTGTCAGTTGCTCTACAAATGTTGGCCTTCTAACGTGAAATATTTTGACTATAGACTTCTATTATTGTGTCTTTGCATTGTGTGAGGTATGCTAGACCAAAGTCACAGTTTCAAAAGCATCTTTTAGACTGCAGTTTATGACAGTGTTAATAAACACTCTTTTTTAATTAATGGTAGAAGATGGAAGAGCCTGAAGCAGTACATCCCAATCCAACCTCACCGAACAATCAAATATCCGCTCATGACGATTCTACAAAGGAGATGCTGGTGGGAACTGTCCTCTAATAAATCCCTGGTGTGGCTGTGCATTATTTATGTATTTATTTATTTATGTATTAAGGAAATAAGTAAAATAGCCAGCCTTCCTTTTGCTTTGTTAAATAAACATACAGTGGGCTGCAACTTCATACGCAGTCTCTTACTTCTTGAGAGTTTAGCTCTTTAGTCAAATTCACTGCAGCACTCAAGTTTAGCCCTGTAGACCAGGGAATCAGATATTGTATGCATGAGGGTCCAGAGCAAAGGTCTTCTTCACTTTATTTAAACACATTTTGTTTTTTATACTCATTTCAATTGTATCTATTCAAGAGTTACTGCACAAGAACTGTTACTTGCAGAAGAACATTTAATCTATAATGACCATTAGGCTTAGTTTTATCATGATGACTGTAGTGTATATATAGATTTTATTGTTAAATTGTTACCTGCAATCCTTATGTATAATGAATGATTATTTGTGTAACATCTTTTATATTTATTTTGTTTGTCTGCTTGTGTTTTACTCAGCATGTGAACACACGTTATCTATTGATTTTAATCATATTGCAGTGTATTCTAAAGTTTGTCCAGGATTATTCAGACTGGTACTTTTTCATTCCTTATGAAGAAATAAGACTCTTTAAAGAAAACTGTAGACAGATTTTCTTTATATTTGGGTGTTCTCACTTTGTCGAGTTTAGTTTTAAGGGACTGACAGCTGTGTTTAAACAAGGTAGTCCAAATATAAAAGGTGTGGTTGCTTCTTACAGCTGTAATAGTTCATATTTATTTTGTGTGTTTGCTTTTATTACCATGAAATTGAATGTATCTACTTAATTGCTGTGCTTTGAAGGCAAACTATGTAGTCATCCCTGTTTTCTTCATGTTATAATGCAGAAAAGTCTCTGGTGAGTCTCTTCTGTAGAAAAACATACATGCAGGCAATTCATGCTTATGATAGTTTTCCACTCAAAGCCAAAAGAATTCCTGTCAGAGGAGCTTGTGTAGTAAGCCTGTTGTGTAGGCCTGGGAGCTTGATGCGCAGTATCTTAGCTGTTCTTAGGACTGCGCTCTTCTGGGTTAAGATCTCAGATGTTGTTCCTGGATCTACTGGAGCCACTCGCCCAGCTTTGGAGTCACTGCACCTAGTCCTCCGATTATCACTGGGACCACTCTTACCTTCCCCCCCCCACATCTTCTTGAGCTCTTCTCTGAACCCTTGGTACTTCTTTAGCTTCTTGTGTTCCTTCTTCCTGGTGGCCTACTTCTGCTTGTCTACCACCACTAATTCCAGTTGGTTAGCCTCCACAATTTTGTCCATCTGTATCTGAAAGTCCAACAGGATCTTAGCTCAGCCATTCTCCGCCACCCTAGGGGGTGTCTCCCATTTTGACCTCGGGACTTCCAGGCCATATTTGGCACAGATGTTTCTCTATACTATGCCGGCCACTTGGTTATGACGTTCCATGTATGCCTTGCCTGCTAGCATCTTGCACCCTGCTGTTAAGTGCTGGATTGTCTCAGGGGCATCTTTACACAGCCTGCATATATATTTATATCTATATCTATTTATGATGATATTTCCCCCTCACCTGTCGTCCTGGCTCTCGCTTGCCATAGTATTTGTGTTGTACCTCTAGCCATGAGAGCAGTTACTTTATCCCAATGTTGGAACACTGGTTTACGAGTCAATCTGAATGCAGGGTATCAAAGATTCCATAGGTCCCTCATCCTATTCATGTAACCCCTTCTGCTGGGGTTGCTTGTGTAGTCGCATTCCAGTTCTCATGTCTTGCCCACTCATGCCTTCTTGTTCCAGTAGCCCACTTCTCATCAGTGTGTCCTGGTTCCTCATATATACATACATATACATATATATTTAGAGTTATTTATCAATTATTTTTTTCTGCTACACAATTCCACAATTCCAATATCTTGCTTCTACAATACAGAAAGCACTAAAAATGATAAAAAATAAAATAAAATAAAAAATAAGAAGGCATGTCCAAACTTTTCACTGGTAGTGTATATATTCCAATTTAGTATACAGAGATATAAATAATTCTTAGTATTGTTTTGAGCAGTCAGAGATGTGTTAAATGATATAAGCCTAGTTTTGAAAAATAATAACCAAGTTTGAAAGTAGACTAACCAATGTGGTAACTATGAGATTGTTGTGAACCCTTCTCTAATTGTCAAATCTGTCTTGCCTTGACTGGATCTTGTAAGATACTGTGCTCCATTTTCTTACAATTAACATTTTGATTTTCTGAAAAGGTTGTTGTGATAAGCTCTCATGCTTTTGATTTAATAAAAGACCAAGAACCACAGTTAGTAGGGGGAAGGAAACTGCATTGACTCTCCATTTATCAAAAGCTCTCACTAGATAGACGATATTGATCTAAGATGTGGAAGGTAAAACCAGTGGGAATCTAGAGACAATCTCTCTTTTATGCATTCACAAACCCGCATTGCAGTATTTTCCTTCCTCTAATAGACACCTGTGTTGTGTTGTCAAAACTGTCAAATCAGTGCACATGTAAGGATGCTTGTGTGTCTCTTTCTATGTGGGTTACCACACAAAAAGTTCAGGTTTGTTTACAAATTGATTGTCTGAGCATCCATGTCTTTGTGGTTGATCTCACCTGTCAAACTGGTCGGTGAATTATCAACATAGCCTGAAGGAATGATGGTCAGAGCTATGAATATACTGTAAGACCTGTGTTGCAAAAGAAGGGGTTCACCCGTAATGGCTCTGCTTTTCCTCTACCATCTGGTGAAGGACAGTGACAAGCCTAATGAAACTAACTAGGACATATTTTGAGTCTGCAATTGACAGGCAATGCCAGAAACGAAGGTTAACCATAGCTAAATTGGGATGCTTTCGTTTGCAACAAGGTCAGACAAAATTGACTGTCATTCTGTTCTGCCTTGCACAGAGGGATGCATACATATTTTGCTTGTAATGGGGCTAATAGGATCCAGGTGATGGACAGTTGTCACACTGTGTACCTGCAGGCAAGAGGGATGAACTGATCAATGGGGAATAAACTACTGTTTCATGTTATCATAAATTATTAAACCTCTGTTTGAAACATTTATACCAGTTGTGCATGCAGCATAATGAGTGAATTTCAAATGTTTTTCCTTTCTTCTTTTTAATTAGAATTTGACTTGAATATATTAATGTATTTATCTTTCTATCTTATATTACATTTTATGGCTTGAAACTGCAGCATATCTTTTCACTGTTTTGGTCCTGAAATGGAGAAAAATCAGCATATTACATAATACTATGTTATACAGCATTTTTTTAATAGCTCAGGGAAAGTGTTCTGAACTCCAGGAAGCCAGGAAACTCCTGGAGATCGTTGGTGCCATGCTGGGATCCTACACAGATATACCAACCGCAGAGGGCCTGCTTTCTAGTCTACCATTCTTGCAGTATTCAACAGCACTGAAACTTAATGAGGCCATCAGAAAGTGAAGCCTACAAGATATTCTATATATTCAGGACCTTTGTGATTGGCTGCAAACAGCACAAAGCACAGGGGAGTGTGGAGTCAGAGGAGACTTTGGTAGTAGTTTGCTGGAGACATGCAGCACACAACATAGTTGGAAATGGATGGAAGACAGTAAGGATACATTATCATCTATTTCAACCAGTGAACATTATGGATTATGGATTGTTTATGTGTGAATTATGAACTTATCAGTTAAAAAAGGCATCGCTTTAAAATGTCTACATTTTTGTAAATGTAAATTAATAGCATGTTAAATTATTCCTGTTGATTGATATGTAGAAATGGAAGGCTGAACGGGATCAAGAGTTCAGTGGTGTATACATTTATTATGATTTCCTGGGGCCTCATGAAGACAGACAAGACACAGTCCTGATGATTACTCAACCAGTTTCCAGTTTTTCTCAATCACTCTAGTGCAATTCTCGCATGAAAAATGCCATCCTTACTGCTCTTAATAATAACAAATTTATTACTACACACTACTTTTTTATTGCTTTTGTGCGCACTGCTATAGTTTCTATGCATACTTCACTACTAAAGATAGCTGTTTTGTGTTGATGCACTTTGTATCTGAATCTCACAAGTCATCAAAACCTTTTGGCAGTCATTACTATAGATCTCTCATTTTCCCAAATGCTGTTGAACATTGCATTCATTGTTTTCAATCAAATTACTTCAAAGTTTTTTCAAATATGAATGAAAGAGCAAGGTCTGTCAGCTGTAGAAGCGAAAAAGCTCTTCAATTGAAAGCAAATATAAACATCTGTTTTCAAAGAGGTTTATTGAAACAAATACTGACATGTGATTGGCTGATTATATATTTTCATTAAAAAGCAGTTGTGGTAAATGGACTGGTTTTTATATAGTGATTTTCTACTCTACCTGAGCAACCAAACCACTTTATACAATTTGCCTCTTTCACCCTTCTCTATGCTTTTTATACGCATGTGTTTTCAATCTAACATGTACACATATTCAAATTCTGTCAGATGGATTGTTTAGATTATTTAGCATACAGCCACCCCAGTTGAACAGACCAGCTGAAGTGATTAATTTTGCATGCTTTGGCTTATGTGGAAAAAAACTTTTTATTGTTTTAGTGTCTTTTGCACAGGTGACTATGATGACAAATGCCTTAAGAGTGGTGAGAATAACATTCCTAATGTTAGAACTGCACCACAGCGATGGAGATAAACTATAATGTACTATAACATGAAAAAAAGCTCTGAATTTTGTTGAATGTTCTTACTATAGCAGCATTGTGAGTTACTTTTGTATTCAATTCAGTATACTATAGTCACAGCTGAATGCATTCATATAAATAAAATGATTGTTTTTGCTTTGTTAACATCAATAAAGTTGGTTTTCTTTTAAAGGAAATTCTTGGATAGCTCGCATATCTGAAGGCCAAAAAAAGTGTTGTGGAGAAAAGTGAGACACTGTGTCCTTTGGTGAATAATTGTACAATGGTGCAGAACTATTGTTGCGTTTGACAGTCAGATGTCCCCAATGCCCACTCAGAACAATACACTGGTTCTCCACTCCACAACCTCCTGTCTATTTTCACTGTTACTAAAACCAGTCTACCCACAACCGGCCTGCCACAATACTGCATACAATATAGTAGTTGTTATTCATAGAATTACTATTTTCTAAACAGTAATGAAAGGCCTTCCTGACCTTTACTGATAGACTGGCACCCGTAGTTATCAGAAAATAACATGCTGTCATGACACTAAACCATTAAAGACAAAGTAATGGCACTATTATGTGGACTGTGCATTAGAACTCTTCACGCTCAGACTGGAAGAATACAATTGTAGGCAGTTTCAAGAGCTCTGTCAGTAGAAGAGATCAACATGGCTGTCAGCTGTACTTAGCTTTAAACTTGGCATGTGAATTAAATGTCAAATGTAAATAAATTGACACCTTGTCTGGTGAATGACATTTTTTTGACATACATACATACATTTCTTATGGAAAACAAAAACCTAGCGAGTACTTTTTTCCAGATTTTCATGGTAAATAAAATTTAATATAAAATGTAAAATTCATATTGTTATATTTTAACCATTAAGATAAACCAGTCCAAAACTGTGAAAACGTGTCACTCAGTAACTGTGTATGGTGACCTTTACAGCGACCGAATGGAAAAAAACAAAAAAGCTAAAAAATAAATAAATGAATTCTCTTTGAGATACAACAGAGATAAAAATATTTTTTAAAAAGTCATATTGGCCAGTTATTGGACAGAACATGTAAAAATGTGAAGTATTCAAATCCACAGAGCCTTTCCATGGACAAAGTAAGGACCCTGTAATAATGACAGAGTAATTATATTAGTATAATGTACAGACTGCTTTTGAATATATCACCAAAAATCCTTAATTTTATATGAGCCTTTCTGAAAACATATTTAACAAAATATTTATGTTTTCCAAATATGTTTCTTGTATGCTTGTTTGCATTGCTTGCATACCCAGAAGACTGAAGGGGGATAGGAGGGTTATTGTCACGGTCCTGGGTCGGGTCGACCCAGCATTTTGAGTTTCTTATGTTTTGGTTTATTTTTGCATTATGGATTGGTTATTCTCTGGTGATACTGTTTTGATTACAATTATATTCTGATTCTTTAGTTATCTGATGATGATGTTGATGACGATGATGATTATGTTTGGTTTAGGTTGCCTGTGCTTGGTCTTCTCTGCCCGTATGTCCCTCTGTTTGTCCATGACGTCATTATGCCTGTTTACGAGTCTGTCTCTGTCTGGCGTGTGCTTCCTGTCTTATTTTGTAGGTCTGTGTCCTTTGTCAGTGCGTTCAGCTTTGTGCTCTCCCTGTCTCGTCAGTGTAATCAACGTCAGCCGTGTCTCCCAGCTGTTTCCTCTTTGCTCCGTTCACCTCTTGTATTTAGTGTCTGTGTCTTCCCCTACTCGGTGTCACGTCGTACCCTCAACTAGCTGTGTGTTCTGCTTCTATGTTCCTAGTGTTTGGTCTCCTGCTCCAGTTTAGTGTTTCTTTCCAGTGTTTCAGTCCTTGGTTCCTCTGTTCTGACTTTTGGTTTTCTTTTGGTGAGTTTAGTTTGTACGAGGTTTTTCCCAGCAATAAAGCTGCGCCTTAAGTTACACTTCCGTGTCTGAGTTCTGCATTTTGGGTCCACCACTCCTGCTTGCCTGCCACACAGCGATTCATGACAGTTATACATAGTTATTTCTTTTTTAACTTTAAAATGTTCCTTTTCTGAGTCAGACATTTTCTTAAATTGTCTGACACAGGTTCAGTGGGTAATTGTTCAATGTCAGAGGCACAATTTGAGAGTGATAATCTACACCTGTGAGGCAAAGCGAGAGAAAAAAAATGTAAATGGGAATATGCAGTCAGGTTCACCATGGAATTCAAGGCAGACTTGAAGCAAGTACATTTGCAATATTTAATGAGAAATGTAAGAAAGTGTTTCCTGTTAGTGCAACTCAGATGTTTTGGCCAGAGGCTGTGTTTTTAATCCCTACAATGGTTTCTCCATTACAGGAAAAATAAGGAAAACACTGTCTAAAACACTCAATTAGGATTAGTCCTAAGGATATAGATTTACATTAAGTGCACTCCTGTAGATATGCAAGACATCAATATGACATACAGCCAAATGATACTCAGTGACTGGCATGGATGTTAAGGCTTTAACATGTTGTTGCAGTTTATGCAATGTTTCACTTGTCTTGGCTACATGTTTCTGTGATATTTATAACTATATAGTTGTAATTTAACCAGATCATTGCAATTCTATGCAGACCAGTCCAGCACTCTGTGGTTTTTGTTTGTATTTTTTAACATCCTGCTTGAACCTATTGTGACTCCTGCGTTTTTATTTTTCAAGTGTTTTACCACATATGTGCATTGCTTCCATGTCAAACACTTTCACATACCCACTAATACAGCTGAGCCTACAAGCATACGAGTGTGCATTGGCACAGTACTTGGAAACCAATTGGCCTGCATCATGGCATCTGGGAAGACAATTACTTTTGAAAGGTAATAGGAAAAAATTAAAATCCAATTTGCTCTGTAATGTGATTAGTAACTGAACTGAACGTATATGTGTGTGCATATTATCCTTTTAACTGTATGTGATTATAGTTGCATTTTCAAAATTTGATTGCATAACTCTCTGTGATTCAAATCACTCCACTTTAATTGTGGTAAAACACTGAAAACAACAAGAAATGTATTTTACACCAGTGGTCCCCAACCCCCGGGCCTTGGACTGGTCCGTGAGTCGTTTGGTACCGGGCCGCGAGAGTTGAGGCTCAGGTGTGAAATGTATAGTTTTCAGAGTTTTTATCGGCGTTATTTTGTTATCGTTTTTGTCGTTTACTCGGTTTTCCTTGGTCTTTTCACGTGTGTAAATTTTCTTTTTTCGGTACCGGTACTAGTTTTATTTTGTTGTATTTATCCGCGACACCTTAAAGGCCGGTCCATGAAAATATTGTCGGGCATAAACCGGTCCGTGGCGCAAAAAAGGTTGGGGACCGCTGTTTTACACCAATAAACTGAGAAACCAGGCAGTTGATTTTGTGACATTTCATTTCATTACAAGGCCAAAGGAAAGATAACTTTCCACCCCTATTTTACTGCTTGTATTATGTTATCTTACTACTATTCAGAGGTGGGACCAAGTCATTGTTTTGCAAGTCTCAAGTAAGTCTCAAGTCTTTATCCTCAAGTCTCAAGTCAAGTCTCAAGTAATGTCAGGCAAGTCAGAGTCGAGTCTCAAGTCACTGGTGTAAAAGTCCGAGTCAAGTCACAAGTCTGAAACTTTGAATTTCAAGTCCTTTCGAGTCTTTAAAAAAAAAACAACGAAAAAATAATGTTGCAGTTATATGCTAAATGTAAATATTAGACCATGTAATTTTAAAATCTGTGTTTTTCTCAACACATGACAAAATAGTGAACTTAGAAAATATACACAAATTGTGAAATTGCACCTCTTTAAAATGCAGCTCAATTAAACCTAGCTCCAAGAATAATTTTCACCGACAGTTCTGAGATAAGCTGCATGTTATTCTTGGATGCGGTTGTAGGACCGGCTTTAAAATCGCATGACAAAAATATACACATTAAAAAAAACTGTATCACCAACGTAGCCTGGACAACATTTGCTAGTTAGATGAAGTCAGCTATCTCATCTTAGCATATTTATATGCATATTTATAATCATACGGTTCTTGGAGTGAGTGCATACACTCATGAAGTTTAGTAACTTCAGGTCACTGCAACAAGCCCAGGTACAGTTTACCGACGGATGGGTACAGGGACCATGAAATGCACTGTGTAGAACGAAAGACCATCGTACGTATCATAAGTTTACCAGTCTCACAAATCGTCGTCATAAATACACATTCCTTAACCGTTTATTAATAGGACCTTTGAGCTCAACGGTAATTAATTAGTAGTGGAAATAATTTCTGGTAGCATCACAGAAATGTAGCAGTGACAACAATACTGTATGCTGTAATCGTACTGGGCAATTAGTGATACAAAAAACCTGTTTTATCCTGTGAATAAAAGTATATGTTTTTGTCAATGTACCATAATAACAGAAGCGAAACGCAATATTGTGTCAGGACAATTCACTATTTATGCACAATAAATAAAGGAGCATAGCGCGACAATTTCTGTTCAGCGCCAGACTTGCTTGTAACCTATATCACCAATTATGTTATGAAAATGACGCATTAACTACAACAGCAGACTGACCTTCGTGTAAATGCTTGGAGCAGACTAACATGTGAGCTGGAGGGTTCTGGGACGTTATATTTGATCTTTGAATGGCTGCAATCCAGGCCATCCGTCGCCTGTTTGTTACTTCGGAAACATGGCTCGAACAATTTCTCTTCAACGACGTAATCCGATAACAACCGATCTCTTTACCCGTCGGCTTCCCGTGGCTGTCATGCGACCGGCTATTGCAGTTAATCATACAACGGCTTCTTGACATTTTTGTGTTTCTTTTTATCGCTGTATAACTGATTTTAATTGAAAGCCTGCGTGCGCTAGTACCGCTTGCCACGAGTTCCCAGAATCCTTTGCGGTTCTACCCGTGAATGACGTCACATTTTCAATCTCTATATAATATGCATGTTAAATTTTATATTTGGGGTAAAATATCAAGTCTTTTCAAGTAAACCGGTTCAAGTCCAATTCAAGTCCCAAGTCATTGGTGTAAAAGTCCAAGTCAAGTCACAAGTCTTAGAACATTTTTTCAAGTCAAGTCTAAAGTCATAAAATTAATGACTCGAGTCTGACTCGAGTCCAAGTCATGTGACTCGAGTCCACACCTCTGCTACTATTATAGTACAGTAGAGTATATTAAAAAAGTTTTCATGAATGTTAACGTTGAAGCTTCCTTGAATGTGTTAGACCAGACAAAAATATTCTCACTGGTATCAATTTACTTGATTTCCACTCTGCTTCCAACCTTTTAGAAGTTTTGTTAAAGAGAATGTAATAAGGCTTTTTAAAGAATGTTTTCTCCCCCTGTCTTTAAGCGCGCACACACACACACACACACACACACACACACACACACACACACACACACACACACACACACACACACACACACACACACACACACACGTACTGCATGACAGTGATTTTATTTATTGCCAAAGGCCCCTTACACAACTGAATACGGCAAAGGAGACACCTCTACAGGAGACATTGTTACAGGCCTTATGGTCACACATGGCAGCAGAGAGAAAAGAAATCAGAAGACAGCTAAAGTATTATACAATTGTGGAGTCAAAGAGATTTTAACTATTTGCCTGGTGTGCATAGCCATTTGAACCATTTGAATTTCAGTTTAAGGCAACAGAGATTAAAATAAATGGGAGTGGGCTGCTGCCTACAAGATGGCACGCAGGTTCATTAGGCACACTAATACATTTTCAAGTCATAATGGCTTGAAAGAAACCACACAAACATACACTAGGTTCAGCCTTCTTGCCTGAAATTTAGACAAATAAGGTTAATTATTATGGTCTCTGTTGCCTCTCAGCATTCTAGAAAGCAAATACACACTGTCATTAAGACATATTTTAAAAACATATGGAGTAAATTTTAAAGGTTATTTATTTAGAAAAAAATGTACCGACTGACATCAAACCATTACCTTTTTCCATTCCATTACCATTTTCACAGAAAATATTTGTTATTTGTAATATTTGTATGTTTTTTTGGAGTTTAACTGAAAAATACCAAAATAAACTCTACTGTACTGTTACATGGGGGATAGTTACACTCATTCCCAAAACAGAATCCTAAGGTGTACATCCAATCCTACCCAAATAGCCTCTCTGTGTATGTACACTTCACAAGGGGTGTTTACCCCGCTCTTGATTTCTCTTACTCTGATCAGTTAAAATGTTGAGCTCACATGTTTGTAAGAAGCAAGTTTAGACACTCCTTGTTATTGTCCTTGGCCCTCCATCAAATCTAGCTGCTGTTCCGCACAAGGTGAGGAAGTATTGATTCCTGGACACAGTATGTGTTGAATGAGTGGTAATGAAATGAAGCTTTGAGGATAGAGACTGTTTATAGAGGTTTTGTGTGGAGTATTCTAAAAACAAGACCGTGTTAAAAGGCTAATTGAAGGGTCTCACTATATTGATGTTGCGGTCTTAAAGAAGGCCCAACAGCGTCTCCACTTTCTGAGAATCCTCAGAAAAATGGACCTGAAGAAGGAGCTGCTGACCGTCTTCTACCGCTGCTCCATTGAAAGTGTGCTGACATATTGCATCGGTGTGTGGTTCTCCAGCTGCACCACAGCACACAGAAAGGCACTCCAGAGGGTCATCAACATGGCCCAAAAAATCATTGGACATCCTCTTCCCTCCCTGAAGGACCTGTACAGCACTCGCTGTCTCAAGAGGGCACGCAGCATCCTACGGGACTGCACACACCCAGGACACCGGGTGTTTAAGCTGCTGCCGTCTGGCAGGAGGTTCAGGCTGCTGAGGTCCCGAACAAATAGACTCAAGGACAGCTTTTACAACAGGGCAATAGCCCTGATCAATGTAAATAGCTGACCTGACTGGATACCTCCCTGGACTTTTTAGGGGGAGGTAACAATGTTTAAAACGATAACAATAATATTTATATTTATAACAAGGTGCAATAATAATTAATGTGCAATAATAACAGTGTGCAATACACATACACTTATTCTTCTTTTTTATACTAAGTTAATATACTGTGTTGTGTTGTTTGTTACGTTGTGATGTGTCATATCGTGTCGTGTTGTGTTATATGTAGTGCCGACGTAGGACAGTTTTTCCAATTTCATTGTACTACTGTACTATGTATGACTGTGCAATGACAATAAAGAGTTATCTTATCTTATCTTATCTTATCTTATCTTAAAAACAGAACATATTCTGTGGTCAGTCAAGTAATATGTTTTCACATATATGAAATAAAAGATAAAAATATCTGTTTGTGTTTATCCTCGTTGATTAAAACAGTGATCCTGACTTTTTACCTATCAAATTTGTCATGCTTTTTACAGATTTATGTTTTTCACCCACATCTTTACCTTCCCTCTGCTAATGGGACACATTTATAACTGTCTTGCTGTTTTAATTAAAAAGGAATACTTCACAAATCATTCTAAAGTGTTTAATTGATGTAGTTAATACACCGATTTTGTATGCGCTTGCCCCAGGAGTATAGCATATATTTGATTAATCCTCATGACTGTTTTGTTTTAAGAGCTCAAAAGCTTAAGGAAAAGATAACAATATAATTTATGAACAGAATCAGTCTTAAACCAAGAAGCGGTGCATTACATATCTATGCTGTAATTTCTTTTAAGTGACGCATTGGCATGATTTCCTAATTCTTATCAGACAACAGGACACATTTATTCGAATGTCATTAGTGTTAAGAAGCTTGGTGGTGCTGTGCATTACAATATCAATATCAGCAGAGCTGGGGCTGGTGGTTTCTATGGCAACAGTACACAAGGTTTCAGTAATTAGGAACATTACTTGTGGGGATAACACATGTAAGTATAATGTTTTTGAAAGCTATCAAGAGGAAACCCTGAAGAGAATTAATTGACACTGCAAGATAAGAGATTCACTGCACAGTTTGTTAGGTACACCTGTTCAGCTTTCATCATCCCAGATATCTAATCAGGCAATCACATGACAGCAGTTCAATGCATTATTGCGTGTGTGTCGTGGTTAAGTCAACTTGCTCAAACCAAGCATCATAATGGGGAAGAAAGGTGATTTAAGTGACTTTGAACATGGCATGGCTTTTGGTGCCAGAGGGGTTGGTCTGAGGTTTCATAAACTGCTGATCAACTGGGATTTTCACACACAACCAATCTAGGGTTTACAGAGAATGTGCCAAAAAAGAGAAAAATATCCAGCAAGCAGCAGTTCTCTGGGCGAAAACGCATTGTTGATGCCAGAGGTCAGAGTAGAATGGTCTTATTCAAGCTGATAGGAAGGCAATTAAGGTGCTCATAAGAACAACTCTGAACACACAACATATCAAATCTTGCAGCAGATAAACTACAGCAACAGAGGAACATGCTGGTTGCCACTCCTGTCAGCTAAGAACAGGACACAGACGCTTGACTTTGAATGGGGTCACCAAAATAAAATAACAAAAGATTGGAAGTCTGATCAGTCAGAATTTTTGCTGTGACATTGGAATGGTATGGTCAAAATTTGGTGTAAACCACATGAAAGCATGTATTAATCCTACCTTCCAGCAACAGCTTAGTATGGTCTTAGTGTGATAGTGTGGGGGATATTTTCTGTGCACATCTTAGGTTAAGACTGACTGAGCATCATTTAAATGCCAGAGGCTACCTGAGTGTTGTTGCTGACCATGTCCTTCTCATTATGACCACAATATGACCATCTTTTCATGGATCCTTCTAGCGGACTGATACAGTGATACCTCAATCTCAAATCATATCTAACTTTTTTCTTTAACATGACAATATGTTTCAGTTCACTGTACTCAAATGCCATCCTCAGTCACAAGATCTCAGTCCAGATGTGCAGCCAAGAAATCTGCTGCAACTGTGTGACACTCTTGTGTCAATGTGGAACAACGTTTTTGAGGAATGTTTCTAGAGCTGCATTGAAAGCTATAAGGCAGTTCTTAAGGCACCTAGCAAGGTGTAGCTAATGTAATGGCCAGTGAGTGTACTGACTTCCATCTCTAAGTAGGGAGAGAGAGAGAGAGAGAGAGAGAGAGAGAGAGAGAGAGAGAGAGAGAGATAGTGTTCAAATGCCAGTTCAAGTGTTCCAGATGATAAGTTGTCACATGGTAAACTCCAAATAAAGTCTTCAAAAAAAGTATCAAATGGATCTTGAATAAAGAATATCAATAAAATATCATGTCAATAAAAGGACATGAAAACTTCTTTCTTTCGTTCTTTCTCAGTAAAAATCTCTTTTTATGAGAGTAATTTAAACCAGTCATTACATGTTTTTAACCAAAACTAAATGTAACACTGTACTGCTACAATAAAACAGAAAAAGAAAGGAAAAACAAAACTGTTTGGCACCAAACACCACATGCCACCCTTGGTATAGTATGAAGATCTCACAAATTACCACTTTAAATGAGACAAAATATTGCTACTTGATATTTCAGTTTGAGTGCTTGTGTGTGTACTTGATGTTTTATGCCGCCACCTGGGCTTCTCAAGCTATGCAGAGAGCAGTTTGTATGTCTGACATTTTAATATTATGCACTCCAAAGCTACAGCGGTGGCAAAAATTATGGCTATAAAATTATAACAGCAGCATCACCTTTCTAACACTAATATTTACTATGTTGCTTCCACGTTTTGCACAGGGAATGCCCCCTACAGCAAACCTTAAAGTAAAGCATGAATACACAAGCTGGTGAATCCTTTTAGCCAAGAGCTTCACATATTTGACAAAGGACTTTAAAGCTAACAGCTGCTGATTAATCATGATGGGTCTAAATTACTGGCTGGCTCTCATACAGTTATGGAGCTGGATGCCCAGTGCACTTAGAGCCTCCTTTGCATGCGCTTGACAGCTGCATAGAGTAAGTGCCACTTCTGCCTCTTTAGCTGCATCTTTCTACTTCTTTTACAGTTAAACAAAAATAGCTTCTAAAGTGTATTACACACTGAATATCAAAATTCAATATCGAAATTAATTCAAGGGGAATCCTCATAAGTATAACTTTACAGGATAGATTTTGGGGGGAAATTTCAAGTAATTAAAAGGAAAGACAACTGATTTTCACATTTTAGTATTTCTCATTTCATTATCTGCTACCCATCTTCCTTAAATTGATTTAAGTTAAATGAACTTCAAATGGCCAGAACAAACAAAGCCTGCAAGATTACAGGATGTTTATTTTTGTGGTTTCTAAGAAAAGAAAATTGGCTAGTACCACAGGTCAGCGTGGTGTCAGATTCATGTTGCCACTTTTGATTTGATCATTTCAGCTTCATGAGCAACATTCTGCAGCTTTCACCTTGCAGTTGAGGAGGAGATCGGAAATCTCCTTATCAAGGGCCATAGATCTGAGACAGAAAAAGTGTGGATTGCCTACTTTGGAATGGGGATGTGTTACTGCCTCAAGTGGAGAATTTCAAGGCTGTCAATAGTAGTGGAAGAGTAGATTGCAAGATGAACAGACAGACTAGAGTCTGGAGATGTTAAGAAAAAGCTGAGTGTGACCACTAAGCTTGACTTTGCATGGTCTAATGGTTGATCTTGATTCTATGGCCACAAACACAGGAATCATGGGCAGAAAAGGAGAAAATGAGCTTCCTCTAAACATTGTGTAGACCATATCCTTGAGTGTGAGAGACTCTGTAATTTGAGAGGGGCTCAGAGCAGAGCAACAGAAGAGTCAGCATCAAAAGAAGTCAGTTGAGTTACTTTGGGCATGTCACTGGTGTCTCTAGAATATTTCTTATTTGGTTTGTTTTGGATATGTATAATTAGAAGGAGACACTGAGAAAGCTTGACATTAGATTTTGTGTTAATTTTTTGTTATGAAATCTCTTTTGCTCTTTGTAATAGACATAGAAAAATTACACCATCACTGCTGAGATTCTTTCACTATACTGTACCACCAGCCTGCCACCAGGCTGGATTTGTCCCACGCTAAGTTATTTCTGATTTATGGCAAAGCTGAAATACATACGCAGGTAAGCAAACAAACCCAAAAGCGCTTAGCAGCTAACAATATTGGTCATTATCTGGTAGCTGGTGGATACACAAACACCTCTAGAACCCCCCACCCCAAAGAGCTGCTTTACAACAAGAAGAAACGAAGAAGACAAAAAGGGAGAGCGACAGAAGATGGTACAAACTAGAATGTATCTGGGACACACATGTTGCTTTAAAGCTGTCAGCCAGCTGGCATTTTATTTCTACTCAGTCAGCCAATATCTGCTTGCCTGTTAACCAACTTAGTGTTCCTAGTGGTATAAATGTATAATTGGTGTTCAATAGTGCTTTCTTAAGATTTCGTATTGCTTTGTAAAGTAGCAATGCTTTTAATGATACCCATGTTGCTACCCATGTAACCATTAGCGGCTACCTGTAGCACCTAAAAATTATTTGGGATCCATGAAAAAAAAAAAAAGCCACAAACAAATACTCACCAATCAATTCTTTTTTTTTCTTAAAAAGCATTTTCCTTTTACCAATAGGCATACCAACTAATACACAAGTAAGACCCATGGAGGGATTGCTAATTTAAACAAAAAACACATTTTCTACCTTCATCTTTGTAAAGTGTCAGAACATAGTATATAAAAAGGAGTAGATACGGCAATGGAAAATGCAATTTTTAATAATGCCTCTTGGTAGTGAGCATATCTATTTCTCTATGTTCATTGGTCTGTGTGCTATGTTGATGGGGGTTCCTAGGTAATGAAGAAAAAAGGAAACAGGAGTGGCCCAACACTTGTGTCTGTTCTGATTTAGAATCATTAGAGAACCAAAAGTTATTTATTATAATCTTAAAGTGTTTAAGATGCGACGGGTGAGTTCATACTGATAATTATTATTTGTAAATAATTACTTACTATGTCATTATTATTACTGAAAACTTTTTTTTTAATATAACAAATCTAGGACATAACTGCACCAATCTTCCAAAGCAGCCTTTGTATTAAACTAAAGTCAGAAATGGACACCGATTGGTCCCAGTCTTTGTTTGATTTATCTGCTCTTTTTAGGGTCTAGTCTCACTCCTAAAACATAGTGCCACTAGTTTTAATTTAACTTGATAAAACGTGCCCAGAGCTTAAACACTTTGGTGGATAAACCGCTTGCTCCCGACAAGGCCAGCGCAGGTTCACTTACACGCTTGGAAGGGGATCGGTAAGGGAGTTGGGTAGAATCTGTAACTCAATGCTAGAGACAACTAAATCCTACAAAGTGTTTTTTTTTAAATAAAAATTTCAAGCTAAACATACTTATATATGATTCACTGAGAACGGCCATGCAGGTTTAATTCACTGATTTAAACGGAAGATTTATCAGCCACTGCAAAAGTGATGAGGAAGAAAGTTCCTGGTTCTTGCAATTTTCAGAGGAAACTGGATTCGTCTCTCTCTCTCTGTGCACGTATGTGTGTGTGTGTGTGTGTGTGTGTGTGTGTGTGTGTGTGTGTGTGTGTGTGTGTGTGTATGCATGTGTGTGTGCGCGCCTTGGTTCACTGCAACTGAATCTTAACCAGAATGACAAGCATACTCATTTTAAAACTTTTTGTCAGTAGAACAAAATATGTTTTATTTTGAGATGTAGATAAATCCTGTATATGTGTGTATGTTCACACAGTACTTTGGACTAATCACATTAACACAGTTGATATGAGAAGTTGAATGCACATTAAATCATCACTTGCATTGGCATTCTCAAGCTCCCATGGTTATCTCATCAAATTTAAAAGGATGGGTGTATTTAAATTACATTCATGAGGCAGATTGTGATCATATTTCCTTTATTCGTTGATTTTCCTTTATGTAAGTCCTCATTCTTTGACTGGGACTTCACTGAATTACCATGCAACATGTCACAGCGTTAATGACAAAATCACCTTTAACTGGTCAAATATAGAAAGAAATTCTGTAAAATTAAGTCTTTTTGATAAAATGTCCATTTTCAGCCAGAGAGAATGTGCTTTACAAAGGAGGCATAATTGATACATCCATTTGCATCCTCCTGTCCAGCCATCAATCTATCCACTTCATCTTCTGTCATCCTCTCTCCTAGTGTTGCCAGCACATGACGCAGCTCTGCTCCCATGATGGTACCGTTGCCTTCCTTGTCAAAAACCCTCAGCCCTTCAACAAAATCCTCAAAGTTGCCCTGATCTTTTGCGCGGGAGATATGCTGCAGCATGGGCAAGAAGGTCTCAAAATCCACCATTTTAGTACTCATGTCCTCTGGTCGTGGTTTACCAAGCACTTTCAGCACATCTGCATTAGTTGGGTTCTGGCCCAGAGCTCGCATGACATCCCCACACTGGGCATATGTGATCTTCATTTCTCCAGTTGGTGTGCGGTCAAACAAGGTGAAGGCTTCCTTGAACTCGTCAATCTGGTCAGCAGTGAACTCAAGAGTGACGCTTTTGGGGTCAAACTCAGGCTCCTTGGGTGGCTCAGGCTGTGGCTCTGGAGGTGGCGCTGGCTTAGCAGCTGGAGCTGCATCTTTCTTAGGCTCTGGCTTTTTGGGTTCAGGTTTCTTTGGTTCAATCTTCTTTGGTGGCATGTTTCAGTGGCGAGCTGACGCTTGCTGAGAAATGAACAAGAGCCTGAGCAGATAGAAAGTGATCCCGGAACTCCTCCTTCAAGGCTTTTATATGTGCTTTGTCTAGGGGGCTAGACAACAATTTCAGCCACCACACTATAAAAGGAAGAAACCCAAAATAGATCCGCATAGCAAGTGATGTCAACATTAAGTATTGTTCTCAGCTGCTGTCATCTAACCAACAGGGCTATTTTCTGTCATTAGTGAGGGTCCAGTTGCATTAGCCCGAAAATGTTCTGTCTCTCTGATGGACAAAGGGATCAGAGCATAGCCAGTGATCAGCCCATGAGGGAGATAGACTAAAATAGCTTGCTATCTAAATGCTGAATGCCTGGGAATCACTTCTTTCTGGGAGGGTGGCTATTCTTTTCACTAGAACAATGGTGCAGCTAAGTCAAAAGTATTAATATTTGTCTCTAGGCTTTGCATGTATTCATTTTATAATAATTCATTCTCAGAATAACAGAAGGATTATCTATCAAACCTTATTTCAATGGCAGGTGTTTGGCAGTTTTTAATTTGACAGACAAGCAATAGCTTGTATTGCACGCTGCCATTTACAAACCTGCCAAGCCCTCATAGATCCTAAGGGAACTCTTAATTAATTTGTCATATACTAGTGATAATGCAAAGATGAGTCATAAGAGTTAAATATATTAAGCAATACTGCTGTAATCATGCTGATGAAAGTGGTTAGTCGTTTAACCAAAGTCGTTTGTTCCCTGCTAACATCAGCTGATTTTTTTTAAGTAAAACTAAAGAAAGTTTTCGAAAGGATTTGCCTCATAGGTTCTTATGCATATGGTGGGCATGGGGAAAAGAAAACTGTCTTTGCTTATAAAGGGGAACTGCTGCTATGTATTGCAGTTAAGGTATTTTCTTATTACATTTGGGTCTTTCTCATATAGCAAATAGTCTTTTCTTCCAGATATGTATATTTTTTTATTAAGTGAGTTTTAAAATAATAGCGTATTTACTTCTTTTTATTTAACTGGCATGATCATGTGTGGAATAAATGTTTTCCTTTATATTCCCAATAGTAAACCTTATGAGGTTAAAAGGTGAAAACGGGCAATGCAATTCCATTACAAGTATGGTTTATAAATATGTAATATGTCATTTGGCTTTATGTAGATGACTGCTCCATAATTCTCTTCAGTGAATGATAAATTAACCAACAAAATATTCATTTCATTTATGGAAGAGAGGGTATATAGGATGTGCTGTTCTGTGACACAATTTTAATCATAGCAACTTTAATTTTATGCATGCCTCACAGTTTATCAACTCAGTTAAAGAAAGCTAAAGCCTGTCATGCGATAATCACATTTACCCTTCTTTGTCTCAATGCCAGTTCTCCTTGATCTGTCAATCTAGTGCTTAAAGTCCTTGGACAGTGTAGTTTAAGTGTGCCTGTGTATGTATGTGTATGTGTGTGTATGTGTGTGTGTAGTTGTCCTTAGCCTAAGATCATTATCTCTCTTCTCTTTTCATTTTAAGGTCACATAGCTAGTAAAACTGACAGCTAATTTGTCGTCTTTTGGTATGCGTACGTGCATGTGCACATTTGAGCAAGATGGAAACATGAAAAAAGTTGCAAGAGAGCCCAGTTTTGTACTGACACAACATATATGGACAATATATAAAAGGTATATTTATCAAGTATATAAAACAATAATAATAATGCATACACATTCATACCACATTTATGATTTATTTGAGGCGATTACTAATTATTAATGATTGTCATCATTTTTCCCACCAAAAGCTTCAAATTAATCTATATCAATCATACCCGCTTTCACAATTGTACTTGGTCCTTAGAACACTGATCCTTTTTCCTTACCTAAGTGTTACAAGTGCAGATAACTGGAATATTTCAATTTAAGCACAAGTAAACCATTATGTTGGATTGCCTATGCAGAGACCACTACAAAGTTCATTTTTGTGTACAGAAGCTTTGTTAAACTGTCATTTGGGTGTTCACATATGTTAACAAAATAAGAGAAGACATTTCCTTGATGCTTCTACCATCAAAGTTCGTTTTCTTGATGCTTTTACCATCAAAGTTCTTTCAAACAAGTCATCAATCAGTAAATCACTGCAACTGCAATGACTGAACCAGTCAGCTTGTCAATCCTTTATAGTGTCTGTCTGCTTATTTGCAACAATTGCTTAATAACTGAGCTACCTAATTTGTGTTAATCAGAATACCCAAATTAACAATACTGATAGATATTAACAGCTTAAAGGTGGTAGGAAATGTTAACGAACCTGGCAGTCATCTGTCCTCAAGGGACAGAATCGGGTCAAATACCAAAATATGACCACAAAACTCCGATCGGCATCACATGTCTGACATGTCAGATATGGGCTGATTACTAAAAACAATACATTTATTGTCAAAAAGGTAAGAAATTAAACATTATGGGACAGATCTAGAAATCCCTATTAAACTTTGAAGCATTTCCTTTCATATTATAATCAGTAGCATCAATGGAAACATAAAGAATATATAGAGGTATAAACCACAGGGTGATCACAAGCATATTTATAGTGCTCTGTCTCTCTCAGATGAGACCTCCTGAAACATAATATATTTTCTGTCAGAATGTCAAGTTCATGCATTAATGACATTGAATATTGATCATTTGAAGCTACAATAATCTATTCATGCATTGTGCTCACAAGCCTTAGGGTTCTTCCTAAATGCATGTAAGATATTGAATTGTAAGGTCAACCTCAGTTTAATGCTGCATTGATCAATATGTTTTTTTTTCCATATTTAGCCAAATCATTACGTGTAACAAAAATGGGATGCTAAATGTGATGACCTCAAAGTCCATTAGTTTTAATGGACTTTGAGGTGTGAGCCCTGAAAAGGCTTTTAGCCTCTTTATGCTTAATATCAATATTCTTTTATTTATTTATTTTTTATGTATATTTGATTTCAGTCCAGTATTTTTCCATCAAGGCCTCCAAGTAAATACTCATATCTGAAATGTTCTGAAACAACTTATTTTCTGTCAACTTCAAAGCAGAGAAAGAAAAACTTTACACTGAGAGACCAGTATAACAATGGTGCTACAGACACACCCAGCTTTTCTCTGAGAGACAATTTATGATATTTTTTAAACTATACATTTGGTATACCTCCACTTCTGAACCAAGTTTTCAGTTTTAAGCTGCATGCACAATGAAGGTGATATGTTCATAACCCATTGTATTGAAGCTGACTGCAGTTGCTGGTGGACAGTCCAGGTTCTGTTGTTTATATAACCTTCTAACATATTTACTACCAGGTCATATGTCCCTGAGTATATCCTGCACACAGTTGTGCAACTAGAAGCAGTGATTATTTTTAACATAGTTGCTTGGAGTCAATTTTTATGGTGAATGGACTGGTGGTTTTCAATTCTACCACTTTTCTACATCACTTCCAGTGTGAACAGAACTTTAGCTGATGCTGATTTCTTTTCTTTTTTTTCCTTTTTTTTGTAGTTGCGCTCTACATTTCATTCACTGTTTTGTTGTTCAATTACCAAACTGGATTGGGGGTGGGGGGGGATCACAATTTCAGTTATACAAATGTTACTTAAATTTTCCCTTTTAACTCCATGGAGTTATTCCTTGGGGATAGTCCTTGCATGCCTGTGTCTGGTGCAGTGACTGTTTATGTGAACAAAAGATGAGAGGGTGGTCAGCAAGGCAGCAAGTCCTTAATCCATGAGATAATAGTGGGAACTAGGGGAGGCAGACCCCTGGTGTGGTCAGGGCCAATAAAGGAGAGTGACAGAGACAGCAGTTACATTCTTCCTATGGCACTGGCAAAGGGTGACTCAGACTGAAGATCTGTGTTTAGTTAACTGGCTAAAAACAGATGCACCACTGTGTATTATCTCTCCTCTTAATCGCCAGTTTCTCTCTTGGACATGTGCATCAGACCTGGGAATGGCCACTGAACTGCCAGCTACTGTACTTCATAATTAAAATTTGTGTGAATGTATTGTGAATTCCAGGAATCAACTTTGACTAAACACACACGAGACAACCAACAGTGTTAGTATTTAATGTCCAAATATTAGTGCTTTCCTCTTTTCACAGAGCTGCCACTCTAAAAAATGGGGCCATAATCAAACCAGCTTCCAAAGTGTGCTTGTATGAATTTCGCTAATATGAAATAAGAATTAATTTCCATTTTATGTTACCCTATGGAGTGTAGTGAACAGCAACACAAAACTTTTCTTATGAGTCGAGTAACAATATTGCGTTGTTATAATGGAATGACTGTTGGAGGAACCAGCTAGCAGACATCTGTGTAAACAGTTTAATTAAGACCATGTTTGATGAATTATAGCTGGTGAAGGCACTGCCTGTTCTAATACTTCAGTGTCTTAATTACACCAGACATCCATGTGTTCATTCTCTCTGCCCACCCCATATTCTCCCCATACTTACAATGATAGAAATTGAAAAAGTACAAAAGGGAAAGTGCATTTCACACTCTACTGAAGCAAAGCAAGCAATTTCAAATTAATCAAAACACAATAAGTTTACAACATGATAAAGAGGTGCTGTATGTGACATGAGGGGAGTTGATTTTTGATGCTTAGACCTCTGTTTTATGTTACAATTGAAATGTTACTGGACAAAAATGCATTAGTTCTAAATTAAATTTTAGTTGAGACATTTAAAAAATCCAAATCTAGTCATAAAGTCTTAGCTATCTATTTCGAGAAAATGGAATTTGCAAATGGCCTTTCTGCACAGAGACGACACTGCTTACATGTGTCTGTGAGGGGAAAAAATCAAGAGATTGCAATTTTGCCTTTTATTCAGACAGACCTTAGAAAAGCATGAAGCTACACACTGAATGCCAGCACTCCTAATAAAAATGGCACTGACTTGAAAATACAGATACACCATAGTACATGCAACGGGATGACTATCATATGTGATTTAGACAATCAGTGTTTCTTGTGTTCTTTAAGGGGTTCATCAGATACACCAGTCTAGTCCAAAAATCAAAGAGGATTATAATTAGGCACATGCTTCCGATTGAAATGGGCTACAAAATGGCATGATTAGCTGTGAAATATACCTCTTGATAATATAACATACCTATAACTAGAGATGGACCGATCCGATATTACGTATCGGTATCGGTCCGATACTGACCTAAATTACTGGATCGGATATCGGAGAAAAATAAAAATGTAATCCGATCCATTAAATATCACGAAAGCACCTCACAAAACTTGCAACACGCCGTAACTCACCTCAGAACGTTAGCACGTCGGAGCAGTATGCATCACGTGATAGAGAGGCTGTGGCATGCGGGACCTGTCGGTGGTCTGGATAGCATTTGGAGCTTCGCTAGCAACCCGGCATTTCATCTCCGACAAAGTTATCCCGAGAGAAGTACAGCAAGTGTGTAAGTCCATCTCTTAATGTTTGTAAAGCATTCCTGCATTAAGCTTAACAAGCGACTGCCTCTCCTGCTGCTACTTCAATCATGAAACTGCTTAACGATCAGCTGATCGGCTTTTCTGTCGCGAGTCCGTGTCTCTTGTTTGCTTTTGGCCCACTTTGCACCAGAAAGAGGAAACCAGGGGCTGAACAACAGCAGCACGTTTAAGCTTGATCAGCTGTTGTTAGAAAGTATTTAATATTACTTTCTACTCCAGGATCTTTTTCTACGTAGCTGACGCTGGTAACTGTGCAGGGGCGGATCTAGCAAAGTTTAGCCAGGGGGGCCGATAGGGCATTAACAGGGAAAAGGGGGCACAAAGACATACTTTTCTTTCTTATTCTCATTTAAAATGTCAAGCTTTTAATAAATAATTATCTGACACCCAAAGTTTCAATTTGATGTAAAATGAATAGAAGTCAATTACTGTATATAGTAACTATTAAGTCTAATATATATACCCTAGTAAGCTATAGTACTTTTTCCTTTGGGAAGGTACCATCTGTGAAGTCTGCAATTTTGTTGAAGAAAGATGTTGAATCTATTTAATATTTCTTGAAAAATAATTGATTTCTGTGCATTTTTTTTCACACTGCATCAAATTAAGGTTGATTACGTTGATTAAGCATCATGAGGTGGAGCGTGAGGGGTGGTTCCCTATTTTTTATTTATTTATTTTTGTTGTTGCTGGGAGTTGGAACCCTATTAGTTAGGTTGCTTAATATTTATGCTAAGTACTCTTTAAAATACCAGAATAGGGAGGATGGTGTAGGTTTAAGTTTATTAGATTGATCAGTATTGCTGAACTATGAAATATTTTTTTTTGCATACAGGTATAACAGAATAGCTTTAGTGTAGTTGTTGTTTTAAACTTGAGTATGAACTTATACAAAATGCAGCAAGATATTTAAAAAACAGTTTTGTTGATTAAAAAACACTATATCGGATTCATATCGGTATCGGCAGATATCCAAATTTATGATATCGGTATCGGTATCGGACATAAAAAAGTGGTATCGTGCCATCTCTACCTATAACACAACCTATGATACATCTCCCCATCTATAATAAGTATAAATAGGGAAAAATCAATATGAATTATTGCTTGGCCTATTTCTGTGATATTTATAAGGTTCCCATGTCTGCACCAAACAATAGCTGGGGATCACAGTACACGTCCAAACCAGGGATGAGCACTATGCCTTCTTCTCACAAGCTAGGCTTGGAATTCTGACTGGGAGATTAGGGAAGTTTCCAAGCTATTCATAACCCTACCCCCACCCACCTTCCATTCTCCACAGAGCACTTGGCTTGGTGGCAGAATCCTCTCCTGTTCATCTGGACTGGTCTATTTCTGTATTTCTGATGTGCCTCTGATGCCATGTTTAGAGCGTGTCTTTGAATGGTTTGTACCTGTTTATCCCAGCAGCACACAGGCTTATGAGATGTTTGCCTCAAAGCTTACCAGCTGCTTTTCTCAGCTGGAATGCTGGAATGCTTGTATGTTTAATTCAGAGCTTTAATCCTGACAAAAGTGGACCAAACATGTCTTCAGAGTGTTTTCAGTGTCTATCACAGAAATGTGGAATTTATACCTTTTTTCCCTCATACAGTGACCTGTTTTGTCTTGCTATACTGCGCTTTACAAATTTATGAAACCATCAAATGAAAGGTTTATTACACACGCACACACGCACACACACACACACACACACACACACATACACAAGTATAAAGTCATTACTTTATATTCTTATAAAATAATGATTTTAGACCACTTCTTCATAGAGCCATGAGAAAAAAACATTCCAATGATTGTAAATACTTTCACAACTCATTAAATATTGAAAGAAAAATGCTATGGCTACTGCAGCATAGGCGGCGCCAAAGGTGGTATTATGGGACTTCAGCAAAGCCCTGAATTTCTTGCTGTCCATCATGCCGATTTTTTAATGTTCTCGTTTGGAAACAAAAACAGGATCCTTTCCACTGTATAGGGTTTTTCTCAGATCCTGTCATTGATATTGGATGCAGTGTGTGCATTAGGAGCTAGGAAAATTTTCACTGACCACATTTTGAGCTTTGACAGTGATGCTGTAGTTAGGACATAGTTAATAATGACTTCAATCTCAAAAAATCACAGCAGTAAGAAGAGCCGTATATAAAGTATAAGTAAAAGTAAAATATAATGAATATTGTGATTCATAATCTAATAATGAAACTTTTTCTATGTTTACATTTAAGACTTTTAAGTTTAATTTACATTTAATTTAAGACATTTAAGACTAATTTTTATTTTTGTTTATCGTTACATTGAATATTCAAGTAGTGGGTTTTTGCTTGATGGCACTGGGACATTAATATCATTGGTGCTTATATAGATGATATGAAAACTTCCACCACAATTAGTCATTCAGTTTTGACAGTCATTGTTCATTGTCAGAGAGGTATTAAAGGCCTGGCTCTCCAGTGACGCAGCACTACTGTGTTCCAATTATAACAGAATTTGCTCCTATTTCAAACCACAGTTGTGCTTCAGCTGTTTTACTACAATAGGGGGCATAGGGGTCAGTGGTGACATAACTTGGACCTTGCAGATCAATTTGTCACTAGTTTGACATATGTGTTGTGACAGATGTAGCTTTATGCAAATGCATTTTTTACAGATTGCTAACAAAATGTATTTTCCATTGGTCAGTGTGTAGAATTGTGGTAGGCAACAAGAATGGCTGATCTCTCAATATCATTTCAGTAAATGTAAGTGGATAGGCAGTTTCTCATATATCTCATTCTGCACAACAATGTGAAAATATGACCAAAAAATTGGGAGAAATTATTAAGATATAACTTTGTAATGTTAAATTTAATCTGATTCAGGGCACTACCGCTCCTCATACAAAAAGAATATAGACTGAATGATACAATATAATGACTGTGTGAGAAAAGACATGGAGAGTCTTTATATAATAGTACAATGATGTCTACTTAAATACTCTATGATATTACAGCAAGAGAGATTTGGGAATATAGCAGGATTTCAGTTCAGTGAAACAACAGCAATCCCATTCATTTGCACAGTCACAAAACATGGAAACTTAAACTCTGCTATCTCCACTGTTAATCTCTGTCGGAGATACTGAAGCCTCTCAAACAGCCATATCTACAAGAGCAGTTGCTGGGCAACAGATGAAGCAACTATATACACAAGCTGCTCTTTTAAATATCTGCTGGCTTCATCCAACAAGGCCACCAACTCGTTTCAGCTTTAGATCTGACCAAAGAGCAGGGCTGTGAATATTCATACTCTCATGGCACCAAAAATATTTGCTGGACTGTGACTGATTTCATTATTTTTAATCAAATAAGGAAATCCTCTGTAATAAATGAAGCCATTATTCCAAGACTGTCTTTTTATGACACAGATCTTGAAATGCTGAATATCTGGTTCTCAAATAAATGTCCACATTTTTATAATATCCAACAAACTTTCTTATTTTTGTGGAAAAAACATTAAAGCGAAGAAATATTTATAATAATAGAAAGTTCAGTGTTCAGTGTATCAGTTTCCCAGATTCAATGGGAAGGACTCTAGCTGAATGATACTAAGTGTTGTTTCCAAATGTGAGACATAAAACACAGCAGTGTAGCTTTATACATTGTAAGTAATAGATTTGCTACCATGTGATTTAAAGCAACAGACATAGAAGGACTGATAATACACATTTGTCAAACAACACTTGTTTTCTGGTTACTACATTAACTAAATATTATAACATTTAACATTCATCTGTACAGTAAACTGCTCAAACACATTTTAAACTGAGAGGATTTCTTAATCAGTTTCATCTCCTTTGTTGTTAATAACTTCATAAACAGGTGCACTAGAGGGGTAACAACAAGACAATCCCCACAACAGGAATGGTTTTACAGGTGGAAGCCACTGATATCTTTTTCCTCCTCATCTTTTCTGACTGATAGCATGAGGCAAACCTACAAGTACTCCAGCTATTCCAAAACGACACATCAATATGCACCATTGCCAGAAGGTCTCAAGAGTAAGGAGGATATTCTAGGAGACAGCTAATTACTCTAGGAGAGCTAGACAGGGCCGTAGAAGGTCTTTAACTTTAATCAGTAGGACCGGTATCTCCTTTGTGAAAATAGGAACAGGATTAGCACTGCTAGAGTTACAAAATGACGCCCAGAAGGCCACTGGTGTGAATGTCTTTGAGAATCAGAAACCGAATTCATAAGGGTGGCCCGAGGCCCTCTAGTGGGCCCTGCGCTCATCGCTTGGCAATTGCACATGTGACTGATGTGAAAAGGTCAGGAGAAACTGTGGCAAATGTTATGGTGCCTGTAAAATTGTTAAGGTATGTCACGGACTGGAGGTTCAGCTGGTCGCTGATCAGCTGTTTCTCTCTATCTCTCTAGTTCGCTCTCTCTCTCTCGCCAGGGCGGAACTCATTATGGGTTCACGCCCTTGGCCCACGCCCTCGGAGGAGGAAACACCTGTGCCTCATCAGCGTGGATGGCATTTAAGCCAGGAAGCATCGGCTGTTCTTCGCTGGATCGTTGTGAAAATCGCGTCAGTGAAAGTCGAGCGTCTAGCAAGTGTTTTTCGGAGGAGATTATCCACACTGCGAGAGTCACCACATTCCCAAACCAGAAACCGTGGATGGACAGATCGATCCACACTGCAGTAAACGCCAGGACCGCCTCCTACAACGCGGGTCTCGCCACTGGCGATATGAGCGCCTACAAAGCGGCCTCATACGGCGTGCGGCGCGCGGTGAGAGATGCCAAACGCTGGTACCGGGAACGTGTGGAGTCCCACTTCCACCAGGGCGACACACCGAGTATGTGGCACGGACTACGCACCATTACGGACTACAAAGCCAGGGACACTGCGCTGATCAACGCTGACTCTGCATTCACCAACGAGCTGAATCAGTTCTATGCCCGTTTCGGGGTTAGCCAGGCGGCTAATGCTATCTACCGCCTGACTACCGAGGACAGTGACGTCATCAGCGAGAGACTGGTGACCAGCATCGCGGAGCATGACGTCCGAGCGGCACTGAGGAGAGTGAACACAAGGAAAGCGGCGGGGCCAGACGGCATCACCGGCCGTCTGCTGCGCTGCTGTGCTGACCAGCTAGCAGGTGTGTTCACTTACATCTTCAACGAGTCCCTGGTGAAGTCTGTGGTCCCCACATGCTTCAAAAGATCCACCATCATCCCTGTGCCCAAGAACAGCAAACCCTCATCCCTGAACGATTACCGGCCAGTTGCACTGACCTCGGTGGTAATGAAGGTGTTTAAGAGGCTGCTGAAGAACATCATCTCCTCCTCCATCTCAGACACCACAGATCCGCTGCAGTTCGCCTACAGATCCAACAGATCCACAGAGGATGCCATCGCCCACGTCCTACACACCACTCTCAGCCATGTGGACAAGAAACAGGGTAACTATGTGCGAATGCTGTTTGTTGATTACAATTCAGCATTTAACACAATAGTGCCCTGCAGACTGTTCACAAAGCTGAGGGATCTGGGACTTAACAGCCGTCTGTGTGCATGGGTGTTGGACTTCCTCACTGGCAGAACTCAGGTGGTGAGGGTGGGCAGGTGCTTCTCCAACAGCATCACCATCAACACCGGAGCACCTCGGGGATGTGTCCTCTCGCCACTGCTCTACTCCCTCTACACTTCAGACTGTGTGGCCACCCATGGCTCCAACACCATTGTGAAGTTTGCTGATGACACAGTGGTGTTGGGTGCCATCTCCAACAACGATGAGACGGCCTACATGGATGAAGTGAAGAATCTGGCATCGTGGTGCCAGGACAACCACCTCCAGCTGAACGTCAGCAAGACCAAGGAGCTGGTGGTGGACTTCAGAAGGGGTCAGCACAGAGACTACAAGCCCATTATCATCAATGGAGCTCCAGTGGAGAGGGTGCAGTCCTTCAAGTATCTTGGTGTCCACATCTCCTCAGACCTGACATGGGCTGCCCACATTCAGGTCCAGACCAAAAAGGCTAGGCAGCGCCTGTATCACCTACGACAACTGAGGAAGTTCAGGGTCTCTCCAAAGATCCTCAGGATTTTCTATACAGGCGCTGTGGAGAGCATCCTCACACAGAACATGACATCGTGGTTTGGGAACAGCTGTGTGAAGGACCAAAAAGCTCTCCAGAGAGTGATCCGTACAGCAGAACGCTGCTGCAGGATTGCTCTCCTCCCCGCTTCAGGACACCTACACCAGGAGATGCCGGACTAGAGCAGCGCAGATACTGAAGGACCCGTCCCATCCTGGCAACAAACTGTTCCAACTTCTGCAATCTGGTAGAAGGTTCCGCATCTTCCGGGCAAGGACAGAGAGACTCAAGAGGAGCTTCTATCCCCAAGCCATCCGTGCCCTAAACACACACATCCGCCCTCTCACATCATCTATAATTGACTGAGACAGGACTCTTCCAGACACTAAACCAAGGCACAATGTACATTTCAATTCCTTTAATTTTAAATATGTTTATATTGTCTATCCTGTAAAATAGTCAGATGTCTATTCATATTAATGTACAGAATTCACCTGCTTGCTGCTACTACTGCACATTCACCCAATGTATATACTATATATATATATAATGTTCTTCCTCTGCACCCCCCCAATTTTTTTGCACATGTCGAGGAGCGTGTCAGGCTACATTTCACTGTGTGTTATACTTGTATAACTATGCATGTGACAAATAAAGAACCTTGAACCTTGAACCTTTCCATGTACTTGTGTGTTTGGAATCTAACGAGCGTTTCTTTGTGTGCAGACCCTCTGGACTGTTTTCCCTGGTGTTCGAGTGGATTCGTGTTTGGATTGTTTGGAGAGAGACGAGAGTGTTCACCTGGATTTCCCCCGGAGCCCTGCCCCTCTCACCTTTTGTATATAGCACTGCCCCGCACCTTTGTAGATAACACTGCCCCGCACCTTTTGTATATACACTCATTGGACATTGTTCATTAATAAATTCTCTTGTGTGCATCAATCCCCGGAGTCCAGCGCGTGAGTCCACCTTGTACACTGTGACAATAACAATCCAGCCACATCATGGACTCAGCGGACTCAGCCCCCACCAAGCAACCGGTCATCTCCATGGAAGCTGTCTTGGATCAGCACGAAATAATGTTACCGCACATTAATCAGCAGCTGGCAGCACTAACTTAAGTCATCGCTCAACGGATACTGCTGGTAAGCCCGCCCACCCCTTCTCCACCTGTCACTTCACAGTTACCGGCTCATGAGCCCTCTGCGTCCGGGTCCTCCGCTCGTTCAACGTCTGCCCATGCGGAGCCTCCTGAGCGGTCGCTGCCCGTACTGGAGCCATTCTTGGGTGAGTTCCGCAAGACTGCGGGTTTTTTAATACAAGTGACGTTGCAGTTCAAACAGCTACGGAGGACTTATGAGACCGATGAGGCTAAGACTGTTTTTTTTTTCGTTCAGTTGTTATGCGGTCAAGCATAAAGTTTAAAAATGTCTTTGAGAGAGGCATCGGGGCTGAAGCGGCAGCTCACCGACTGCTTACTTTGAAGCAGGGAAGACTGAGCATGGCCGACTACTTGATTGAGTTTTGGACTCTGACTGAGGAGACCAGGTGGGAGCAGTCAGCACTAATAAGTACTCTGCTGAATAACCTGTGTGACGAGCTAAAAAGGGAGCTAGTTATGAGGAAATTGCCTGTGACTCTTTCTGATGTTATGACCCTGTGTGTAAAGGTGGATGAAAACATGCGAGCGCGTCGCAGCGCTAGAGTCTACAACTCCCAGAAGCCTCTAGGATGAGAGGAGATGGCCTCCGGCGGAGGTACAGCATGTAGAATGGGAAAACGGGACAGGAGTTATGAAGACGAGGGTGAGCAACCCATGCCAATAGGATGCTCCAGATTAACACCGGAAGAGCGACAACGGCGTTGGAGAGCTGGTGAGTGCTCCTACTGCGGCTGTAAGGGCCATATGGCCATTTCCTGTCCTGACCAGCCAAAAGACCATGCCCGCCAGTAGAGGGGAGAGTACGGGTGGGTGAGGTTTCCTGTTCACAATCTCCTCCTCGCTTGATGCTTGCGGCTAAACTAACGGTTCGTTCTGTTTCTCACCCACTCCACGCACTAATTGATTTAGGTGCAGAGCAGAATTTCATTGATGAGTCCCTCGCTCAAGAATTAAAACTAAACACTAAACCACTGCCACACTCACTCCAAGTTACCGCCCTCAGTGGGCAGCGTCTCCCGGATATCACCCACATTACGGAGCCAATATCATCAACCCTCTCTGGTAATCATTCTGAGACGTTGCAGTTATTTGTGCTTAAGGCTCCTCTCACACCACTAGTCTTAGGGTTCCCCTGGTTACGTCAACACAACCCAGTCCTGGATTGGAGAAAGGAAAGCATTCTAGGGTGGGGAGAGGAATGTCATATGTCTTGTCTAAAAGCCGTAACTCCACCCACGAACCCTCAGAGTAACCCCCCACCATCAGAGTCACCCGATCTTTAGTCTGTGCCCTCAGTCTATCACGATCTTAAGCAGGCTTTTTGTAAAGATACAGCACGTTCTCTTCCCCCTCACCGGCCGTACGACTGCGGAATTGATCTTCTCCCGGCACCCCACTTCCTACCAGCCGATTATACAGTCTTTCACAGCCTGAACGGGACAGCATGGAAAAGTACATTAATGAGTCGCTCGCTGCAGGTCTGATTCGCCCGTCATCATCCCCTGTTGCGGTGGGGTTCTTTTTTGTTGCAAAGAAGGACAAGAGCTTACGACCTTGCATAAATTATCGAGGCCTCAACAATATCACCATCAAAAACAAATACCCACTACCACTACTGACATCAGCCTATGCACTGCTCCAAGGGGCCACAGTTTTTACAAAGCTGGATCTACATAACGCGTACCATCTGGTTAGGATACGAGAGGGGGGCGAATGGAAGACGGCTTTTAACACACACTTAGGCCATTTTGAGTACCTCGTTATGCTGTTTGGTCTAACCAATGCCCAGGCTGTGTTCCAGGGCTTTGTCAACGACGTGCTCCGAGACTTCCTTAACCACTTTGTGTTCATCTACCTTGATGACATTCTCATCTTTTCACGCTCCGTCTCTGAACATAAACGCCACCTCCGGCTGGTTTTGCAACGTCTTCTCGAGAACCGTCTCTTTGTGAAAGGTGAGAAGTGTGAATTTCATGTGACCACTGTTTCATTCCTGGGCTACACCATTGAACAGGGTAATCTCAGGCCCGACCCAGCTAAGGTCCAAGCTGTCATTAATTGGCCCGTCCCGACAAACCGTAAGCAACTCCAAAGTTTTCTGGGTTTTGCTAATTTCTACAGACGTTTCATCCGTGACTACGGTAAGCTTGCTCTCCCACTAACTCGTCTCACATCTCCTAAGGTTCCCTTCTGCTGGGAGGAGTCAGCACAAAGGGTTTTCAGCCTCCTGAAGGCTCGTTTCTCCTCCGCACCCATCCTGGTTCAACCTGACCTCGGCCTGCAGTTTGTCGTGGAGGTGGATGCCTCGGACACAGGGGTGGGGGCCATTCTGTCCCAGCAACAGAAGGGTAAGCTCCATCCCTGTGCCTTCTACTCTCGCCGTCTCTCATCTACTCAACAAAATTATGATGTTGGGGACAGGGAACTGTTAGCCATTAAGCTTGCCCTAGAGTAATGGCGTCACTGGCTGGAGGGTGCTGCCCAGCCATTTGTAGTTTGGACAGACCATAAAAATTTGGAATATATCCAGTCAGCGAAGCGGCTTAATGCCCGCCAGGCTAGGTGGGCCCTGTTTTTCACAAGATTTCAGTTTACTATAACCTACAGGCCAGGTTCCCGCAACACCAAACCCGACGCTCTTTCTGGTCAATTCACTGCCTCCGAGGAGACTGCTCGAGACTCTCCCATCATTCCCCCCTCGTGTGTCATTGGGGCCCTGACGTGGGAGGTTGAATCAGCCATTAGGGAGGCCCAACGAACAGAACCAGACCCAGGAACGGGTCCTCCTGGACTACTCTTTGTGCCCTCCTCTGTCCGGTCACAGGTGCTACACTGGGCACACACAGCAAAATTCACCTGCCACCCGGGGGTCCACCGCACTGTCTCACTCCTTCAGCGCTTGGTGGCCCGCCCTTATCAAGGATGTCCGTGAGTACATAGCGGCCTGTTCAGTCTGCGCTCAGAACAAAGGTGTTAATCAGCCATCCTCTGGTCTCCTTCAGCCCCTGCCCACGCCAAGCCGTCCCTGGTCCCACATCGCTGTCGATTTCGTCACGGGCTTGCCACCTTCGTCAGGTAACTCTGTCATTCTGACTATCATTGATCGTTTTTCTAAAGCAGCTCACTTTGTTGCCCTTCCCAAGCTTCCCACGGCCCTGGAAACCGCCCAGCTCCTGACGAACCACATCTTCCGTCTCCATGGAATTCCGGTGGATATAGTCTCGGACAGGGGTCCGCAATTCACGTCTCGCGTGTGGAAGGAGTTCTGTTCCTCCCTGGGAGCTCAGGTCAGTCTTTCCTCTGGCTTTCACCCGCAGACTAATGGTCAAACGGAGCGAGCCAATCAGAAGCTTGAGGCGGCCCTCCGATGCGTGGCGTCCACCCATCAGACCACCTGGAGCGAGCAGCTCCCTTGGATTGAGTACGCCTCACCTCCTCTGCCACCGGAGTGTCCCCTTTTGAGGCGTCTCTGGGTTTCCAACCACCTCTGTTTCCGGCTGTAGAGGATGAGCATTTCGTACCTTCTGTCCAGCAGCACATCCGGAGGTTTCGGCGCGCTTGGAGGGCCACACGGGCTTCCCTTCTCCACACGGCTGAATGGAACAAGCACCTGGCGGACCGCCGTAGGACCCCGGCACCAGTTTATGCACCCGGACAAAAGGTTTGGCTGTCGACCAGATTCATTCCGCTTAGAGCTGAGTCTAAGAAACTGTCTCCTACCTTTATTGGTCCCTTTGTGATTGACTCTCTGGTGAACCCGGTGTCGGTCCGTCTTAAGCTGCCCCGGAACATGCGGATCCACAATGTCTTTCACGTCTCTCAAGTGAAGCCCTGTCTTTCCAGCCCCCTTTGCCCTCCTTCCAGGCCCCCTCCGCCCGCCCAGGTCATCGATGGCCATCCAGCCTTCACCATCTCGCGCATCATGGATGTCAGGTGCAGGGGGCGTGGTTTGCAGTACCTGGTGGATTGGGAGGGCTACGGAATGGAGGACCGGTCTTGGATCCCGCGCGCGGCCCTTCTGGACAGGAACATGGTGCAGGCGTTCCATGACGCTCATCCTGAGAAGCCAGGGGGTCGCCAGGAGGCTCCCGTTGGGGGGGGTACTGTCACTGCCTGGAGGTTCAGCTGGACGCTGATCAGCTGTTTCTCTCACTCTCTCTCTCGCCAGGGCGGAACTCATTATGGGTTCACGCCCTTGGCCCACGCCCTCGGAGGAAGAAACACCTGTGCCTCATCAGTGTGGATGGCATTTAGACCAGGAAGCAACGGCTGTTCTTCGCTGGATCGTTGTGAGAATCGCGTCAGCGAGAGTCGAGCGTCTAGCAAGTGTTTTTTCATGTAGTTGTGTGTTTGGAATCTAACGAGCGTTTCTTTGTGTGCAGACCCTCTGGACTGTTTTCCCTGGTGTTCCCTGAGTGACAAGTGTTCGAGTGGATTCGTGTTTGGATTGTTTGGAGAGAGACGAGAGTGTTCACCTGGATTTCCCCTGGAGCCCTGCCCCACTCACTGCTTTTGTGCTGAGGTGTTTTTTCTGTTATCAAACTGTTCTCCCACCAGGAGCTCAGTCTGAGTGGAGTTTTTTTTCTCCTCCTCTTACCTCATGTAGTGTATTTTCGTTGTTTTTCCTATCAGCCTACCTTTCTGACATGTCTCCCCAATGTGATGTTTGTGTAAAGTTGGTCAGAAGGTTCCTTTGTGAGTGCGCATGCGCCATTAGCCTGCTGCCTGCTGTAACCCCTAATTTCCCTCGGGATGAATAAAGTATTCTGATTCTGATTTATATAGCACTTCCCCGCACCTTTTGTATATGCACTCATTGGACATTGTTCATTAATAAATTCTCTTGTGTGCATCAATCCCCGGAGTCCAGCGCGTGAGTCCACCTTGTACACCGTGACAGCGTAACTGGTTTAATGGTGAGTGATGGCTTGTGTAGGCATATGCATGGAGGGATAGACCTCTATAAGTTAAGCAATGGCACCCAGACTGCCATTAGATCCAAAGACATTGTCACAACAATGCCTGGTCTTATGTGGTGAGAGAATGTAGGTAATTTCTGGAGAACAAAGGATTTAATACCATTGATGGGCCCCCATGCTTGACATTATTCTTTTCAACCTGTGTGGACCAGTTCAGGTTGCACCTCAAACTTTCCCGGAGCTCAGTCCACATCTAGGAAGGGATTCTCCCAGGACAATATCCATGGTCTCATTAGGACCATGCCGGGATGTTGTCAGGTGTGCATACAAGAACATGTGCCCTATACAGACTACTTGGTACCATTTTGAGTTGCTGCAATAACATTTCGGAAAAATGGCATAAATTTTAACTCTGATCTTTGGGGTGTCTTTGAATTCAGCTCTCTGAAGGTCGATAATGTCATGATCCTGGGTCCTTTTGACCCAGCGTTTTGTGTTTTCTCTTCGCGATTTTGGTTCTGTTCTTCCTCTGGTTAGTGTTTACTCTGTTCTGCCCGTGTGTTCCTGTATCTAGTCCGCGTTTCTTAGTTTGTGTCCTTTCATGTGTAAGTTCCTGTTTTATTGTGAAGGTCTGTGTCTTATGTGAGTGTTTTCAGTTTGCCTCCCTAGTCTCGTCATGTTAATTACTCCCAGCTGTGTCCTCACCTGTATGTAATCCCCCTGTGTTCTCTGAGTGTATTTAAGTTGTGTCTTCTGTCATAGTAGTTGCTGGTTCGTCTGTGTTGTTTCCCCTCGGTCTCCCTGCGTCTCTCCGTGTATAGTTCTCCGGATCTCCCTGCATCTTCGGTTCTGGTTTGTGTTGTTAGTTTACCCAGTTTAGGTTTCAGTTTCATGTTCCTAGCCCCTTTGTTGTTTGCATTTTTGTTGTTAATAAACACTCACCTGCACCAGAGCTGCCGCCTTTTGGTCCTATATATATTCCACACGGCTTGCCCCCGCAAACCGTGACAGATAATTTTTATTTCCATCAAACATAGTGGCATCCTTTCATTCCTAACACCTTGCCCAGTCCTTATTAGTACAGATTTTTATTTCTCATTGAAATCTAATGTGCATTCAGAGTGTTACTGTATTATTATTTTTTTAGCAGTGTCATTTCTGTTTTATTTTTAAGCTGTGTTCCCATAATTCATGATGCAATATTAAACAGGTATGAAGCCCACAAACCAAAACACCTGAAAACAAATATGCATGACAGGATTTATGAGTGTGACATTTGAGATTTCTCACAAAAACTGGTAGGTGGAAATTGTTCACTTGACCTCAGTTACAAATTCCCCATTGTTCAAATGTCTAAATTCAAGAGGTGGCATACCTCAGTAGCATTGCTGTAATTGCAGCTGAGACCCATGGATGACTGGTGTTGTGTGTTGGGTTGTTATATTCTTTTTGATAGTGTCAACATTAGCTCCCAGCAGAACATGTCATACAGAATATGGGATCTTTATTCCCCCTGTACTTGTTAACTTGTTTGAAGTGGAAAAAAGGGTTATGTGTGTCTCTGTGGGTTTGTTTGTGACTCGAGCCATTTCAAAATGGCATGCATCCAACACTGCTGAATTTCCAAGCCCTGTTGACACACACGTAACACTAATGCTAAAGAGGATAACAAGGAATGGTGCTCTATTAAGAGCTCTGTTCAGCAGCTGACAGTCAAGACTTGAGAGTCCGATTGTGAACCCACAGCAGTTTAACAAGTTACTTATGTATATATATATATATATATATGTAGCCTACTTTATATATTTTCTATGTATTAACTACTGCACAGCACACCGAAATGATGTTTAACTGGTGCTGTTTAAAATGTTTAAAAAATATTATTAGCTTGCTATACCTTATGACACAGAACTAATTGGAAAGTGCCTCTTCGATAGATGTCAACCTGAAGATGTAAACAGAGCTGCCATATTATATTTTTATATATTTCAAAGAAACAGACGATCGTAATTCCTTTTTATTGATTATATATTTTTATATGCTGTTTATCCTCCCATAACCAGTGACTTATTTGGGATTTTAACAGCATTTCAAGCGATATTTAAGAGAAGCTAATCAGTCCTCCTGCCCTTTACCAAGACATAGATGGTCATTATAAGTGTCACAAAGATAAAACACTTTAATTAGCTAAGACTCAAAGGGACTGCCTCATCTGTGACAAAGAATTGCATTATTTTTTTCTTTTTGCTGAAATGTAGCATCAATTTGGATAAACTGAATGGGCTAATTTGCCAGTGTCACATCAGGTCAAAACTGCAACCATTACAAATTTTTAGACTCAGATGTCACAATCTAACGTTAAGCCTCTATTCTCATTGGTTCCACTACATAGCTAAAAGAAGAAATTGCATTCATTTTCCCTTTTTTGGCAACACACAAAACCCAATGAAAAAACTATTTGATTAAAATGAAAAGGATTAAGAAATTGTATCGTCAAGGGATTTCCTTTGTGCTTTTACATGGTTGATGTGTTTTGTTCCAAATACATACAGTTCTTGTGCTGTATTGCATTCCTAGAGAATATGGGTAGGCAAACAAACAAGTAGGCATGACAAGTAACAAAGTTGTAAAATGAAGATGGGTGCAGACTCCCTGTACACAAGTGGTTCCCAAGCTTTTTTGTTGTTGTTGTTGTTTCACTTCAAAAGTCAAGAGAATTTCACATCCACACATCACAGTTTTTATCACAACTGATCCAAATGGAATTAAACTTAAAGGTTAACTCAGTAACATCCGATGACTGCTTTTTTCACCTGGTTGTCCATACTTCACCTGGTAGTGGCTCCACACCTCACCAGCAAGCCAGTTTTAATGTATTTATGTGTGCAAATGAGTAGGAACTGGATTCTGAGCACTTCTAAAATAGTTAAGCTCAGCAAACTAACCATGCTGCACCTTTTGTGCAGACATGGTATCAGAACCACAACTTCTACAAAGTTTGCTTTAAAAAAACCCAAGATTTACGGTGGCCCTGAGAGGCCAAACGGACTGCAACTTCAGAAAACACTTGCAAAAAGAAAAACACCTGCAAAAAGAAAAACACTTGCAAAAAGAAAAACACTGCGAAAAAAACGCTGCAAAAAGAAAAACACCTGCAAAAAGAAAAACGCTGCAAAAAGAAAAACGCTGCAAAAAGAAAAACACTGCAAAAGCACACAAGACACAATGGAAATGTTTCTGGGGAGACAATAACCTGACGGACCAGTTGCACGAACCAAAACATGTATGTATAGCTGTATCCCAATTCAGGGTCTGCCGCCTTAAAGTACGCAGCCTTAACGGTCCTCAAGGGCCGCGTACTCAAAGACCACTGAGGCTGGAAGTGCGAGGCTTGTAGGCTTGTGAAATGGGACGGTCTAGCCTCTGTCGCGCTGCCCAGGTTGCCTAGCAACCATGATACTAACAGCTGGAAACGTTTCATACAGCTTTGTTTGACAGAAATGAAGGAGAACATATTTTGCACGTTTGTTTCTACATTAGCTTTGTGTGATTTGATAAGTATCTGACGCTGAGACCACAGGACTGTAAAACATGATTGTTGGGCTTCATTTCTGTACTGAACAGTCATTTAAGATTAGCTAGTAAATAACAATTAGCTAATGTTGTTCATGAGACTAAAGCCATCTCACTTTGGTAATGTAAATATAATATGGCCAATATTATAGTTATTATATTAATCATTATTAGTTATTACAGCAGTGAGTTTGAACTCCGTGTCAAATACTGAGCTTCAGTAAAGATTGAAGTTGCATTTATTTATATTTCCTGTCACCTTAAATCTTCACTCAAAGACAAGTATCTGTGACAGTGTATATATAGATGTATTATATATAAGAGACAAATATTGTTCTTTTAATATGTTGGCATTACTAAATTTGGCTCAATGCTTACATATATGTGTAAAAAGAAAATGTACGAGCTGTGATAACTGTTTCTGATAGAATGAAGAGTAGACTGATATATTAAATATTCCTTTATTGGGTGAGAAAATCAGACCATGTCATAACTGCTTTAAGTCATACAGAATAGATATCAGAGCCTTAAACAGGCTGACTTCTGCTAAGTGAGTCAAACTGCACACAAGACACAACGGAAATGTTTCTGGGGAGACAATAACCCGACGGACCAGTTGCACGAACCAAAACATGCAGCTTTTCTTCTTTTTGCAGGTGTTTTTCTTTTTTCAGCGTTTTTCTTTTTGCAGCATTTTTCTTTTTGCAGGTGTTTTTCTTTTTGCAGCGTTTTTCTTTTTGCAAGTGTTTTCTGAAGTTGTAGTCCGTTTGGTCTCTCAGGGCCACCGTACAAGATGCTATAATGGTAGAAATTCAAATTAAATGTCTAACAATATGCACATACTGAAGCTATATTTTTTCGTTACTTTTATTTTTGTCATAAACTGCAGTTTTGTGCCTCAGGTCATTTTTTCCCCCTATTTCCAATAGCAAATAGGATTATATTTCAGCTGATCAATGCAGCAACTGTAGTACACGCCAGCAAAACAGGCTTGGATAAAAGATATTTTTTCTTAGTAAGACAAATAGAAACACTCTTTCCTGATATTGGACGGTGAATATTTTCTGTTAGGCATGAAGACTAATGGTGTGCCCCGTGGAACCTTTCAGTGTCATCCACAGGACAAAATAAATTAATGGATTGGATTAAAACTAGAAGCTTAATCTGTTTGCTTACCATTGGATCAATTTTATATCCTGAGGAGGTAAAATGTGGCACAGGTTCAACAAATTGCTTCCTGATGCTTAGTCTGAATGTTTTTGTATTCTGACAACAAAGACACACACAGTTAGCTAGAGGCAGCATTATTTCCACACATGTACAAAATACATTTAGAAGTATGAAGATGTACATGTCAGACGAAGTGGAAAGGCAAAACTAAACAAATTACATAAACAATTGAGCTTACTGCTGAGAGAGCACTTTGTTTTTGGCAGGTGCTCGTGGAATATCAATCGCTTAAAGTGTGAAATTTTTATTGAACTAAATGGTATGCACAACTAACAGCTGGAGCCTCTGCATCAAAATGTAATGAGCGCTGAAATAAAGATAAAGGTGATGGCTAGAGACACAGAGTGCACACTGGGATACACACCTCTCTAAAGTGATATGGCTACATGGTTATCAATATCCACCCTAGTTGTGTGTACATTTATTTCACTTGTTGCTTAATGTTGCTTTTTTGACTTTGCCTAAGTGGACTTTACCGATGGCTTTAACTTTTGAGCTAACAAATTGAAAGGCACTCTATTTGAAAACAGGTCAGTGGTAAGAGAAAAGTTTCAGTGAAAGGAATGTGATGGAGTGAAGCAACCTCTTAGTTGCAACTCGTCACATACCGATAACATGTTAGTGCAGCTGTTACGGTTACAGCATCAAACAGATGTTTAGGGATCTATTAAACTCTATTCAACTACCTCTCACAATAAGTGATGACCCAGAAAGGTACCAAGGACAATAAAATGTAATGAATTGCAGTCTAAGAGTCCTGTGCAAGTGTCACAATGTTACCAGTGAAAAAGGAGCGTACCAGCAAGCTACTTTCAGCTTCTCCCTTATTCAGAAGGGTCACCACAGTGGATAACTCTGCATGTTTGATTTGGCAGATTTTTTTTATGCCAGATGCCTTCCTGACAGAACCCCAAAGGGATTTCCTTTTTCTCCCAGGATTGAACTGGAAATGTTTGGTGAATGTGTAAACTACCACAGCATAACTAATTGAGCTAACCAAACTGAATTAACTGACTTCTTTTTCAGAGCAGTGGTGAAAGAAACTGTAACACAGCAGTATATGATTACAGTGACTCTATTACTGGCCACAAAATATAACTCTAATATTTACTCTCCTTCTAGCTCTGACAGTCTTTTTTTCTGCAGGAAAACCAGGTAGCTTTCTCCTAAATTTAACTGGCAGGTTATAGCTTCCCTCTCTTTTTCTCATATTCTTTATGTTTTGCTTTTATTTCTCAAACATTTTATGTTTCATCTTATACTGTGTAAATAATACAGCCACAGCTATAAGTCGAAGTGAGTATCACATTTATGCAGAAAGCTGTTGATAAGGAGGTGATATTTCTAACATGAAGTAACTAACATGAATGGTAATGGTAGTAACTGCTGTAATCCCACTTTGATGCTGTTGTATTTGTTTTAAAGTCACAACAAAGAGCTTTAATATTTTATCCCATTCACTTGTATTCATATTTAGCCAACTGACTGCATAATTCTTTTGGGGGAAGTTTATCTTGTACAATAAAGACCTTCCAATATTTTAAAGGCAAAACTCAATCGTTCCTTTTTGAGTGAGCACTTGGCTACAGTGGACAAAAGCAAAACGCCATCTTAACAGGACAAAACCTCCAATAAAATAATGCTCAGCCATCTGTCTTGAATGTTTGAGACAAGGGCAAAGAGAAAAGAGGAGCATAAAGACACAACAAACAAAAAACAATATATATTCTGTATTTACAGGTCACATTGTGTTTCCCAAGACTTTCTTTTCTTCTACCTGTCTTACCTGAAACATCAAAAAGAAATTACTATTCCCTCCAGACTGCCCTTTCCTCCATATATAAAGCCCACAGCACATGATAAAAGTGCCATGTCTTCTCTTTTAACCTCTGGGAAATGTTTTTATATGCTTCTTATTGAACTTGATGAGGTTTGGCTGGCAGCCTTGCTTAGCTCCAAGGAAATATTTTGTGGCAGAACTTGGCTGCAGCCTTCAGGGTGTCAAATTTGTAGCAATAACTATTAGGAGAGACAGGAAAGAAAGTGGTAAACTATAGCCCATACTCAATCCCTGTCTCAAACTAAGAAGGAAGGGAGCATATAATTTAATAATTCTAAAGAAAATAATGAGGTTAATGTATTCAGGTGTGTCCTTACATGGCAGATGCCCCAATCTTTTATATAATCTACTTCTTGAAAATGCACTTTGTTTAATATGGAGTCAAGTCACTCCACTGTATTGGGAGGCACAGCTCTGACAGTACACTTTATGATCCCTGGGGGCAAAAACTGTACTATCCCTAGAGAAAACAGTCTATAAAACTGGCGGTTTGGCTCCCTTGGCCCTTCGACAGCACTGGTAATTTTAAGACTCTGCTACAGACTCCCACAGTAACAGTCAGTGCCATTAACAAATATGACCATGCTGTGCCCTGCTGCAAAACACAAACATCTCCCCTCCAGCACAGTTTTATGGATACATAACAGCACACACCCTCAGCACCTCACTGGTGACTATAGGCTTTGTGGCCCACACATTTAGTGTTGTGAAATACCTGTGCAGCTCAGCAGTGTGGATGACATTTAGAAGATTCTAGAATTTATTTCACCAAGTAAGCCCCAGAGTCAAAAATCTACAGTAAATAGTTTTAATATTATGCCTGGAAAAATGGTTTGGCAGGACAACTCTAACAGCAGCCTTTAATGCCAAGTTAAAGTTTACATATTTGCTCTGTTAGATCAAATTGAAATAAAGAAGTGTATTTTGTAACAGAAATATAGACTCAATGGCATAGGTGTTAAATACTCATGAATACTACCACAATTCCGATAAAGTTGATAAGTTGTATCAAATGTAAATACAAACAGAATGCTAACATTTGCAAATCTCATAACCCATATTTTATTTACAATACAACACAAAAAATAAATCAAATGTTTAAATTAAGAAAAGAATCATTTAAAAAAAAAAAAGTAAGTCCATCACCACATCCCATCTTTGCCCATCCCTGTCTGTTATAGAATTGTAGCTGCTCAAGAGTACTGGGTATTCTTTACATTTTTGTAAAAGGCCTTCCATGAAAAAGACATCACTGGATGACAACATTTTCTTTTTGATGGTGCCTGTCCAGATGTGCAAGCTGCACATTCCATAGGCGCTAATGCACCTTAATACAACCTGAGATGCTGGCTTTTGAATTGAGCGCTGATCAAAAACCAGATGGTCCTTTTCCTTTTTTGTCCGGATGACATGTTATAAACATGGTTTTTTTTTCAAAACGAATTTCAAATTTCAATTCATCTGATCCCATAATAGTTTTAAAAATTTACATCAGTCCATTTTGAATGAGCTTTAGCACAGAAAAGATTTGTGGGTGACTCGGGAGTTAAGGCATGCCGGAAGGAGAGCAGGTGTCTGTATCTTGTGGATGCAGTACTACAGTATCTAGCTAGCTCTATAGGAGAGGAGGAAGCATGAAGGGAATTAAAAAATTTTTATGGCAGGTAATTTCACATTTTAATGTTAGTGTTTCTATCAATCAGATCAACAAACATTAGTACCCACCAAACGGTTTGTGTGAAGTTTGTCACACGGTGTGTTGCTAGCTAAAGGTCCAGCTGCTTTTTCCAGAGAGAGAAAAGAAGAAAAGCTAACTTCACTCAGAGATGGAGAAAAATGTAGGAAAAGACAGGACAGGGAGAGATGTTAGAGTTAAGGGTGCTCAGTGATAGTTGATAATCTGCAGATTAAAATTTTACATGTAATGTCATAATTTTAATCACATATTGGAGTTTGGGGTTTTTTCACAGGTTTTATATTTTTATTTTGTGAAACAAAACTAAGCTATACTAACTTTTCGTTATTCACATTTTGTATAAAATACCAGATATTTTTACACAGGATAAAAAAGGTTAGTTTGTAGTGCTGTGGTGAATTCACAGAAAAGCACTGTGTTGGCCTGGTTCACAGTAGCTGTGGTGCTCATAGTCAGATTTAGGTCACATCAACTGTAGCAGAGATAAATTTGCATCTAAGCTGATTATGCTTAGATTAATTAACTGAATTCCAACTTTATACCAACTGTATACTAGTATACATATAGTATAAACAGTATAGTGCCAGTGTAGGGGATGAACATTAGTCAAGATAGCTTGTGAAACTGCTTACATATTGTTGAATTCAGTTGTGTAAATCCACAAAGATCAGCAGGTCTGCTGATCAGCCTGTACACTAAGAAAACCTACTGAAGCTCACATTAAAAGTGACTGTGAGTGGTGTTTTCCCCATACTCAGCCACTACATAGATCTTACAGTTATCCCACCTGCTAAATCCCACTGTAACCCTTGACAGCACTCATTTTACTGTTTAAGTATGGACGTAAAGTAACCCTCTACAGTGCAGGCAAAAAAAAAAATCTTAATTTTTTATTCTTTCACTACATGTTTCCTTAGAATATAGATATTTGCATCCTAATATTGTTTTATGTTAATTTAATATAGCACAAGGTTCAGTCACCTTTCTACAAAAATGGTTAGTAAAATTGTCCTTAAAGGAGATACTTTTTAATTCTTACTTTGAGTATATTTTGGAGGTTATACTTTTTCACTTTTACTTGAGTAAAGAAGTTTCTTCAGTATTTCTATTTCTACTGGAGTATTTTTAAACACAAATGAGTGTACTTCTACTGAAGTAAAGAAAGTCTGTAGTTTTGCCATCTCTGACTAGGCTGAGGTAGGGGTCTTTGTTGTCTTCCTAGCTTTTGTAAGGATCCGCTTTGCTGTGTGAACCATGTTTTCAGCTAAGCCATTACTGTAGTGGAGATATCAAAGATAGGCACGGCTGTGGCACTGATTCAGTCTTTGAGCACTACGGTCACCCCGGTGTGTCGGCCAGAACACCCCTTAAGGCCAAATTGTCCCAGAGTATGAAAGAAGAAGGGAGCTTGAGGTTCCATTTGAGGCACTTTATTGTCACCCCTCAATCTCTGGGGCTGTAAACACAGCAGGTGTACATAGGTGTGTGTGTGTGGTTTTCTATAAAGGAAATAAACAATGGAAATAACAATAAATAAAGAGAATAGACAAGTAAAACACTCCAATACAGACATAATATAATATAGTTAACATAATCAAATATAAAGATCAGAAAAATATAGTACACTTCAAACTGCTCACACTATGCAACTAAACAGCATTAGTGCAAGGTTAACGTAACCCCATTATAATCAGCCGTAATGCTCTTAATGTGAAGGGCAAGCGGGAACGCGATCCTTCCGGTCAAACTACGATCGCTATTTTATTAATCCTCATAACTAATAGTTCGCTACAACCTCCGCTACTTTGAAATAAACAATCACAAGCATCACATACAACATACAGAGAAGGTCTGATAACACAGGAATGACGTTATGGACATACGAGCGACCGTACATGCGTCAACAAAGCTAAACTGGGGTAAGCTAACAACATAAATTAGCATATGAAATGAGGGTGAACTCACGCGTTGCATGCGTGGCCTACCGCTCCAACTATAGACTACATTAGCTTCCAAATGGTAAACACATTACAGTACTAACACAAACAAAGGCAAAATACAACACAATACTTACTTGTCATTTACGCACACATAACATTCCCCAGGAATCAGTGCACCCCCTCCGGACCAACACTGCTCATCCTGCCCACCTTACTAACCGGATGATGTCACTAGAAGGTGGGCTGGCCCAAACTGACAGAAGACTGAATATTAAATGAGCTTATATAAACTTATAAACACCAATAAAACTATTCTATGAATTTTGGGGCCTTTTATACAATTACTCTGGGAGTAGTGAGGACTTGTGATGTGCTGAAAACCCCATGAATCTGCAAACTGCTGGAAATCTTCAGAGCTGTAGCTTGGGCCGTTGAAATTGAACGCAGCCATTGATTTTAAAAGTACCTGGTGAGATAGTCACATATGACAATGTAGTTCTCTGCCTTCCAGTGAAATAAATCTGTTGCTACAGTCTGCCATGGGTTCTCTGGAACTGCCTGCAAGAGTAAGGGTTCTTTCTGGTTAGAGTTGTGGTGTGTTTGGCATTTGTCACACTTCATTATCGTTTCCGCTATTTGTCGGCTCAAACCATGCCAAAATATTATGGCTCTAGTCTGGTGTTTATTCTTCTCGGTACCAAAATGTCCAGCATGTATGCAGTGCAGCATGTCTTTTCTGAGCTTGTGGGGAGTAATTATTTTCTCACCTTTTAGGAAGTTTCCACTGGCCTCTGTGATCTTATTGCAATGTTTGGTAACAAATCGGCAAAATTGTTTCCTTGTCTCCGACCAGCCAGACCAAATGGCATGCGTGAGGCCATATAGCTGCTCATCCTGGGCTATGGTGGCGTATGTGAAGTGAAAGTAATATACACTATAGCTGTGATGGTGTCAGTGCTAGTGGTTTACAGAGTAGGGTCTCCAGTGGATTGTGGTGAGATTCCACATCTATGTGCCGGGATAGGAAATCAAGAACCAGTTGTTGTAGTGAACCAGTTCACAGTAGTTCGATTTCTCTGAATTCTTAATCTACTTGTATATCGATCCTGCTTATTGGCTCAATTTGAAGTTGCACACTGATTTCAGGCCTGCAGGCCTCACTTGCCGCAGTTAAGGTCAATGTTCATAACTCCACCATAAGAAAGAGACAGGGCAAAAATGGCCGGCATGGCATATTTCCAAGACGAAAAACACTGCTGAGCAAAAGGAACACAACGGTGCATCTCTATTCTGGTATTTTAAAGAGTACTTAGCATAAATATTAAGCAACCTAACTAATAGGGTTCCAACTCCCAGCAACAACAAAAATAAATAAATAAAAAATAGGGAACCACCCCTCACGCTCCACCTCATGATGCTTAATCGACGTAATCAACCTTAATTTGATGCAGTGTGAAAAAAATGCACAGAAATCAATTATTTTTCAAGAAATATTAAATAGATTCAACATCTTTCTTCAACAAAATTGCAGACTGCACAAATGGTACCTTCCCAAAGGAAAAAGTACTTCAGCTTACTAGGGTATATATATTAGACTTAATAGTTACTATATACAGTAATGGACTTCTATTCATTTTGCATCAAATTAAAACTTTGGGTGTCAGATAATTATTTATTAAAAGCTTGACATTTTAAATGAGAATAAGAAAGAAAAGTATGTCTTTGTGCCCCCTTTCCCCTGTTAATGCCCTATCGGCCCCCCTGGCTAAACTTTGCTAGATCCGCCCCTGCACAGTTACCAGCGTCAGCTACGTAGAAAAAGATCCTTGAGTAGAAAGTAATATTAAATACATTCTAACAACAGCTGATCAAGCTTAAACGTGCTTCTGTTGTTCAGCCGCTGGTTTCCTCTTTCTGGTGCAAAGTGGGCCAAAAGCAAACAAGAGACACGGACTCGCGACAGAAAAGCTGATCAGCTGATCGTTAAGCAGTTTCATGATTGAAGTAGCAGCAAGAAGAGGCAGTCGCTCCATATATCGTTTGTTAAGCTTAACGCAGGAATGCTTTACAAACATTAAGAGATGGACTTACACACTTGCTTTACTTCTCTCGGGGATAACTTTGTCGGAGATGAAATGCCGGGTTGCTAGCGAAGCTCCAAATGCTATCCAGAGCACCGACAGGTCCCGCATGCCACAGCCGCTCTATCACGTGAGGCATACTGCTCAGACGTGCTAACGTTCTGAGGTGAGTTACGGCGTGTTGCAAGTTTTGTGAGGTGCTTTCGTGATATTTAATGGATCGGATTACATTTTTTATTTTTCTCTGATATCCGATCCAGTAATTTAGGTCAGTATCGGACCGATACCGATACGTAATATCGGATCGGTCCATCTCTAATACTTAGAGTTGCTGTCAAATAGATCTGGCCTTTTTGTGTTTCAGCCTTGAAAGTTTTATTTTGTATTTTGTTATAACTGGAAAAAAAAGTTCTGGATACAAATTTTGGCGACCACTAGGCTACCTAGACAGTCCAGTATCACAGTCAAAAATGCAATAGACACATCTGTGCATCCAGAAGTTGCAGAAGTTCCAAGAAGCTGCAGTACCAGCACAGGGAGACTTTTTTTTTCAAGTCAATATGAAAATAATCATTGGAAAGTGTTTAAACAGACATTATTAACACGTTTACATATAAATACATATTAGCCACCTAGCTTAATCGTTTCTGTTGATTAAGGACCCTGGAATGTACTTTATACCTTTCTTGCTGACTAACAACTTCCTGCTTTTAAATATATTATCTCCCCCTGCTGGTACTGCAACTTCTGTATGCAGTAATGCAACTTCTACATCTGTGTCCATTTCACACTTTGGAGAGGCAAAGCATGAAATGGACACGGTGGGCCGTGTAATAAAAAAAAAAAAAATCATAACATACGTAACTAACTAAATACATTATACAATGTTTTTATTCTTAATTCTTAGTTTATTTATTTATTTATTTTTTTCCTTTGCCCATTGCTCTGTTCCATCACCACTTACACCAACTCAATGTGTTCAGAGTAAATGGAATCTGTCAGGTGGTGCTGTGTCTTGCACAGGGTGGCTAGGGTCAGGGGGGAATCTAATGGAAGTTTTTGGGTGGACAGGCTGGTGGGCAAAGCCGGGTCGTCGTGTTTTACTCCTTTAACAAAGCCAACCAAATGTGTCTATCGATCTCAAATAAACAGCAAGAGCCTTGAGGAAAATCATTTCAAGTCAGTCTCCTATACAGGTCTGGATGTGATGAAAAAGAGATCTATCTATCTATGTTTTCCAATAATACGTAAACTCCATGGACATACACAGTTCTTATTAAGTATGCTTAATTTCTGTGTTATCAGGATTTAAGAGTATCATTCATTAATTTTACTACAGTCACATGTACTAAAAACATTTATAATGAGTGGAGTTAAGAAAAGAAAAAGAAAAGACATTTTGACTGAAAGTAATAAACCTTTTATATAACTTACATTATTGCATGATTACCCAGGGCCTGTCTTAGATGTACTTTTAAATGGCATTCTCTGGAACATTTTCACCATGACAGACTGATGTGAAAATTCACCATTTCATAAGTAACACTTTCCTCTTGGCTAAATTAATGAACTGTTGCAAAAGTATAATAGTTGGGTGATAAAGGGTTAGACTTTACGTTATCACTTTTAACTTATCCTTCTGTGTACACTCACAAAAATGTATGTTGTATCTCCCATTATTTTCTCTATTTAGAAATAGAGCTATGAATTATCTTTTTAGTTAGCTAATCCATGTCTATAGACACTGAGAAGTCAACACCTGTTTTATCAGCTTGATATATTTAAATATTAGTAAATTTAATATGAAATTAAATTAGCTGTGTGGAAAAAAATAGCATCCAAAAATAAAAAAGGTTGAAAATTATTTCTCAGTATATTTCAATATATCTATTTCTGTTTTCAGTAGTTAGTAAGAAAATAAATGTTCAACAGAACATTTCAACACATGAATTCAAAAACATAGTATTTAATAATGTCATGACTGCTGTCTTCAGGAGTGCAGAATGTGATGGTTGTGAGTCTAGGAACTGCTCTGTCATTTGTAATTCTGTAGTCGAAATGTTGACAGCCAGTGCCTGAAGGTAAAATACGAGCCTGCCATGCGACTCACGTACCTGTTCCAGTTGCAGCTCCTGATTCTCTATAGGGAGATAGTAATACTGAAATGCTTTGTGTTGATGTGTGCACAAGGATAGACAGATTTAACTGGTGAAGTAGCTTAGCTAGTGCACTGCTCAGGGACATCATTCTGAACAGATATGTAACCTATGAAAATGTCCAAGCATGACCTCAGTTGCCAAGCAACCAGTACAACTGAACTGATTACTCTGCTCCCTTAAGCCTAGAACAGATGTGGCGTTCGCAGAAGTCCAAGATCTAGTTTTGTTTGAGAAGAGGCTTATCTCATAAAATTTCTAAGAATGCAGAAGTGTTTTTATACACAAGAAGAATTTTACAGCATAAGATTAAAAAACATTCAAAAGAGAAAAACCAGCAGTTAACCACATATAACAAAAGTCTTGCGGTTAAAGTGGAGAAGGGTAAATTATTCCCTACCATGGTTACCAGTGTTCAATTTTCGTCTCATCACAACCTGTTTTCTCAGAGAACAGAAAAGCAGAAAAACAAAAACAAACATGCCTTTCTGCTGTTGTAAAAAGACTGAATGTCAATTTGATGTATTGTCTCTGATACCCAGATCTAAAAGAGGAATAATCACCCTCTTACCTCTTATTCACAAAACACACAGACAACAATATGTTCTAGTGTTGGAAAAATGTTACGGTCGTAACTAAAGCACACTCAAAAGCCAAAAATGAATCATTTTAAAACAATGTCCAGAGAAACAAAGGTCTGGTGAACACAACAAAACATAAAGGTTCCATATTCAGATAGATAGTACAAAGTAGGGGAAGTCTTTCTTAAAGACTAAAAGGTAAAATACAAACGAAGCATGGAATGCTGTATTATTGCTACTCCAACGTGTCATCTGCGTTAAAGTGTGGCCACTTTTTTCCAAACAAGTCGGCAATATTTTCTGCATAAAGTACCTTTATACTCTTTGTGTCTTGTTCCTTTCAACTGTACAAACACTCTGATCTCTAAAAATATCAAAATATTCTGAGGTGTAAATTTAAATAGCTGATGCCATCTGTTCTTGGCATCATATTTGGAATGCTGCATCTTCAAACTTGCCACTCTGCATGTCCGAACCAAGAATATTAGATTCCTCTCAAGAGACGTAGCTCTGAACTCTCCATTCCATTACCAAACTGTCAGTACATCACGGTGGGAAAGTGCTGCTTTTAAAGAGGATGAGAGGAGCCTGTTATGAAAGGCAGACTGACCCTAGCTCCTCGCTCTGGGAGTCACCAGACCCTGAAAGCAGCAAGCCACAAAGTACTTAAAACTGATAGACTATCCAGCATACAGGTCAGTTTAAAGGGGTCTGTTTATTTGTGCCCAGGATGGTTTGATTGTCCTTCCGCTACCATTTCTTTTGCTCTGATTTAACACTTAGTTTCTGTTCTACTTGGTAAGAGATCACATCATGCTTTCATTATCAAACTTGAGTTATTGTATAAAGGTGCCGGGACACACATGTTTTAAGATATGTACATTGCTTTTGCTGCATGAGTATTCTGATGTCAGTATGAAAAATCAAATATGTGGATTCATTTGCTGTGGTGACCCTTGAAGCTGAGTTATTGTGGCCTTCTTGTAGAAACAACCAACAGACCCATGTTAGGCCCATGAGTTTTGTGTGTGTGTGTGTGTGTGTGGGGGGGGGGGGGGGGGGGGGGGGGGGGTTTGTTTTCTGGGACAATGACTCTTGTTTTGTAGTTATGCCTCTGGATGTAACCACAGTGGTTTTTAAATGAAACAATCAAAACATGATTGTGCAGGCTTTATTAATAATTAAATGAAAATTTGTTGCAGACAATCTGAAACACATGGATATCACTAAATGTTGTGTGATATACTACCAGACCTTTACTACAGCCACCTGTAGTTACTCCTTGTTTGTGGGTCTATGCCTCAGTTTGGTCTTCAGAAACTGAAGAAAATTGTGCTCTGCTGGGTTTGATATGAGGTGATTTACTTGGCCATTGAAGAATATCTTGCTGGGGCATTATCTATTTGCACCATGAATTGCTGTCCAATCAGTTTTGCAGTGGTTGGGTGCATCTGAGTAGAGAGTATACCCCTGTACACTTCAGAATTCATCCTCTACTCCTTTAGCAGTCAAATCATCAATAAACATTAGTGACCTGGTTCCACTGGCTGCCAGACATGCCCACATCATTGACAGATGATGTAGTATGCTTCAGTGGGGGAAAATAATTATTTGATCACCTGCTGAATTTTTGTCTTTGCTCACTTAAAAAAAGAAGTGAACAGTTCTAAATATTCTAAATAGAAATAAATGAAATAATTGTACAGCAGTAAACATGGCGGCACCTTTTATAAAAATGGTTACTTTTTATATATGTATCTTTTTTGAATTATTCTTCCATTAAAAATGATGTGAGTTAACTCTCAAGTTTTTCTGCCCCACTAGACTGGAACTTCTAGACTGGAATCTACAAGCAGCCATGGATTAAGTCATGAACCTCATGTGGTACGTAATGATGGCTACACTTTGTTAACAACATGGTTGCAACTAAAATTCATACTGAACAGTGAAGCAAAAGTAGGCATTAGATCTTTAATTCAGCCTTAGCTACAAACATTTTTTATAGTCATTCAATACAGTGTAATACAATAACACCTGAATCTGAGGGAATAACAACCTGTGCTGATGTTGCTTTAGGAACAAAAAATATTAATAAAAAAAAATAAATACATTTTTTTTTGAAAAGTATTGACTTTGATCAATAATAGCAGTCAGAAAAATAATCTGACTGGCACAATAGATATTCATTGTTAGTGAAAACACGTGGTACAAGGCTTTTAGGAAATTACCAAATTTCCTAAAAGCCTGTCAAAAATATTTCATTCAGGTGACAGTTCATATTTTCAAAATATCTGAAATCCTTCAAAACAGTTGAATTGTGCACACAAAAAAGAGCATTTTTCATTTTTTGTTTGCACATGTTTTAGGGCATTTAGACAAATGATTAAATACAGCTGTATACAGCTTTATCAGTAATTGTTTTTTGGGGACAAATCAGATAATATTTCTGTCAGATATCAATACATTCATCCCAGCTATACATCATATTCAAAAACAGTTTTTACTGTATAAATAATCCCATGCAGAATATCATCTAGAAGATGAAGAAAAAGAAGTCCATCCATTTGTAAAATTCCGCAAAGCTCTTAGGGATAAGTCACAGTATTATAAACATTTATAAAGCTTGAACGTAACAGCGTTACAGTCATTTGTTTACCACAAAAAATGGAGAATCCTTCTCAAATAACCATTTAAGGGAGCAACAGTCTGTATAGTGAGGAGGAGTAAGGTCTATCAAAAAGAACAGCCTACTATGAGCAATGATATATTAATTACTCTATGTTTTGATCCTCCCTAAGTTTGCTTAATAAACAATTATTTCATTTTTATGTCTCTCACTCTCTCTTTATCTATCTATCTATCTATTGAAGGTTAATTGAGTAGAGCCTTTAACTGACATGTTATATAAAGTATTGCAGCTTTTAAATAATGCCCAATGAAGCTATCTAATGTGATAAAGCAGAAAGAATTACCACCATAGTCATTCTACTCAGATAAGTAACCTCACCACCACCAACAGCATGTTTAGGGTTGTGAGTGTGCAAATCTTTGGCAACAGGGAGGTGTGAGGCCCCTTGGCCCCAGCAGAAGCAAGCTGTTCAAGTGCTTAGTGTGATGTTTTAAAAGGGCTGACAATGCATGCAAATCATCTTGAGTGTCCGGGATTTTAATGTGGCTGAATCACCCGAGAGCAGTATCCTGCCAAGCTGAACTTTAACCAGTGCTATACCTGTAATCACAGGGTTTACTCCCTAGCTGTCTCATTGGAAGGAAATTAAATGCCTTGTGGGGCCTCAGCAGTGAGATTGAATGTTTGTGTTGTTACCACTGAAGACACACTGTCAATCATGACAGATTGCCTAAGGTGGAAGGGCAGATTAGGAGACAGTTTACATGTTTAAATCAGCTTCTTGTCAGAAGCAAGACATCTGTGAATTACTCTGGGGCTTCTTAAGCCCTTTATTTAAAACTGACTTATGCATTTATTACCAAACATTGTAATTATAAACTCTATCTGATTATTGCCACAATACCAAAAGATTTTCTTTGTGCATGTAATGGGAACTTCTCTGAGGAAAAAAATAAAACATGCCACACTCCAAATATCATTTTAATAGTCTTAGTCTAACCAGAAAGACAAAAGTGGCACATATGAGACTATTTTGAAGTATGATGCTAGCATGCTAAGTGTAGACATTTTCCCCCTGCCCTTTCCTATCAAGCTTCTAGTCAATATCACCTTGAGGATGCAGTTGTGTGGAGGAGGGGTTTAAAGTATTTGGTTGATATATGACCACCCTGCATCATTTGTGACTGCCTTATCACTCAATCACAGTAAGATGGAGATGCACAGGCAGACAATTTTAATGACTCCAACCTCAACACAAGTTGGATGCCTGGCAAGTAATCTCAGCACCGTGGAAGTTCACATATCACACTATATACCACACATACACTCAACAAAAATATAAACGCAACACTTTTGTTTTTGCTCCCATTCCCCATGGGATGGACGTAGAGACCTAAAATTCATTCCAGATACACAATATAACCATCCCTCCCAAACAGTGGTCACAAATCAGTCCAAATGTGTGGTAGTGGGCACATCTGCTATATTGAGATAATCCATCCCACCTCACAGGTGTGCCACATCAGGATGCTGATCTGACATCATGAGTAGTGCACAGGTGTACCTCAGACTGCCCACAACAAAAGGCCACCCTGGATTGTGCAGTTTTTTGCGCTATTGGGGGTCTGGGGACCCAGAACCGGTCAGTATCTGGTGTGACCACCATTTGCCTCATGCAGTGCAACACATCGTCGCATGGAGTCTATCAGATTGTCAATTGTGGCCTGTGGAATGTTGTGGAATGCCTGTGGAATGTACAGTTTTGTCTCACAGCAAAATGCCACAGATGCCACAAGCAATGAGGGAGCGTGCAATTGGCATGCTGACAGCAGGAATGTCAACCAGATCTGTCGCCCGTGCATTGAATGTTCATTTCTCAACCATAAGCCGTCTCCACAGGCGTTTCAGAGAATATGGCAGCACATCCAACCGGCCTCACAACCGCAGACCTCGTGTAACCACACCAGCCCAGGACCTCCACATCCAGCAGGTTCACCTCCAAGATCGTCTGAGACCAGCCACCCAGACAGCTGCTGGAACAATTGGTTTGCACAACCAAACAATTTCTGCACAAACTGTCAGAAACCGTCTCAGGGACGCTCAACTGCATGCCCGTCGTCCTCATCGGGGTCTTGACCTGACTCCAGCTCGTCGCCGTAACAGACTTGTGTGGGCAAATGCTCACATTCGATGGCGTCTGGCACGTTGGAGAGGTGTGCGCTTCACGGATGAATCATGGTTCACATTGTTCAGGGCAGATGGCAGCTGAGAATGTCCCAGTTCTTGCATGGCCAGCATACTCACCGGACATGTCACCCATTGAGCATGTTCGGGATGTGCTTGACCGGCGTATACGACAGCGTGTACCAGTTCCCACGAATATCCAACAACCTCGCACAGCCATTGAAGTGGAGTGGACCAACATTCCACAGGCCACAATTGACAATCTGATAGACTCCATGCGACGATGTGTTGCACTGCATGAGGCAAATGGTGGTCACACCAGATACTGACCGGTTCTGGGTCCCCAGACCCCCAGACCCCCAATAGCGCAAAAAACTGCACAATCCAGGGTGGCCTTTTGTTGTGGGCAGTCTGAGGTACACCTGTGCACTACTCATGATGTCAGATCAGCATCCTGATGTGGCACACCTGTGAGGTGGGATGGATTATCTCAATATAGCAGATGTGCCCACTACCACACATTTGGACTGATTTGTGACCACTGTTTGGGAGGGATGGTTATATTGTGTATCTGGAATGAATTTTAGGTCTCTACGTCCATCCCATGGGGAATGGGAGCAGTAACAAAGGTGTTGCGTTTATATTTTTGTTGAGTGTATTTTCCTGTTTTCTGTACATCAGGGGATATCATTTTAAATATTCACTGCAAAGTCTAGTTCAATTCAATTCAATTTTATTTATACAGCACCAAATCACACCAACAGTCGTGTGGGTTTTTTGATTTTTTAGTTTTTGTGTAGGTTTTAACCATTTGTATTTAAAACACATGAAAATCTGTTCATGGTCAGCAATAATTTAAAGGCTATAGTGGCAACTTTGTGTGTAGAAGTGACTGAGGTTGGGGTTTAAGTGGTCCAAAGTCTTCACAAGTGTGTGCCAGTCAGGTGCACCAAGCCTTATCCCTGATGCAGTTTTGACCCGCCAAATAGATATATCTGTGTGTGTGTGTGTGTCTAAGCAATTTTGCAGCCTGCTCAGTGTTTTTTGTCCATAATTGCCTCCTGTCAAAATGTCTGAGTGAGCTGATTGCAGGAAATAGGACAGGACATGTGTGCCCCTCATTAACTCATCAGTTGGTGCAGCAGATGTGGCAGTTTGAAAGATAGAGTAACGTGCAGATATCAGCTCTGTAGCCGATGCTGTTATTTATAAACTTTTTTTAAGCCAGGAGTTAAACCGTGCCCTTTCCCATTGCAGCTATGGTAAGTGGTAAATGTCAGAGTAACATTGAAAGATTAGGGCATGATGTGTTGGACTTTATGCTAATGAAAATGTATCTCTCTATTCTGGGTCAAAGAGGACCAGAATACCATTTGAATTACAGAAGAGCACACCTTTAACTGGGGATCGTACCTACAGTATATACTAATTCACTGGAATTCCTTTTAGGCTGTGGAAAACAAACAGCATATCTGGATACCCACAGACATGAAAAGAACAACTCAACTTCATAGAAAAACCTCAGCTAACCATCAAATACATACTGATTGATCTCCTGCTCTAAGGTTAGAGTTCAATCCTCTGAACTACTGTAATGTCCATACTAATGTCCATATTCAAATATAAAACTCTGCATGATGGTGCTCCATAAATGATTTCAAGCAGATATGAGATTCTGTTGGAACGCATTAAAGCTACAAGGAGTATACAGAGGAGAACCCAGAGGGTACATATCACTGAGATGTGGACTATACATAATGCACAAGGAAAAGATGCAATCTCTCAAGTATATGGTAATATAACAGTGGGACTGGAGGTGAGGGAGGTAGCAACACTACCAGCAGCAAAGCCAATGCAGTATATGTAGAGGCAGCATAAATGATCAGAGGAGTGAGAGTGTAAGCTTGTTAGATTATTAACTGGTGATTGTAAGAGTCAGCTAGTACTTATCTAATAAAGCTGTGCATGATTTCAGTGCACTGCCTGAACTCACGTAGTTTCAGACACGTCAGAGGATTCAGAACCATTTATAGCTCCAAAAGACACACAACTTCACTGATATTAGCAGCTTTGTGTTTGTGTTTTTTCATCAATTTTGACTGACAGACTTGGCAACATTTATTTATTTTTTGTTAATTCGCTCAGTTGGGGATTTTTTTGTCTGGCAGTGTTGTGTATGTATTTGAAATTTTCCTGAAAAAAAACAACATTTTGCAGTTGGAACGCTCATTTTTAAAATTTGCAATATACTTCAAATTGGGCCATTATTTAATGGTGCATGTCTATTTTTGCACCTGATGTGCATTAATTTATTTGGAATGTCTGATAGATTTATTATCAGAACAAAGAGAAGTGTATAATTGGCACAGGTGGATTGCTCAGAGCTTTGAGAACAGTGCCAGAGTGTTGGCTCTGATCTGTCATCACCCCAGATGTTTAGAGTTGAGCCATGCAAATTTCTGCTAACCTCCTTAGTACAGAATACATACAAGGGATGGATATGGTGCATACAGTAAAGTTACTTTTCCCAGGAAGCTGAGTGGTTTACAGTGGTTTGGGATTTCTAGGTTTTGCTCACATTACTATGCAGGGATAGATCCATATTAAAAAAGTATATCACTGTCACGTTTGGTTGTAATAAAGCAGTGCTTTACTGAATAAATCTTGAACTCCACCATAACTGTCAGAATTCTCCAGAGAACAGCTTACCCAAGACCCCTGTCCCCATCAATTTCTGTTCCTATTTAAGGCGTTTCCCCTATATCAGATCATCTTGATTTCTACTTAGTTGTCTTTACTTAATCTGAACTGACATGCTTTTTCTGGAGCATGTGAGTTGTTTTTTTAAATCCACATTGTTACAACCCGTCTAGGGCCAGGCCATAACATGAGTGAGGCCCTCGCTTCCCCCCCAAGACCCAAGCAGCCGCAAGAAACAAATCCGGTAGATACAAGGTGATTTATTTACAATGTGAAATAAAGGAACCAAAACGGGAGTGTCAACACTTCAGGGTGAGCCAAAGCCAAAACAATAAACAAAACAAATCTACACAAATCCCGCACCCCTGACCTTACCAAAACAAAGTCAAAAATAAAGACAGAGTCTGACCTCCTTAACTAACTCAAAACAGGAGAAAACAGGTGATCAAAAGAAACGGCAGCTCACCCCTACCCACTCCACTTCCACAACTTTTAAGCGCACTGCAGCCAGCGGCTGCCACAGGAATACTGCTGGGTCATGAGGAGAAACGCGAGGACCTCTCCCGCTGTAGCACTCCAGCCTCCTTTTAATGGGTGGGTCCTCCAGCTGGAACCAGTCACATAGGGGCGGTGTATCCACGCACCAATCGGAGCAGGGCCCTGGCACAGCTAAATTAACATAAAAAGACACAACACCTGCACAAACAAACATATGGGCATGCAAGTTCGTAACAACATCTTCAGTAGATAATATGTGACCAGCAATATTGTTGTTGTAGAGTCTGTCACTCATTAGTCAGACAAACTACCTTTATCTTTATCTGTGTTCAGCAATTTGTACTCTGTTAGAAGCTCGCTCACAAAACTTGCAATATGACTGTAATTTGCCCTGCTTAAGAAATTTGGCCTTATGTATGTTGTTAAAAACTAGAACAAAACAAATCCCCTCATTTGCTGTCACTAGAGCCTTTGGGCTTTGGGGTTGCCTGTTTTAGTTTTGACAAGTGTAAGAAGGTAAGAAGGAGGTGTCTGTGCTCCAGGGTTCGAATGTTCAGAAGGCCCCTACTTCTTCTTACAGATGTATAGGTAATCAAAATGAAAATTATTTTGTCACTGAGCTGTTTTATTTAAATACTACGTATCGCAGAGAACACATGCCATCTTCAACATCTAATACAGCAAACACCGTCAGGTGTTGATCAATTGATAGCTAAGCCCCTCTCTTCATCCAGGGCACAACACTTCAAGTCTAATGAGACAGCTACAAAGTCAGTCATTGATCTCTGGCCCAAAGTGCTCAACTACCGCCAAATAAGCCTATTTGAGATCTAGCAAAGTAGTACAGCTGAGTTTGTATTTATGCAGATCAGTGGCACATCGTGATCTTTAGTGCACATTTTGGCATAATATTTTGTCTGCATTTCAGCCTTCTGAGACCACATCTAATCACAAGTGAATGGCAAAGCAAGCAAAAAAAAAAAGTTTTTGTGACAAGAGTGTGAGGTGCTAAGCTCATATAGCAGCCACAACTTAATCCTCTTTTTTCTTTTCTTTTTGGTACTCTCTTTTTTGAATTGCAGTAACTCTCTTTAGCTTTTGTGTTATCATGGTCCCAAAATAGAACCAGGATTGTACCATCTGATTACAGAAAGATTGCTTTGTAGGCTCATTTAAGGCATATAAAATTATACTCCATGTCAAACTAAAAGACAATTAAAAACAAGATAATGACTTTAGTATAAACATTTCCTACTTATACTGACATTATTGCTACACTACACCCACAGTAGTAGAGCAATTTCAGTAAATGCCTTTAAATGACTTTAATGAGACTTTAAATCTGAAGGATTTAAAGGATTACCATTAACCAGACTAACCAGCTGATCTATACTACGGCAGCAGTGATCAGTGAGATACTTGGCTACAAGTTGAACAGCCACAAGGAGCAGTACCCTCCATGGAGAAGGAGACTAGAGGCCAAGATCAAGGTAGCATGTAGGGAAGTTAGCCAAATATCGGAGGTGCGATGAAGAAGGTGCCTAAGAAGTATAGCAAGCTGTCCATACTGGAGGCCTTGGAAACTGCCAAGCAAAGACTCACAGCCTTGGTCAGTGACTTAAAGAGGTATACCAGAGAAATAGAAGGCAGGAGAATAAACCAGCTGTTCTCCACAGAAACGTCCAAGGTGTACTCTCAGTGGCAGGGGAACAATGTGAGACATCGATTTACTGATCCACACCACCAGGATCTACAGTAAGGACATTGGAATAGCATTCGGATTGGAGAAATGTAGAGGGATGTTAACGAAGAGAGGGAAGGTTTTCAAAATTGAGGGGATTGCACTACCAGAAGGTAACATTGCAGACACTGAGGACAATTACAAGTACCTGGGAATCCTACAGGCAAATGGCAAATACAAAGAGGCCACTAGCAAAACTGTAACCACCAAGTACCTGCAGAGGGTCGGTCAAGTCCTGGGAATTCAGCTGAACGGTAAGAACAAGATCCGGGCTATCAACATGTACGCCCCTGCCTGATCAGGTACCCTGCTGGGATACTAATCTGGCCCAAGGAGGAGATAGAAGCCACTGACATCAAGATGTGGAAGCTCCTGACCATGCTTGGAGGGTTTCACCTCAAGTCCATTGCCCTTAGACTGTAAGTTAAGCTCAAGGAAGAAGACCGGGGACTAGTGTCAGGACCAGGATGAGACAATGAATATCCGCGAATACATCAGGAAGATGACCACAGCCAACTGTGTGCTCATTGAATACCTCAGGCAGCAGAAACCCAAGAAAGAGGAACAAGAGAAAGAACCATCATGGACGCCCCTGCACAGTATGTACCAACAGCAGACAGAGGAAGTGGCTGACATCCAGAAATCCTACTAGTGGCCGGACAAAGCTGGACTGAAATACAGCACAGAGGCACTAATCATGGTAGCACAGGAACAAGCTCTAAGCACAAGACCCATAGAGGCTGATGTCTACCACACCAGGCAAGACCCCAGGTACAGGCTGTGTGAAGATCCTCCTAAAAAATCCAGCACATAACAGCAGGGTGCAAGATGCTAGCATGGAGGGCATAGATGGAACACCATAACGGGTCGTGCACAATATTCTAGATGTTCCTAGGACTGCACTCTTCTGGATAGAGATCCCAGATGTAGTTTCTGGATTCTGCTGCAACCACTCATTTATTCTCCTATCTGTCCTATCTTATGCCGTCTTGTTCCAGTAACCCATTTCCCATCAGGATATCCTGGTTCCTGAACATCTGATGCACTAATTGTTAATATTTTGTCTGTGCCAGTCTGGCATCTTTTCGACAGTTTTAGCTTCTACTGAAAAAAGCTTCCTGGACAAAAACTATTTTTTCATGCATCATATTGTGTTTCACAGTAACGTTCTCATTATTATAACATTTTTGTTGATATGTTAACAGTTTTAGCTACTGGCTGTAACAGTACTGTACATGCACAATGGGTCAAAAAACTGTGGAGACAGTGAAAAATTATTTCTGACTGCAGAAGTCAACCAAATACTTTTTACACCAGGACATAGTAAAAGTGAAACTTGGTTACCTCGCAGAAGACTGGACATTTGCAACCTGTTACCTGTAGCTTCTCATCTAGAAGTTCACTTTTGCTCAGTTTGTGTTCCATTACGCAGGTGCATTTTTATATTACTTTTGTAAGTCATTTAATATAGTTTTTTTTTTTCCAGCAATGTCACTAAATGTGTTGACTATAAACAATTTCCACATATTCATGGGTAACATATAGTGCTACAATTAATAGGTTTAAATCACAAAATTGAAATAAAGTGATGTGTTAATAATGGAGCACCGAATCAATATGCTACAGAATTTTATTTCACAACTCCTTTCTCACCTCTCCTGAGCAGATGGCTTGTAAAAGAAAAAAAAGCCAACAAGTAATCATATGTGCAGTAAATGGTGCTAGTTATGTTCCTGTGGAGAGACTACAGATGGCATGGTGATAGTCTTGCTTCACAGTGCATGTGCAGTTTTTGACACACCCTTTAAACTACCCCAGTGGGAACTTTTAGCATAGACCATGTCACTACCCATTACAAAGCCAAGTATCCAAACAAAAGACTAGTAAATCAGAGAGGAAGTGACTTTTTTAAGGTATCTGTCTTCCTTTGGTCTTGGTCTGACCTAGCCAGCAAGTTAAGCAAATTATTTTTGGTTAAAGATTAAAAAAACACTTATGTAATATTTGTTTATAGTGGCAGACAAATATCAAATTGTAAAGATAATAAATATTAATCATTTCATTAGTAAGGCAAGGCAAAGCAAGTTTACTTGTATAGCATCTTTCATCCAGAGCAAAAAACCAGACAAATACATTAAAATTCTATAAATGAATAAAAAAAACCCCAAAAAGGTAAAAATGAGAAAAGTAAAAGAAATTTAAAACTATGAATTATGTTTAAGAACAATTCTGTCTTCTTCCTTTTTTTCTGTTTACTTCTTTAAATCCTTAAAGTAATATTTTATATTTAAGGATTTAAATATGGCTGTTACCATAGGATGGACACATAAAATATTCAAAACATATTCAACAGATTGTATACGAACAAATAATATCTAGCTAAAAATCTGTTTGCAGTAGTCATCTTGTTGCGGTTGTTGCAGTTATCTTGCTGTTGTGTTCTGTAATTTGGGCTGATCAGTATTCACAGTTAACTGGAAGTAGGAAAGATCTCCAATCAGCAGCTACTCATACTGGTTACCTACTTAAAAATGGCAAAATTTTGCTGATTTGCTTTTTCAGGATAGGTTTTTGTGGTGCAACTTCTATGCTATCTTCTATGTCTTCCATCTTCTATGCAGCCTTTAGCTTTCTACAGATATTACCATTAATCAACATGAACTGTGATTAAACCTAGACACAAATGACTTAACAACCTCTTGCCTTAATGAAACAATAGTTTTGCAATCATATATTAAATCAGCATCTAGTAGCATTTACATTCATACTAAATGAGGCATAGCTTTAGTAGTGAAGTTGCACTTACATTAGCTGATTAGCATCAGTTGTTTCATTCATGCTTTATAATCACTGACTCATTCTTTAGCTGCTTGCCTAAATCTAGCATTTCTGTTTATGCATTGTGACCATCCTAACTGGATTTCTGATCTATTCTTGCTCTACCACTCCATTACATAGGCCCTTATACATTCCACAATACTGTGGTATTTCTTAGAAACTGTTCACTAATATTTCACTGATATTGCTTCAGAAATGTCCATTGTCCATGTTAGATTTTACAGGTATTAAAGTGGGTTTTGGTAGGTAGGAGGACCCTTAGATTTGGGTGTAGAAGTGCAAAGTAGGGAAAAGAATCCCTTTGAAATGAGTCAGAATCATTTGTATCTCTGTGTGCAGGCTATGGTCACCTAACCTTTGCATCTGAAATGAGTTAGGACATTACAAGTAATCTTTAAGTATAGAACATGCAAGTATATGTTTCTACTGTAAAATCAGTGTGACAATTGCTTTAAAGTGTCTTTGGGATGGCTTTAAACTTTGGTTTATTTTTACACATAAATATCTTTTGTGTCTTCATTAGAAAAGGGATTTTTGTTGGTGTGTACACTCTTAGAAAGGATGTGTTAAAAAAGGACACAAAAATGTGTTGTTACACTATTAACACATTTTGTGTGAATTTTAACATAACATGTGTAAGGAAATGTGTAAACATTGAAAAAATGTGTAAAAAGCTTAACACACTTGATGTGTTGCACAGTTTAGCACATTTTGTGTGTTATTTTCAGAATCTAACAACAGGACCTAAAATTAGCAGCTCAGTTATTTGATGTTAGCCCTGTGTTTAGTGAAATAAATTGTAATGTATTATAACAATATTAACTGAATAAATAAAATGTTTAGTTATTGTTTGTTTTCCATAACCCTTTCCTCATTACTTTCAACAAATAAAACATTTTATAATGTAATGTGGAGCAAGGTGTGTATGGTGTACTAAAATTCTGAAAGAAGATACATTTTTTTTATTTCTCAATATGTATGGCATACCAATTGATGGCCATGGCTATACTATAACCATAAGTATCCACACAGAACAGGCTTAATTTTGACCGTAAAATGTGAACTAGGGCAATACAATTGAAGTAAAAGTAGGAAATTAAATGAGTAAGAATCCACATGCTGAAAATTGAAACAAATTCTGCCCAGCAACATGACATACCAGCGGCGGGAAGGGGGCGCTATCTTTTCGCGCCACTGAGACAAAGGAGACAAAGATGGAGGTTACGTTGCCTACTATGTTGTCAGACCTTACAGTAAATATAATTTACCAGTTTATCTTAATGTACTGAAAATATGTCGGGTTTCTGGAAGAATGTGAAACTTTGAATTTATATAAAATATAGGAGTTTTGAGTTTAAGCGCTGTTAATTACTGCTTAACTATACCTAGCTAACCTTAATGTAACAGTCTTGCTAACATATCCTACTCTTAATTTTAGTACTAGTTCTTGGCTTTAGTGCCATACTTCATTAGAGTTAATGTGTTTTTTGTAGTAATTTTATGTATTACTTTACTCATGTATTTATCTATTTACTTTATTTATGTATTAGAGTAATTGCTCTTAGAACCAGTGTGGTAGTTGGCTAGTGGCTCCGACAGGCATTCTGGTGTCTATGAGCAACGCCAGAGTCAGCACCTAACATTTGCAGTGTTGTGTAAAATGACAATATTGTTGTTAGCTCTGAATATAGCAAATGTAGTTATCACCGCGACCATTCGTTTGCTAGCACAGAATAGGAATTTAAGACTGAGTAACTTTAGTTTGATGTCGCCTAGGTCAAAGCCAAGCTCAGCACGTGGGCTGTGTGCTTGATAGGTTGCTAAAGTATAACACTGATTTCATGGAATATTTTGATGTTGACAATGAGGTAGACGTTAAGGACTTTGATACACAGCAAATCCAGCATGTCCAAATTAACACTGTCGGATTTGATTTCAACACTATTAAAGTGTCTATATGGGTCCACACCAGAGAGTGTTAATTTAACTCTTTTTGGAGAGTTGGAAGGTTAACTCTGATTTAGTGTTAAACACCAAATCTGTCTGGAGTTGATAATTTAACACTTGGTGTTAAGAGTTTATATATTAACTCTCAAAGAGTATTTTAGTTTAACTACGTAAGAGTTATCTTCTAATTCATTCTAAAAAGCGGGAATTTTACTGTTCTGAACTTCTAGAAATTTCTTTTGGAAATAAACATTTACTAAAAAGATGCAATGGTTTTTGAAAAACATTTATTCTGAACTGTGCACCACAATTTCAAAACATTTTCTGAAAGATGTAACAGTGTACATGTTCTCACTTTCATTAGAATTTTGTTTATCAAAAGGTCTGACATGGTAAATGCAAATAACAGCATTCTCATCACTTATTTCTTCAATACAATATGCATGTCCTTCATTCATCCCTTTGTGGAACTGCAACGCACTTCTGCTCTCCCCCATATTCCATCTTCACAAGCATATCCTGTGTGGAGATTGAATAAAAATTAGTTGACACTAATTAATGGCACAAATAATCCAGTAAACAATTGCAGCACAGTAAAAGAAAAAAAAGGAATCCTCTTTGAGTCATTACTTGTGTAAAGTATTTTCCCAAAAGACAAGGACACAGGCAACAGGTAATACTGAACTAAATGTAAAACCTCAACCTTTTTCATTTTTACCTAAACCGTGTGCACAAAACTCTGGAGGGATCTATGCTAACGTAGAACCCAGTCAGGACGTCTGCTACTGCTGTTTGCTCGTTTTTGTTTTGTTTTTTTTATGGGCGATCGTTTTCAGGCTTCAAGTAGCACCATTATACCAACATTTCACATTCTAGACATTGTTTTAGGTGTATTTGACCAAAGGTTTGACTGAAAATTCACATGCAAGCTTTTTTCAAGGCTGTGGTATTTGCCCGCAGACAATACCTTTCAGCTAGCTAAAACAGAATATTATGCTATCACCGAGCAACATGGCTAATGCCTTTCACACAGCTTTGTCTCAACTCCAAAGAGCCACAGAAGTAAAAGCTAATAGAAATAATTGAAACAATCTTTGAAAAAATGACTTACCAAGCATGGCAAACAACTCAAATATGTAGAGCAAAATGTTCCGAAACGGCTTCACTTCAGCTTCGATTGGAGCCGTGCTGGGGGCGGAGTCTGTGAATTTACTCTGTTGGTGTCATAGCCCCTGTAGGAGTTCAGAGGTCAAGAGTTAATGTTTCCATTGTAACACCTCCAGATTTGAAATAGAAACACTAATTTTTAACACTAGAGTTTAACTACTATCATTTTACACCTCAGAGTTACATTAAAAGAATGTGACTCTGCTTAGAGTAAAATTAACTCTACTTTTGCAAGGAGACTATTAACACCAAAACATTTAACACTTTTGAATTTGCTGTGTAGATTCCATATCTTCCTGTCAGCCAGAGGGCCACCGATGGAAACCTCTCTTAGGGAGATTAGACAAAATCAGGTACACTTTGCATTTCTTCAGTTTCCCAAGTCATAAAATGTGTTTTAACAGTTGTCTGTGAAGGTTCTCAGTCATCCACTGTGAGCGACCATCTTTGAACAGAGGCGGGGGTTTACGACACCAACTCTCTGCCATCTATAATCCAGTTTTGAGATCCCTTCCCAGACGCCTTAACGCCCACTCACATCCTGGGTCATCTGACCTCAGGAATTCGCATGATAAGGTGGGGCCAGGTTTCACAATGAACACACCCGAAACTCTGGCTGATTGGGACCCACACCCAGTTTCACACCTTGGCTCAGGCGATTAGAGGATCATCAGGGGGTCCTTTTGTCCCTCTGTGGGGGGAAACTCCCACTAGGTTTATATCTGGGACTCTCCACCATTTGACCTTAGAACTGAAGAAGCTTCTCGGATGAGAGGTGAAACGTCTTCAAGCAACTTAAAGAAGTCCAGACGCTTTTCTTTGCAAGCTCCTTTGACTGTTTTAACAGTTATTAACTATTAGTCAGGATCAGATTTATTCACCAAGTAGCAACTAGAAGATAAAATCAATTTAATTATTATTCAGAATTTCTTTTAGTCATTGCGTTATAATCACGGTAATTAAGAAACCGCCTTCTTCTGCTGCAGCTTTTTGAGTAAACTCATGCTTCTATGCTCTGTGGAAATTTGCTGTCATGACTTTGAAGATTATTGCAGAGAGGTAAAGTGTCTGGTGTTGCCTTTATACAGTCTACCATTACCACAGAAGAACAAAGTCAACCCCTGAAGTCACTACTCAAGAGGAAAGCCCCACAGATTCTTAAGGAGTATGAAACTACAGGTACCCTGTCAGTGCCATCGAGGAAGCTTCTTGTGAAGACTTGCATTGGGGATTTGGTGGAGAGGTGTGGTTAGTAAGTATAGCACCTTACTGCACTTTGTTAAAATTTTGCAATGAATGTTTTTCTTTAAAAATGTTGAAGTGCACAGGAGTTAAAAAAAAGGTTACCTTTATTTTCCAGTTACCCTCTTAGTGCAGAGAAGTTGACTGTAACAAAAAGCATCATCACCACTTTTCATCCCTGAGTGTCCGAGTGGCAGGACAGGGGGAAGGATTTGTAAGTAAATTTAGCATTTTAATAATGTAAATTCCACTACATACTTGCACTTGTTCCCACTTACTGTGTATCTTTTAACCTTTATCTCATTATTTATTAGAGCTTTTTTTTTCTCAGTTAAAATTGCTCAGCTGTTACCCATATACCTCTGTCCTTTCTTCCTTAGGAGCATTATTATGATCCAGTCTCTCATTGTGGATTCCTAGAGACTAAACTGCGCAACCTTAGACGGAATCTCGACCAGGGGCAGAGACGTTATAAGAAGCGAAAAGTGACCAATGACTGTGGTGAAGACAAGAAGCTCAGGCAAGAGGATGGGAATACCAGCAGCACAGATGAGTGGGTCACCCTGATCAAAAGATTGCGGCCCTCAGCTGAGAACCTTCCAACTATCATGTCAGGCATGGAGGAAACATACACCAGTCGCAGAGCCTGGATTAGCAAGGACTCCCCCACTGCTGCTGAAATATTCAGAGAGTACCCACGGTCTTTGGACATGCCAAGTCTGGTAAGTTGCTTGGTTCCCTGGTAATGGTTTATGTACTTCTTCTCCACTCAGTTGTGTATTGCATACAAAGTATGTAACAGGAGTGGATACATTTGGAGGTATGTTTATGAGCTCCTAGTGAATATTTTGAAAGTTTTATAATTTCAGAGTTGGATCTTTATTTACTGGGCTTTTATTACAATGAGCATCACGTTTCAGATGATCCAAAATCTTAGTCGTGCCACCAAATGACTATCTAATAGTAGGGACATCAAATGACAATGCAGAAGGTGCTGCTCGTGGAAGTGAAAAAACGACAAAAAGATCACCTAAATTTGTACGAAACTCTGCTTTCAGCAGCACTATTTTCAGCAAAAAAAGCTCTACAGGACAAACCGCAGACAGACAAAATAAGAAATTGGCTGCTAGAAAGTTGAACATCAGCTAAAAAGTCCTAATTTTTTTCTCAGGGTCTGATGGGACCCAAATCATAGCTAAAATTAAGGAATAATAGACTTGTATTCAAATACCACTCCAAGTAAATTGTTATGTTTCACTGTGTAGGTAAGCTTGATGTGGAAGTGGGTAACAGAAATGTGATACTGTAAGGTTTGATTTTAGCCATACAGCTACCAAATGGGCAGCATGTACTTTTAATTTCATGTATTTAATGCTTAATTTTAAACTTAAACACTTTTTTTCTCTCCATTAGCTGGACTTGGAGTTTGGCAAGCTTACAGGAGGAAAGGTGGACCTCTTTTTACGAAAATGGGAAGCCAGTATCATTCCGAAACTCAAATCAGTAGCTGCCCTGGAAACAAGAATGTCCTCTCTGTTGAAGGATTTTGAAGAGAAGACTGAAGGTATTTTTCCATCCCTCCGCCTCACGTTTACTATTGGAAAGTAAGAAAAAAAGGATGATCAAATTAATAGTTCTGTTTACTTTAGATGACAAGTAAGTGGATGTTAAAGGCTGAATAGAAAAACTATACAAGAAGGGGTTATATTTTTAAATTTTGTTGTTCTTTTTCAAAGAAATTGTTAGATGCCACCCTTTGGTAAATGGATTGAAATATGTCTATGTTTACTGATGGTGGAGAATGAGGTCTATGGAGATGGTTGTAAGGAGAATTTAAATTATGTGGCCTTGGGCAACCTTATTAGCTGCACATATAAGCCAAATGAGGTGCCTTAAGCCTCTGCATTTCTGATTTCATCTATTCACAAAAGAAAAAGTCATTTTTGATGTACATCTCATAATTCATTAAATAACACATTTCTGTATTTTGAATAATTTTACATCTTGCTTTTCTTTGTTAGATGAGGCTTGTTACACTGCCCTTGTGGTGTTAACACACCTTCTCCCACCAGTTGGTGCCAGTCGTTGCAGCCTTAAATCAGCTATAACGCACTTGGTTGATTTTGATTATTCAGTACAATTCTCATGGTATTTACCTGAGGAAAGCATTTGTCAACACCTGACTGAATACTTCTCTAAAAATCTATCTTTATCTTCCCCATCTCCAAGCCTGGAACAAGTATTGCATCGCTTTGCAGTGATCCTGAAGCATCATCCACAACACACCAACCCCAGCTGATATGCATCGGTGATCTAAAGAGTGCAACCAGGCAGTACATCATTGTTGCTAAGAATGACAAAGTAACCATTCCTCTGAATGATGGCCTGACGTGTGGTGTGGATAAGCTTTTCAAACTGTACTGTGTATGTAACTTGTCCTATCCAGCACCGTTTGGCTCCGTCTTCACCTTCTTTGAGTTTGTCTATGACCTGCCGCTGTCCACCCAAAGGAAAACCAAAGTACTGGAGCTGATTGCACAGATTAAAGCATGCAAGTAAAATGTTCACCTGTCCAAAATGTAGAGAGTCTCTGTTCACAGAGGTGAGAAACCTCATTTGGCATCTTCGTCAAATACACTGCTTATCAGATGGACAAAACTTGAAAATTATATGTAGCCAAGATGGCTGCCCAAGGACGTATTATAACTTAAATTCATTTTCAAAGCACCTGCATAGATCTCATTCTACTTCATCTTCAATGGATGCTGACTCAGTTCAACCTTCTTACCAAGGAGAGACATCAAACAGTTCAGTTGAAACTGATGATCTAGTTCCTGATGTTTTGGAGATACCCAGTGATGTATGCATCATCAAATATTACTTTAACAGATGTTACAAGAAGTGTAAACTGTACAAAGGAGTTGCTTGAGAAAACTGTAGACTGTTTGCAACAGTCAACTGCTGCTTTGTTGAGTAGCTTGGATGTACCACAAGACAGTGAGGCTGTTCAAGCATTAATGAAGGAGTTTGAAAGTGCTAAAAACATATTTGAAGATGTAGACACGAAATATAAAATGAACAAATACTTCACTGAGAAGTCTTCCCTTGTTAAACCACAGGAAATATTTCTGGGTCACAGGTCAGATACTGTAAGAAAAGATGGTCAGATGAAACAGGTTTTGGCAGCAGATACATGCCAGTATGTATCAGTCATTGAAACGCTCAAGTTTTTATTCCAACATGAGGACATTCAGGACTTCTTTGTTCAGAATAAGAAGAACACTGATGCCAAAATGCGTGATTACTGTGATGGCTCTCACTTTTCCTCACACCCATTGTTTAAAATGTACCCTGATGCTCTTCAAATACAACTTTACTTTGATGACTTTGAAATGTCAAGGATGCATACAGCTCCTCCTCCCTCCCCCCACTTGGTAGGTCAGATCATAACCTGATTCACCTCACCCCCTGCTATGTGCCAATTGTGAGGAGGGAACCTGTGACCACGATGAGCGTTAGGAGGTGGTCAGAGGAGGCCTTAGCGGAACTACAGGGCTGTTTTGAGGTGACCAACTGGGAAACACTCTGTGAGCCTCACGCCGAGGACATCAATGGGCTTACCGAGTGTATCACAGACTACATAACTTTCTGCACCGACTCCATTGTTCCAGCTCAGACTGTTCATTGTTACCCAAATAAGAAGCCGTGGGTGACTAAGGATATCAAAGCCCTCCTCAACAACAAGAAGAGGGCTTTCAGAGGGGGCAATAAAGAGGAGGTGAGGAAGGTCCAGGTGTTACTAAAGGACAAGATCAGAGAGGCTAAGGACAATTACAGGAGGAAGCTGGAGTGGAAACTCCAGCAGAACAGCATGAGAGAGGTGTGGAGGGACATGAAGGAAGACCATCACTGGATTCAGGCCAACCAACAGCAGGGGAGCTGAGGGAGGTGAGAATACAGCTAACGAGTTAAATTTGTTTTTCAATAGATTCGACACCACAGTGTCTGCTCCCACCCCCACAACCTCACCTGTAGTCAGCCTGGAATCCAGAGCCACACCACTGTGCCAGCCTCTCTCTTCACATGGTGCTGTTGCCTCCTGTGAGATTCATGACACCCCTCCCCCACCCATCACCTTCACTCAATACCAGGTTGAGATGGTTGAGGTTGAGGTTCAGGTTGAGATGCAAATGAGGAGACTTCACTCAGGCAGTCTACTGGACCAGACGGAGTGAGTCCCCTCGTCCTCAAGACCTGTGCCCCCCAGCTGTGTGGAGTCTTTCATAAACTGTTTATGCTGAGTCTGAGTCTGCAGAGGGTACCAGTGATGTGGAAGACATCATGCCTCGTCCCTGTACCAAAGACGCCACGTCCCAGTGGCCCCCAGGATTACAGGCCCGTGGCACTGACCTCCCACATCATGAAGACCCTGGAAAGGCTCATCCTGGACCAGCTGCGACCCATAGTAAGACCACATCTGGATCCCCTTCAGTTCGCTTATCAGCCTCGTCTCGGAACTGAGGACGCCATCATCTACCTGCTCAATCGTGTCTACACCCATCTGGATCAGCCGGCGAGCACTGTGAGGGTCATGTTTTTTGACTTTTCTAGTGCTTTCAATACCATCAGGCCGACCTTCCTGGGTGATAAGTTAGCAGCGATGCAGGTGGATGCTTCTCTGGTGTCCTGGATTGTTGATTACCTGACAGGAAGACCACAATATGTACGTCTCCCACATTGTGTGTCTGACAAAGTAATCAGCTCAGGATTTTCTACGAGTCTGTTGTGGCCAGTGCGATCCTCTATGCTGTTGCATGCTGGGGGAGCAGATGCCAACAGACAATAAACTAATCCGTAAGGCCAGTAATGTTGTGGGGATGGAGTTGGACTTCCTCAAGGTGGTGTCGGAGAGGCGGATGTTGTCCAAAATAAAGACAATGTTGGATAACACCTCCCACCCACTCCATGACATGCTGGTCAGTCACAGGAGCATGTTCAGTGAGAGACTGAGAGTACCGAAAAGCACCACTGAACGACACAGGAAATCTTTCCTGCCTGTGGCCATCTCCCTGTACAACGCATCCACTTAACACACTGTTTCCTGCTACAACTACACGTTTCTTTTTCAGCTATTTATTAATAAGTGACTATATATATATATATATATATATATATATATATAGTCACTTATGTATGTATATAGGTTAGCCAACTAACAGAGTTGCAGAAAGGTGCAGCAAAGAAGGTGCATAAGAAATACAGCAAACTGTCCATACCTGAGGCCTTGGAAACTGCCAAACAAAGACTCACAGCCTTGGCCAGCCGCTTGAGGAGGTACACCAGAGAGATAGAAGGCAGGAGAATAAACCAGCTGTTCTCCACAGAACCAGCAAAGGTGTACTCTCAGTGGCAAGGGAACAATAAGAGAACAGCACCACCAAGGCTGGAGACAGAGCAATACTGGAAGAGCATATGGGAGAAGGACGCAACCCATAACGGCAATGCTCAGTGGCTAGTGGATCTGAGGGCAGACCATAGCGACCTCCCTGAACAGGGTCCAGTAACCATCACAGTGGCAGATATCCAAGAAAGGGTCTCCAGTATGAAGAGTTGGACAGCACCAGGGCCCGACATGGTTCACGCCTACTGGCTGAAGAAGCTGACTGCACTCCACGAGCGTCTGGCAGCACAAATGAACCAGCTGCTAGTTAACGAGAGACACCCGGAATGGCTACCTGAAGGTCGAACGGTCCTGATCCCCAAGGACCCCAAGAAGGGACCGGTCCCCTCCAACTACCGACCAATAACCTGCCTCAGTACTACATGGAAGCTCCTGTCAGGCATCATATCGGCTAAGATGAACAGGCACATGGGTCAATACATGAGTGGGGCACAGAAAGGGATTGGCAAGAATACCAGAGGCGCAAAACACCAGCTACTGGTAGACAGAACAGTCAGCCAAGACTGCAAGACCAGACTGACCAACCTGTGCACTGCCTGGATTGATTACAAGAAGGCCTATGACTCAATGCCCCACAGCTGGATACTGGAATGCTTAGAATTGTACAAGATCAACAGGACCCTAAGAGCCTTCATCAGGAACTCAATGGGGATGTGGCGTACAACACTAGAGGCCAACTCCAAGCCCATAGCACAAGTCACCATCAAGTGCGGGATCTACCAAGGAGATGCTCTGTCCCCACTGCTGTTCTGCATAGGCCTGAACCCCCTCAGTGAGATCATTAACAAGACTGGCTACGGATACCGACTACGGAATGGAGCAGTTGTCAGCCACCTCCTGTACATGGATGACATCAAGCTGTATGCCAAGAGTGAACGAGACATTGATTCACTGATCCACACACCAAGGATATACAGCAATGACATCGGGATGTCGTTCGGGCTGGAGAAGTGTAGTCGAATGGTAACAAAGAGAGGGAAGGTAGTCAGAACTGAGGGGATTGAACTACCAGAAGGCAACATTGCAGACATAGAGGACAGTTACAAGTACCTGGGATTTCCCGCAGGCAAATGGGAACCATGAAGAGGCCGCTAGAAAGGCTGCAACCACCAAGTACCTGCAGAGGGTCAGGCAAGTCCTGAGGAGTCAGCTGAATGGTAAGAACAAGATCCGGGCCATCAACACCTACGCCCTGCCCCAAGTGACCGAGTGCTCAGTGAATACCTCAGGCAGCAGAAACCCAAGAAAGAGGAGGGAGACGAGGAACCATCATGGAAGGACAGGGCCCTGCACGGTATGTACCACCGGCAGATAGAGGAGGTGGCTGATATCCAGAAATCCTACCAGTGGCTGGACAAAGCTGGACTGAAAGACAGCACAAAGGCACTAATCATGGCAGCACAAGAACAAGCTCTGAGTACAAGATCCATAGAGGCTGGGGTCTATCACACCAGGCAAGACCCCAGGTGCAAGCTGTGTAAAGATGCCCCAGAGACAATCCAGCACATAACAGCAGGGTGCAAGATGCTAGCAGGCAAGGCATACATGGAACGCCATAACCAAGTGGCCGGCATAGTGTACAGGAACACCTGTGCCGAGTATAACCTGGAAGTCCTGAGGTCAAAATGGGAGATGCCCCCAAGGGTGGTGGAGAATGACCGAGCTAAGATCCTGTTGGACTTCCAGATACAGACAGACAAAATGGTGGTGGCTAACCAACCGGACATAGTGGTGGTAGAAAAACAGAAGAAGACGGCCGTAGTGATCGATGTAGCGGTTCCGAATGACAGCAATATCAGGAAGAAGGAACACGAGAAGCTGGAGAAATACCAAGGGCTCAGAGAAGAACTCGAGAGGATGTGGAGGGTGAAGGTAACAGTGGTCCCCGTGGTAATCAGAGCACTAGGTGCGGTGACTCCAAAGCTAGGCGAGTGGCTCCAGCAGATCCCGGGAACAACATCGGAGATCTCTGTCCAGAAGAGCGCAGTCCTGGGAAAAGCTAAGATACTGCGCAGGACCCTCAAGCTCCCAGGCCTCTGGTAGAGGACCCGAGCTTGAAGGATAAACCACCCGCAGGGGCGTGCTGGGTGTTTTTATATATATATATATATATATATATATATATATATATATATATATATATATATATATATACATATACATACACACACAAATATATACATACAATATATATACAAATATATATGTGTGTGTGTGTGTGTATATTGTACTATTCTTAGTTAGCGTATTGTCTGTCTTGTTAATATTTGTTTATAATGGAGCACTGTAACAAAGAAATACCCCAGGGATCAATAAAGTATTCTGATTCTGATTATTTAATTAATTTTTTGTTAAATCCTCAAGTAAAAGTACAGGATTGAATGAATCTAACTGTCAGAAGCTTAAACTCAAATTCAACTACGTTACACTTGATGTAATTTGACTACTACCCTGAACACCATAGACACTGTGTACCAGTCCAACATAGTGCATTACTGTAGATTCACCACAGAAAGGCCCGCTATTTATCCTGCACTAAACCACATTTTAGTAATTTTTTCATGCAACCATTTAATATTGAAAAATTTGTGTACCTCAGTTTGTTTTGCATATGTGATTTTAAAAAAATCTTTTAATTTCCAGTTTAACAAATGCCACTGAAATGTCCTTACCTTTAAATATTACTTCTCTTCTTCCTCCCCTTTCAAGTCTTTCTTACATCTTTCTCCATCTCCGAGTGGCACTATCACTCATTCTCATCTCTCCTTGGGAAATGCAGCAGCTGGACTGCTAACAGACACAATGTGTGACAAATTGCACAGAAACAGTTTGTGTGTTTATTGATATTTGTTGAGTTGTTAAAAGCATTCCATTTGAAATTACCTGCCAGAACACTTTATTCCCTTTAAGCTCTCTCCTCCTTGGTAGTGCTAGCTAGATGCTGAAGTACCACGACCACAACTTCAGGACTTCTGCACATGTTCCACCATACTTTAACCCCTCAGTATAGCACTACAAATAATACATAAATTATATGTACCGTATTTGCTCCTTTCATCCCTTTTTTATGCAACAAGTCCTGGTGATGGAAGATACAGGACTTGCTTTTGTGTTTTTGCTCGTTCTCATTTGCTATGTAAATGTATTCTACTGAAACAGGGCCTATAAGTTATGATTAAATTGACATTACTGTACTTTTTGTTCAATGTGTCTAGGTCAATACAGTGAATCCATCTAATAATTCAGTAGAATATTGGACAAAAAGAACATTCAGAGAGGTTAAAGCAAGGACCGCTGCGTGGCAAAAATACAGCATATTGACTCAGGCACTTTCTAATAAATGATATTGAACTGCCACACATTGCGCCACCTCAGGATGTTCTGCAGAGGACAATATGAGTTCAGTATTTTCAGTATGATATTGAACAGTTCTTATTTAGCTCTTTTGAGAGCGTAAGACTGGAAAAAGAAGTGACACTATTCAAATAATAATAATCCCCTTTTCATGGCACAGTGACCAGTACATATTTCCTTAATGACAAGTTTGACATAATGTCACAGCTTTGCAGCAGAGAATTCCAATAGTTTCCTCTTTCAGTACACTCCATATCTGTCAGACCACACAGGATCACCGTGCCTCTGGCTAAATGGCCTGTTTGGACAGTTTTTATTTCTTTATTTTTATCTTGTCTGTTTTCTTATTCTTTGCATGTTTTTACAACAGGGATATCTGGCAGTTGGAAGGTCAAGGCTGAAAAGGTTACAAAGCTTTTGTTGATGTCCCCTCAATGTCTGAAGAAGTCAAATTATTATTCATTTTTAGAAGGCATTTTCAAGGCATGTTAAGGCTTCCTTCATCTTGCACTGTATCTTATACTTGCAATTTGAGTCTGTTTTACTCATGTTTTTAAACACTATCTTATCTGTCTTTTCCAATATCTTTATTTTTTTATACTAACAATGGTCTTGAAAGGACTACTTCCACGGGTAGTGCAGAGATTTGTATTTTTTAGCTCCTCTTTATGATTTTGTAAACATTTTTGGCGTGCTGCTCTATGGCTATTGATAACATTTTCTTTAAACCTGGAATAAGGTAATTTTTAGTTCCTTTTGGCAGGACAGAAACAAAACTTTGGTAATTCAGATGTTGTTTTCTCACTAATGTTTTATGCACTATATAAGATATTGTCTTTGAATTTTTACTTAAAACTCTGATATAATATTACATGAAACTTCTTTATTTACTTTTTCATTATTGTTTTTAAGGAAGAATTGTGTGAATTTTATTTGAAGCCTGATTTATAACTACGCAGTACCTGCATCATTTTTATATTTTTAATCTTGTCATCAAATCAAGTAAAAATTCCATGCTTTTTTCAGCAGCATACAAACAAAAACATCGTCCTCCAGTATTTAACTATTTAGCAAGATAGCCTGGATCAGTTTAGAACATACCATTTGTGCTGTCTGTCTATACTCTACATGGACATTTTCACCTTTCTAGACTGCTTCCTGGCTGGCTCCTCTCAGTTTGCTCAGCTTCAGTCAGTGTAAATGAGAAATGGACACTCCTGTGTTATACAAAGAGAGCTACAGTCTCTAATGAGACTGAAATAATCACAACTTTCAGAAACAATAGCTGACTGTGGCCACAGATGACAGCAGTTTAGGGGATTAGAGGTCGCTTTACTTGAGTACGTCTCAATTTATGTCTGTTTTTAGATTTGGCAAAGCAAGCACTGCTTGCCGTGCTTGCCCATATGGAAAAGAAATAGTAAAAACTTATATGTGATTACTCATGAAAGTGGCCACTTTCATGAGTAAATCATATAAGGCTTACATGATTTACTCATGAAAGTGGCCACTTTCTCATTACTTTCATACATTGTTTTAGTAAGTATCCAAAACATACAAGTTTCATTATATAATTTTTCACGGGATCTTATATCTGTTTTCACTCTTATATGCTTTTCATACAAGTTTCACACAAGACAGATACAAACTTTATAAGATTTATATATATCTTTTCCATATGGGTGTCCTGATGGAACGCCATTGTCTTTCTGTGTCCAGTTTTTCTTTTTTATATATAGCTTTATCAATACATATTCAACTAATGCTCCTCCTTACAACCTTAACATTTTGCTTTTGACAAACTGCGCCACAAAGCCATGTGGAACACTTCTATTCTCAAAAGAAAACCTATATTTTGTATCACAATATTATATTTTGTGCAGGACAGTGATAAGCAGAGCTGTTATATTTAATGCAGAACAAAAAACAGTGTGGCTTTTACCACAGCAGGAGATTCACTGTCATCCTCATTGCGTGTATGACCTGTTGTCTTGTTTGTAAAGTAGGCATTTGTTATTGTAGTGATTGCAGAAGTCATGCTTAACAGATAATTATAGCATTTGAGAAGTAATCTGAGGAGGCATCTTAAATTCAATAGTACACGAAAAAAAATATTAAGGCAGAACTTTTGCTGTTTTAACTAGAGGCATTATAATGGAGAAAAATGACACAAAAAATACTGCAATTAAGAAAATACTCACATTGCCTGAAAAGACAATTTGTGTGGTGGCAGACCTATCTATTCATGTAGGTAAATATACTTCTTTTCTAGAGTTATTGTATTCGTAACATGAATTAATATGATATTTGTTCAAATGCCCTGGGTGAGTTTAAATGTTTTGATCCCAATAGCACTCCAAACTGAGTAGTTAAGGAAGATGTTGTGTGGTGAAAATCAAGATTTTTTTTTTTTAGATTTTTACATAATTAAATTTCTCAACGAGCTTGCCGCCCTAATTTAATTCTAGTAATTTTTATTAATTCTAATTTAATTTTACAATTAAACAAATTGTAGCCAATCAATGATTTTGAACTGTTGTAAAAAATATTATTTTCTTTTGTCTTTTTCAACAAATTTTTGTTTGGTTTTAGCCTTGATAGTTTATTTATTTATTTATTTATTGTTTTGCACATGAACATGTGTTTTATTTAACAAAGTCATATAAGGGCTTTTGCTAATTTATTAAGCAACACTAGGCTTATACAAGTAACAACGTATATGTGCAGCTGAATTATTATCTAACAACGACATAAATTATGTTTATTCTCCAACACATATCTATCAATACAAATCTTTTATATTATGAATTACCTTGAACCACAGGTTACATGAATAATGCCAACGTTACACCACTTTTTCTATACACTGTTCAATGGTCATACAGTGGGGCAAAAAAGTATTTAGTCAGCCACCGATTGTGCAAGTTCCCCCACTTAAAATGATGACAGAGGTCAGTAATTTGCACCAGAGGTACACTTCAACTGTGAGAGACAGAATGTGAAAAAAAAATCCATGAATCCACATGGTAGGATTTGTAAAGAATTTATTCGTAAATTAGGGTGGAAAATAAGTATTTGGTCACCTCAAACAAGGAAAATCTCTGGCTCTCACAGACCTGTAACGTCTTCTGTAAGAAGCTTTTCTGTCCCCCACTCGTTACCTGTATGAATGGCACCTGTTTGAACTCATCATCTGTATAAAAGACACCTGTCCACAGCCTCAAACAGTCAGACTCCAAACTCCGCCATGGCCAAGACCAAAGAGCTTTCGAAGGACACCAGGAAAAGTATTGTAGACCTGCACCAGACTGGGAAGAGTGAATCTACAATAGGCAAGCAGCTTGGTGTGAAAAAATCAACTGTGGGAGCAATCATCAGAAAATGGAAGACATACAAGACCACTGATAATCTCCCTCGATCTGGCGCTCCACGCAAGATCTCATCCCGTGGGGTCAAAATGATCATGAGAACGGTGAGCAAAGATCCCAGAACCACACGGGGGGACCTGGTGAATGACCTGCAGAGAGCTGGGACCAAAGTAACAAAGGTCACCATCAGTAACCAGAGATGGGCAGTAACGCGTTACAAGTAACGCGTTACTGTAATCGGATTACTTTTTTCAAGTAACGAGTAATGTAAGGGATTACTATTGCAAAAACGGTAATTAGATTACCTTTACTTTCCCGTAGGAACGCTGCGTTACTGCGTTACTAAAACCGTGAACTTTTTGCGAGAATGTCTCATGACAATGACGCAAGCGAGTGCGACGGCTATGGTAGCTCGTGTGTCAACAATAGAAAACATGGAGCGAGGGATAGAGTACGATCGTGCAGCATTTAATACTTGGAAATACCGACATTATTTTGAATTTGACTCTTTAAAAAGCGACAAAAACATAAGCGTACGTTGTACACTCTGCATCGGAAGAAAACTTCTTTCTACGTCGAAAAATTCCACTTCCAACCTGAGCAAGCACCTAGCACGCTGCCACAAGAATGTTAAATTGACAGAAAACCCCCAGGATCCCCTCACTGACGTGACCGCTGTGGCTACCACATCTACTTCCACCGGGCAAACCTCAGATAGACCCACTCCTGCTAAACAGGTTAAACTAGACGTAAGAGCGACAGGACTTAGTGCCGCTGAACTGAAGAAGCTTGTCGCTGCCTATATCGTCGAGGACATGTTGCCGATTTCCACTGTTGACTCTGAATCATTCCGACGCATCGTAGAAAAAATACCAACTAAAAGTGGTGTCAAGCTGCCCCAGAGAAAGTCATTTGTAGGATACCTTGAGAGAGAATATGACAAAATGAACTCTAACTTGAAGGCTACACTCGAAGAGGCAGAGTTTGTTTCCACCACTGCTGACATCTGGACGGTAAATAATAAAAGTTTTATGGGTGTAACAGTTCACTGGATTAATTCCACATTACAACACAACAAGGCCGCTCTAGCATGCAAGAGAATTAGAGGCAGCCATACCTATGATGTAATTGGAGCAGAGATTGAAGAAATCCATTCATCATATGGACTACAAGGCAAAGTTATTGCCACTGTAACGGATAATGCATCCAATTTTGCCAAAGCATTCAGAGTATGTCAGCCCTGTCATTTGGAGTCTGAATCTGAAAATGAAGAAGGTGATGACGAGGAACCGACCTTTACTGATGTCATAGAAGCTCTTTCAGCTGCATCTGGTGATGCACAGTTCAGCCTCCCTCCACACTACAGATGTGCATCGCACACAATTAACTTGATTTCAACAAGCGATGTTGACAAACATCTAAATTCCTGTGCAGACACCAAGGCTGTATATAGGAGTAGCATTGCAAAATGTTCTGCTCTTTGGACTAAAGCAAGTCGATCAACATTAGCCTCTGAACAGGTGGAGGAAGTCAGTCGGAGGAAACTAATGGTACCGACATCCACAAGGTGGAATTCCCTGTATGAGGCCATTTCTAGAATCATCACAATTCCCTTGAATGAACTTAATCCCCTGTGTGTAAAACTGGGAATCAAGTGCCTTAATGAAAGGGAGTACCAGTTCTTGAAAGAGTACTGTACTGTGATGAAGCCCCTGACAGTGGCTCTGGACATCTTACAAGGGGATGAGTGCACCTACGGGGCTTTACTGCCAACACTCACAAGCCTGATGTCAAAGACCCTTGCCCTGAAAGATGACCTCTCTAGAATGACAGCCAGCCTTCCAGATGTCATTGTAAAGGTAAGATTATTATTAATTGCTTTGGGTGGATTTGTTAAATTTATTATACCATTCACAGTGGGTGGATGTTATACTTTGTTTTAAGCAGTGGGTACAATTATTAAAATGATAGAATAAAAGACCAAGTATTCACCCCTTGTTAAATATCAGGGACATTGATCATCATTAATCATGAATATTAATCATAATATCAACAAAAGCCTCAGCCAAAATTAAATCTCATACAGTATTGATAATAGAAAATATAGATGGTTTAGAGCTGTAAAGCCCACAAAATATTGACAATAGGTAATTATACAGTAAAATAATTTTATTCTTAGTTGCATCATATTGTATGTTACAGGCCATCAAGACTCGTTTTGATGCTGTTCTGGACAGCCAAGAAGGACTTCTCGCAGCGGCCACTTGTCCCAAGTTTAAACTTCGTTGGCTGAGAGATGAGCGTAGGAGAGAGTATGTGAAGGAGCTCCTGATAACAGAGTGTCGTAAAGCTGCTCCTGCAACTGAGAACACTAATGTGTCCCAAATCCCAGCCAGCCCAGCCGAAATGGACTTTTTTGAATTTCAGAATCAGCCCACAGAAAGCTTCTCAGCAGAAAAAGAAATAACTGACTTTTTAAGGTCAGGCTATGAGCTTGAGATTCTGAATCAGTTCCCAAATCTCAAAAAGATGTACATGAAATACAACAGTCCAACTCCATCCAGTGCACCAGTGGAACGGCTGTTCAGTTTAGGTGGATTGGTGCTTTCCCCAAAAAGGAACAGAATGTCTGATAGAAGGTTTGAGAAGCTTCTGCTGATGCGATATAACCACTGTTTCAGTCCAAAAGAAAACAATAAAACATAGGTCTTTTTCAGGGTTGCCACAAACTGAGACTGGATTAACAGCCTGAATGTAGCATGCAATAGCATTTTCTGTTTTTGTAATCTCAATATTATGCCTCTCTGCACTTTACCAACTGTTAAAAGATGTTTTTGTTAATTTTATTTATTTTATTTATTTATTTTTTGCTTTATTTATATGAAAAGATGTGTGTATACACAAAAATAATTTATGTTATATGCTGGAGTATGCAGAAATACAGTTTAAGCCTTTATTTTCTTAAAATATGGTGTAATGTGCAGAAATATGTTCAAATGTTAAACAAATTTATTAAAGTCAAAGACTGTTGAATTTAATTTAATTTTTGTTTGATGCACTGTTTATAAAGTTAAGATTAAAAGTAATAAACACTTTTTTAAAAAGACACTTTTCCATTTGATTCACTTTTATATGATGGATTATGCAGAAAAAATAGCATTGGCCCAAAAGGTCTATTGCTTTATCAAGCATTCAGGTAGTGTATCATGTTTTTTAAAAGTAACTAAGTAACTAAGTAATTAATTACTTTTGAAAACAAGTAATCAGTAAAGTAACGGGATTACTTTTTTTGAGACGTAATCAGTAATCAGTAACTAATTACTTTTTTCAAGTAACTTGACCAACACTGTCAGTAACACACTACAACGGCAGGGAATCAAATCCCGCAGTGCCACACGTGTTCCGCTGCTGAAGCCAGTGCATGTCCAGGCCCGTCTGAAGTTTGCCAGAGAGCACATGGATGATACAGCAGAGGATTGGGAGAATGTCATGTGGTCAGATGAAACCAAAGTAGAACTTTTTGGTATAAACTCAACTCGTCGTGTTTGGAGGAAGAAGAATACTGAGTTGCATCCCAAGAACACCATACCTACTGTGAAGCATGGGGGTGGAAACATCATGCTATGGGGCTGTTTTTCTGCCAAGGGGACAGGATGACTGATCCGTGTTAAGGACAGAATGAATGGGGCCATGTGTCATCCAGGGAAGACGGACGTTGTTTTGCTGTGCTGTATTTTTATGTGAAGTGTATATATTTATTTTTTATATTGCATGTATTTTGTGCAGTGTTTTATTTAGTTTGCATGTTTTTAGTTGCCGGCAAATTGTCCTGGAGAGACTCCGCCTTTTCCCCCGTTTTTACTAATTGGACACACCTGAGAGAAAAGAAAAGGTAATTTACAGAGTGCTCAAGGACACATAAGAGGTTTGGAGCCGGTGTTCAACAAAAATGTAACACGGAGAATGCGAGACAGACAGAGGAAAGACACAGACGATCAGAGGGGAGAGCGAGAGACGATCAGAGAGTAGAGATGATCAGATGGAGCAGACGACCAGCGACTGGGAAGAGAGATTACCAGCGACTGGAAAGGGGAAACGATCAGAGGAAAAAAAGGCAGATGACCAGCGACTAGGGACGCGTAGCGGCAGTCTGGTGGCAATAACGACAAGAGCCAGCTCGTGTACTGCGGGAGAACAGAAGCAGTGAGACCGCGGTGCCGATTGCAGTTTGAGGAAGTGGCGGGCGGAGTTGAGAGCTCTGCCCACCCGGGTAAGTCTTTGACTTATCCTTTTTATAAAGTAAACTGCCAAAGGAATAGTGACTGCCGCTCCCTCCCTTTCTTCAGTGCACCAGGACGTGGAATGCGGGGAGGAAGGCGAGGACTCCGCTGGGTTTCCCTCTTTTAATACTACGCTGGACCTCTTAGTTTTCTGTGACTTTTAGGCCGTGGTGGATTCCACTGGACTTTTAATGTTGTGTGTTATTGATTTTTATTGTGTCTTCCCTTGGCCAAGGTTGTTTTAATTCATTTTATATTTTTAACTATTTAAACATAATAAATTATATTTTTAATTCTACAGTTTTTGTATCGTGTGCTTTTCCCTCGGCGGCTCCACTGCTCTGCCCGCTTTGAGGAAGGTTTCCTTCCTTTTAAAAAACACAAACCATCTTGGAAACATAATCAGCCTTTCCGCTCCGGTGTCACACATGTATCGTGAGATTTTGAGCCAAAACCTCCTTCCATCAGTGAGAACTTTGAAGATGAAACGAGGCTGGGTCTTCCAACATGAAAATGATCCAAAACACACCGCCCGGGCCAAAAAGGAGTGGCTCCGTAAGAAGCATTTGAAAGTCCTGGAGTGGCCTAGCCAGTCTCCAGACCTCAACCCCATAGAAAATCTGTGGCGGGAGTTGAAAGTCCGTGTTGCTCGGCGACAGCCCCAAAACATCACTGCTCTCGAGAAGATCTGCATGGAGGAATGGGCCAAAATACCAGCTACTGTGTGTGCAAACCTGGTAAAGACCTATAGTAAACGTTTGACCTCTGTTATTGCCAACAAAGGTTATGTTACAAAGTATTGAGTTGTATTTTTGTTATTGACCAAATACTTATTTTCCACCCTGATTTACGAATAAATTCTTTACAAATCCTACCATGTGGATTCATGGATTTTTTTTTCACATTCTGTCTCTCACAGTTGAAGTGTACCTCTGGTGCAAATTACTGACCTCTGTCATCATTTTAGGTGGGGGAACTTGCACAATCGGTGGCTGACTAAATACTTTTTTCCCCACTGTATGTGGCCCTTGAAATTCATTTCACAAGCTCTTCTTATGTTAGTAAAAGATGAAACTCAAGGTCAAAGTAATTATTTTTTGTGAGATTTTTGAGAAATATTATAATAAGAACAAATAATAATAATAACAACACAAGTGGTAAATCTATAAATAATGTTGATAAAATACAGATTGGTGGAGAGCTGTTTAGTTGATTTTTGTCTGTGCCTACAATATTTGTTTGCCTCTCACTGCTGGCATCAAAACAACAGCCCTTATCAACATGTCTACACTCACTGTCATTATTCATTCACGTTACTGACAGATTGCTATTTTGTTTCTGTAATGATGGGAAGGGCATACACTGACTACTTCATAGTGTCACATCTTTGCCAAGATGAAGTCTTTCATCTTTTATTCTTTACTGTCTATAAGACACTATAAATGACTGTCTCAAAATCAGAAATAGCATTTGTAAATACTATACACGCACAAGTAAGTAAGTGTACTTTTTATTTCAAATCTTATAAACCCATATTTTATTCACAATAAAACATAGAAAACATATGCAGTTTATGAGAAAATGCATTGGTGCCTATAGAAGTGGCAGCTTGCACATCTGCGAAGGACTTTAAATGTAAAAAGATAAATACACATTTTAGAGCAACATATATACACAACACACATATATATATAAACGTAGAAGACTAAGGCTACGTCCACATGTACACGGGTATTTTTGAAAACGAAGATTTTTCGTTTAGTAAAAAAATCCTGTCCACACATAAAAGCCAAAAACGAAGGAAAACGCTGCTAGGAACATGCCAAAGCAGCAGGTGGCGCTATATTCCTATCCGTGTAGAAGTGTTGGCCAATCAGAAGTCAATAAGCCTGGGCGGGAAAGAGTAATCAAAGATGGAGCATAGAAGCAGAACTGAGTCGTATGTGTGGAGGGACAGTAACTGTGTGTATATGTAAGCATTTAAACACTGCAGAGAGTAAAATTGACAGTAACATATTTTGTCTACGTCCGCCATTGTAGAAATTCATTTCACCGAAACAATAACGTGGCGCACAGTGTGACGTCAAAAAAATGCGCACACCTTTGACACTTTGTCCACTGTTTACCTTGTCCACATGTAAACGCTAAAACTGAGTTTTTGAAAATATCCACCCTGTCAGGAGTTTTTTTAAAAATCTGCATTTTCAGTGACCGAAAACACTGTTTACGTATGGACGAAAGGCCCAAACGCATAGAAAAATCTGCGTTTTCAAAAATACCCGGGTACGTGTGGATGTAACCTTAGGCTTAGGCTACGTCCACACGAACCCGGGTATTTTTGAAAACGCAGATTTTTGCAAATGCCTGCCAGGGTGGATATTTTCGAAGACTCCATTTTTGCATTTACGTGTGGATGAGGAAAACGGAGAAAACGCAGCGTCAAAGGTGTGCGCCTTTTTTGATGTCACCCTGTGCGCCACGTTATTGTTTCGGTGAAATGAATTTCTACAATGGGGGACTAAGACAAAGTACTGTTACTGTTAATTGTACTTTCTGCAGTGTTTAAATGCTTACATATACACAGAGAGTTACTGTCCCTCCACACATAGGACTTGGTTCTGCTTCTATGCGCCATCTTTGTTTACTATTTCCCACCGAGGCTTCTAGACTTATGATTGGCCAACATTTCTACACAGTTAGGAATTAGTGATGGGATTTTGGGCTTTTTTTAGAGAACCGGCTCTTTCGGCTCGACTCACTAAAGAGAGCCGGCTCTTTCGGCTCCTAACCGGCTCTTCAGGTTGTTTTTTTGCTTTAAATAATTTATTATTAACAACAATATAAAATTATGCACAAAAAGAATTACTAATGTAAAAAAAACAAACCCTGTGGTTTTATTTATATATGTTTATATATAAATATATACGGTGGCCCCTAGAGACAAAGCACATACAAACTCCAAAAAGCATGTACAAACTTCAAAACACATTTCAAGTGTTACTACTACACACCAAATCCGGTCGTTGGTACTTCCTGGCTTGTGTAGCCACTAGGTAACAAAAGCTCAACACTGCCCCTAGCATCCTGGAGCACTTCTGTTGTGTTTTGTACGTGTTTTGGAGTTTTTACGTGTTTTGGAGTTTGTACGTGCTTCAGGGTTTGTACGTGCTTTGTCTCTAGGGGCCAACGTAAATATACTTTTATTTATTCACTCCACATAAAATGTAATAAATAAATCATATAATTTATTTATTACATATAATACTACAACCAACTATTTACATTTCAACTTTTAACTATTTAAATTTTCAGCTTTTTTCCTTTAAACTAATTTAAAGTGAAACAACACAAAACACTGCAAACCACAACACAATTAAATATAAATATGAAAACAAAAGAAGACGCACATTCCCTGTCACATAGGCCTGCATTAATACACTTTCTGAATCCTTTGTCATCCGCAACTTAAAATAGTTGTGGATGATCTCTACACCTTTCTAATGTGATGTTGTTGTCCCTGGCTTTCTTTCTCTCTCTTTCCCTCCTGCTCTGTTCCTGCGAGTGTAACTACCGCCCCTCCCCCCTCTTCCCAGCGCAAAGCACAAGGCTCGCGTGCGGAGTGAAGCGGGAAAAAAGTGCGAGAGAGAGGGTGAGAGAAAGAAAAGGCTGTGTCGTTCACTTCAAAGAGTCTGCTCTAGAGCCGTTTCGCTCGCTCGCGACACATCACTATTGGGAATATATCGCCACCTGTTGCTTTGGCATGTTCCTAGCAGTGTTTTCCTTCATCTTTGTGTTTACGTATAGACGGGATTTTTTTTTTTAAACGAAGGAAAAGGAAAATCTCCGTTTTCAAAAATACCCGTGTACGTGTGGACGTACTTCCATACCTTCCACACTAGCCTGGATAGATTTGAAAACGGCGTTTTTGTCTCAAAACGCTCCGCGTCCACACTAGCGTTTTCAGTCGTTTTCACAGAGTTGGGAGTCCACATTGAAACAGCCGAAAATGCTTACGTTACAGTACTGCGCATGCGTGAAACGCAAGAAGCTTCGGCCTGCCTCATTGCTGTCTGCCGTTTATAAACTTTCCGGCTATTTGAAACATCGTGGCAAAATGCAGAGGAAAAGCACCGAGTTTTTTAAATGGACTAACAATGAGGTGGAGTTGTTGCTGCAAGTAACACAAAAGTACAAAGTTGCAAAAGCGAGTGAGAATTAAAGAATTTGAAGAAAAGCCATATACAGACTGATATTAATCTTTAATAGTTCTGTTCAAAATTGAGAGCAAACAAAACAACTGCTGTATAATGCCCTCCGCTATCTTTGTTTAATTGGTCACATGACTGCATCATATGACTGACATGCGTCATCGGTTTCGAAAGTCTCCGTTTTTGCTGTCCACAGCGTTTTCATTCGAGGAAGACAGGAGGCCAAAACGGAGAGAAAATGGATGATGTGTTTTCAAACGAAAACGCGTTAGTGTAAACGTAGCCTTAAAGTGCTGAAATAGCCTGCCTGCAGTCCAGACCTTTCACCAATTTAGAACATTTGGCGTATCATGAAATGATAACTGTAACAAAGAACACCTATGACTGTTGAATAGCTAGAATCCTATATCAGACAAGAATGGGATGACAGATTTGCCTCAGATTTTTTGAGATATGCTGCTAGTATGAAATTCAAAATATACAATACCCAATAAACAAATATACAATAAACTTAAATATTTTTTTTTCAGTTTAAAATTTAATTTCTATGTTCTATTGCAAATAAACCATTGTATTGTGTGTATTTTACAGCATCCCAGTGTATTTTCCAATTAAAATAAAAAAGAACAAAGTTGGAAAGTTTTGATGAAAAATATGACAAAATATTTAAAGAATGATGCAAGTCATTTATGGGTCTGCACAGAATAAAGCACATTCATTCTTTCTTAAATGCAATATTAAATATTTCCTCTGAAAATATTCAAAGTGACAAATATTTTTTAATAAAAATGTATTCAGCAGTCTCTCCAGTAAGATGCTGAACCAACAGTTGTCAATATTTGTGTTATCTGTGTTAAAGTTGAAGGGGTGATTTTTACACCAACAATGTGTGAAAACAAAAACAAAAGGTTTACAAAAGCTTATAAACACACACACACACACACACACACACACACACACACACACACACACACATTCACACGTAGCCAATGCAATATTGAATCAAAGCTGCAAAAGCACACTGCCAGTTTCTGCATCTGGCTGGCTGTATATCATCCTCACCCTCCTTCTGTCAGTTTGTGCATGTCTGTCTATCAGACCTTTTGTCCTTCCATCTGGTGCCTCTTTGTGTGTCTGATGCTTTCATCTGTCTGTTTGTCTATGTCTGTCTGTCTGTAAGTCACATTCTGTCAGTTGGTCAGTGCCTTAATGGGGCCTCTGTCACATCATTCTTGGTTTAAGTTATTGGGTCCCTCTCTGTCTGTCAACTGGTTGATGTCATCAGAACCAGCCTTCTGGGATTCTTGACCATTTTCTTGACCTGTCTTTGAATAGCTTACAGTTGTACCTTCTCCTGAGGACAGCTGTGACATCTGATGGTGATGTCTGTAAATTGTGCTACTTCACTGAATGGTAACCATAGGGAAATGATAGACATGTGTCATAACGGTGGTAATCACTGTTGTTAAAATTGCAATTGTCCAAAGATTAATGAAAAAAGCATATTTCAGCAAATATATACGTATATAGTCTTTATACCCACACACTAATATGTACATATTTATTATCTCTAACCTGTACTAGGCCTGTCCAGGGGCCTTCTTCACATAGGACATGCCCAAAACACTTTACCTAGGAGGCATCCAGGAGGCATCCTAATTACATGGCTGAGCCACCTGAAAAACAAACAATACCAGAGTCAAAATGATTAGCCCCACTGATGCTAATAGTTAACTGTGTATGCTTTTTGTGGAATAACAGCCTTCAGTTGTTTTTTGTAGTTTTCAACAAGTCTCACACATCTCCTGAGTAGTACCAGCCCATCCTCTTGGGTTTCAGTCCTTGGTCTGTCTTCATTTCCCCCCACAGATGTCCACTGGCATTCAAGTCAGGGCTTTGTGAAGTCCAGCCAATAACATTCACTTTGGTCTTGTGGAGTCAGTTCCACGTTTGCTGCTCTGGATTTTCTTTCAGAATCTTCACATATTCTTCTTTCTTCATGCTTCCTTCCACCTTCTCCAGATTCCCAGTCCCCACACTCACTGAAGCATCCCCACAGCATAACACTTCTGTCTGGTTTGAAGTTGTATCTTCTGAACAAGTGAAGTTTTTCTTGGTCTACAACCTTGTAGTCCTATCCTGCGCAGGATAATTTGGCTAAGTTTAGATATGGCTCTCACTAGTTTTCTTTCCATAGTATTTGAAACCTTTCACCTTTGGCAGGCTTGTTATGTACTATGTGTCTCTCTTTGAATTTATTAATGATACTTCTCACTCCAGTTCTTCACACTATGAAGCTCCTGCTGGATGCTGAGCAATGTTTATATTAAGGCTAAATATTAAGGCTAAATGAAAAGGTCAGTTTTTCAGGGGGTGAAAACTACTGACCTTGGTAAAAAAAAAAAATCCTTAAATAATCTGTTATTGTGTGTAAAAACTAATAATAATGTATGCTTTTTAAAGGAAGGTAGTACATTTAGAAACTTTATATTGAAAATCCCTTTCTCAGCTAAAAAAGAAAGCAGTTGGACAAGAAAGAATGAGATTTAAGGTATTGTCTGCTGTAAACAGGTCAAATTTAAACCAGTTTGCAAACATTTTGTTTAATTTTTATGAAATAGCTGATAGATCCTTGTACAGAACTGCCATCACCATGATGAAAGGTAGAATGTTCTGAATCAATGTGATTATGGCTATCATACTCAAAATGTCACGATCCTGGGTCTTCTGACCCAGTGTTTTGAGTTTTAGTTCTTTTGATGTTTATAGTGTATGTTTAAGCTTATCAGGTTTCCTAAGTTCATTTGTTATCATGCCTAAGTGTTTCTAGTTCTTATTATTTCCCCCTCGTGTTTCCAACTATGTTAAATCTCCCCTGCTCTTCATGCGTTTCATGTCTGTGTCTTTCGTTGTCAAGTTCTGGTTGTCATGTCTGCGTCTCATTATGTTTCCTATTTTATTTTGAAGAGATCTTGTGTTTTTATATTATGGGTTATGTTTTGAGTCCTTTGTTGTACTGTTTCTTGTTTCCCTAGGTCTGTTATGGTTATCATAGGTTTAGTTCTTTGGCTTTGTCATATGGCTTCCCTGTGTTCCATGTTATGTCCACTGTGATGTTTTTGTACCATGTTTCAGGTTCCTATGTTCTGTCTCCCCAGTTGCTGTTAAGTTTGCATGTTTAGAATTCAGTCAGTGTGTTTCCTGTTTTACTTTGAAGGTCCATGTCTCATGTGAGTGTTTCTAGTTTTGCTTCCCTTGTCTTGTCCAGCCTGATTACTCCCAGCTGTGCCCTCCTTCTGTGTCTCATTCCCTCATTATCCCTCTGTGTATTTAAGCCCTGTGTTTCTCTTTGTCAGTGTCGTAGTCCCCCTCATGGCTGTGTTTCCCTGTGTGTTAGTCATCCATGTTCCAGTTTAGTTTTCTATACCATTCTGCAATAAAGCAGCTTTTTGAGTTTAATTTCATTGTCGTGAGTTTTGCGTTTGGGTCCTTCTCCTGCCTGTACACAGCCGAAACATGACACAAAAGCATAAATACAGAATGTAATCCTTACAGGATGTGTCATTCATAACAGCTATGTATGAATATCTTCCCTTTTAAACAATTAACTCTCTTAGTCATCTGAAGTCAGCAGGTATGCATCATCTGCGGGCTCTAATTTTGGTAGTGCACATTATGCATGCTATTTCTGCTGTGGTCATCTAATTAAACCTTGCACAAACACCACCATAATCTTACAATCATCTGAGTTCACATGAACACCACACTGATTGCTTTGTATTCATTACTCTTTACGACATCCCATGCAATTAAAGCTACAGGAACATGGATTATTCTCAGGGCATACTGAAAATCTGCACAGTTTGTGTTTAAAGTTCTCTTCCAGTTATACACAAAATATACATCTATATCAATATATCTTATTGGGTTTGTGTTTGTTTTGGTGGTGTTTTTCACAACTCCAATTACAAAGAATTAGTATGCTGTATAAAATGTAACAGAAAACTGTCATGATCCTGGGTCGTTGACCCAGCGTTTTGTGTTTCTTTTTGGGTTCATCTTGTGTTTGGTGTTTATTCTGACCGTTCAGGTCCCTGTGTTTTTGTTGTAAAACAGTCTGTGTGTTTCCGGTTTTACTTTGTAGGTCTGCTTCTCATCATGTCCATTAGTGTCAGCTGTGTCCACCCCTGCATGTCATCTCCTCAGTACCTAGTGTGTATTTATAGTGTGTGTTGGCTTCTGTTCATCGTTGGATTGTCTGTGTTTCTTGGTGTAACTACGTCTCTCTGCCTTCTCCGCTCCCCGTTTCATGCTTAGGTTTGTCATTTAGTTTTCCCAGTCTAGGTTTTTTCAGTCATTCGTCTTTTCTCACTGCCTGTTCAGTCGCTCCACTTCTGTAAATAAAACGTCACTCTCATCACCAGTCAACTGCCTGCATTTTGGGTCCTTTTCCTCCTATACCACACGGCTCACCCCGCCAGCCGTGACAAAAACACAATGTGATAACTTGCAAAATCCATAAACTCACATTTAGAACACAGAACCACATGCAGCACACCTCAAAAGAGTTGGGACAGGGGCATGTTTGCCACTGCAAATTGTTTCATCGTTTCAGTGGGTGAAAAGTCTGAACTGCAGGCAGGCCAGTTCAGCATCCAGAGTCTTCTACTGTTCTAACAGATGCAGTATGTTTTTTAGCATTGTCTTGCTGAAAAATGTCAGTACTTCCCATATATATTTCAGAGTGGACCGGATCGCACGTGAGACAATATGTTGCTTTAAAACTTGTATATACTGTGCCTTTCAGCATTGATGGTACTTTATCCAGATCTGCAAGCTGTTAGTTTCCAGGCAATAATGCAAAATCTTGAACTGAGCAGTGATAGCAAGTCAGATGGTTGCTTTGCTATTTACTCCAGAGAATGAGAAATCCATGTTTTCCAAAAGGAATATCAAATAATTATTATTTTGGCCCCAGAACAGTTTTATACTTTGTCTATTCTAAATGAGCATTCGGACCTGCCAGGACTGAGCAGGGGCATTGAAGCTGGAGGAATGGGCGACTCAGAGTCCATTTGCCCCACAGTCATCAAAAGTTAGACCACTTAGGGTGATGTTATGGATGTCACTGGCTGGGGACTCTGACACTGAAAACCTAATCTCTTTTAAAGATAAAGAGTCCTTTATTGTTGCTGTACTCAGGCATTGCACAGTGAAACTGGAAAAAATGGAGAACTAATAGCTGCTGCGTGTGTGCCCCGCCATCTTTACAACCCAAAGAGATATGTGGCTCCTTAGCAGATGGGGCTGGACAGGGAAGCAGTAGCTTGATAACTGCATCGGTGACGGCATGTGCAGGCAGCCTGAAATTTTCATTCATTTCATTTCATTTATTTATTCATTTTCAGGCACAACAAATACCTATATTGAACATAAAATACACAAAACAAAAAACAAAAATGGCAGAAATGGCAGTGAAGTTAAGCTTTTCTGGTCCAGGAGCATAATTGAGTTGAACAGCTGCAGTGACAGAGAGAAGCTTGACTGTAGAGGTGAGGAGGAAGTGTGTCCTTCAACAGAGTTACCAGTGTTTGATAGTTCACACTGAAGGGCTTTCCTACAGTGTCTAGTAATGCACAATGTTTTCATGAAATGTAAGCATCCAGAACTTCTAACTGAATTACCTTGTGATATGGGTTGTGGGATTCCTTCACACCAAGTGAGTATTTTTGATTTAGGCTCCTCAAATGCAAAACCTGAGTCCAAAGGGTCCATTGTTTGGTCAGATTGTACTGTCATGTGTGCTGCAAAAAAACCCCAAATGCAGAACACTTGATATAGAACTAAAAAAAAAAAAAACAACAACAAAAAACTTTATTTAGGTGGAGTAAGGAAAAAGGCTCAAGACACAGGTGATCTGACAAAGTATGAAGTAGACACTATGACTATATACACACCGAAGGTAATGAGGCCAGAGTGGGAACACCTGGAGAACAAAATACAGCTGAACTAGATCTAATAATGAGACATGCTGTAGCAAATAAAACTAGACCTGAGGCATAGAAGACAAATGACTATCGAAATAAAACACTGTAACATAGTAGAGAAACATGTAAGACAGTGCGAAATACATAACAAAATACAACAAGATGCTTAAAGAGGCCAGATTAAGTAAAAGCATAGAATCTAATAGGAATAACTCTAGACGCACAGAAAACAAAATACAAAGTAGCAAAAGTCAAAATACAGAGCAATTACTATGATGAAATTAGGGAATTAAAAAAAACCTGTGACACTATAAGCTAAGGACTCCTAATAACCAAAACAGGCACATTTTAATTTAAAAAAAAATTCAAGGTCAGAAGACTCAAAATTTCAGCTTTCAAAAGAAGGGCTTTGATGGATTTCCATGACAGCATCATGTCTATTTTAAATTCAGTGTCACCTGAAAGTACAGGTATGCACTGAAAAAATGAGAATTGGCAGGCTTTTGAATTTGCACAAATGAATTTAGTTAATGCTACACAAGCCTCTCATGTTTCTCTTATTTACATGATTAAATAAAGTACCATTTACTTGATTATAAACAATACTGAGACTACTCATTTTTCTTGCATTGATTTAAAATGACTAAATTAGAATACTAAAACCATTGTAATCATGTTTGACCACAACCGGAAATGATGCAATATATTCAAAGACAACAACTAAATGTGATTGGATAATAAGACCTACCTTATCCAATAAGACAACAACATAATTTAAGGAGAGCGCAATTGACCGCCAGATGCTGGAAGACTGTTCAGCCACATGCAACCTTTGGCACTGAGTCAGGCATAGTGAGAAGGTAAGTAATTTAAATACATTTGTTTTAGTTGGGTACGTTTTCACAGAATTGTTGTAGTGCATGCTATATGAAACGTAATCTGTAATGCATCTACATGTTGTTTTTACAGTGCTAGCTAAAGTTGGTATTAGCTTTGTGGCTAAAGCTGAAAAATATTAACAAATTGCACATAGTCGGGAGAAAGCAGCTGTTGTGGGTCAGATATGGAATTTATGCATGTGACAGAGAGCACTGACGTTTTTATGGCTTAGCAAGTTAAAACGTCACTGAGAGAGCAATAGTGTTTGTGTTACTCGTGCTAGCTATGGCTACATTGGCTAATTAGTCTGGCTGTAACCGTCAGAGTTTCAGAAGCTGGGAGGGCCACAGTGCCATACCTTAATTATTGCTGATGACATGCACTCAAGTTATAATAAGGATCCTGCCACCTTAGACGTGGGTTTAAGAACCTGTGCCCATAAATGCCAAATCATTTTTCCATTTAGTCATTGTTTTAGGTGAAGTGTCACTTACTTGACTATTCTATTGGTCACGGCCAAATAATACAGCAGATATCTACAAGGAGATAAGTTTGTTCAACAGACTATGTCTTATTAAGTGATGTATTGTGAATTTTCCAACATCGGCCCAAAACAAATTAGGACCCTTTCCCCCCCTCTTTTTTTCTAGTTTGTGTAGAACATATGTGAGCTGCTTCTCAAAACATTATGTATAAATGAGGGAAAGATTGGTACTTTAAAGAAACCATTGATGCTCTTCTGGACTGGAATACCTTTTTTCAATTAAAATTAATGTTTTTTGTGATGGTGGAATTTTTACCTTTATGATTACAGAAGTCAAAACATCAGATGATGATAGCTTACCATCTAAACTCCCCATCTCTTGGCAAGTCTGAATTAGAGAGCTCAGCTGTATCGGCCTTTCTAGTGGATTTGCTTAAAGAGGAGATAGCTTAAGTCATTAGGTACATATTCCCTGACATTCTAGAGGTCAACCTTGCACAGTGTGTGACATAAAGAGTATAACTTATAGAAATGGAATGGTACTGGCCCAAAGGGCAGCAGGTGGATTGCCAGAATACTGAAAAACCATATCTGCATTGTACCACAGCATATTCTACATTGTCAGAGAGCTTGGTGGCTGGTACAGAGAGCATGACAGAGCTTTTGAGCTCCGCCCAGTATCCACAAGAATATTCACTCTCGCTTCACTCTGTGAACTCCTTGATACTTATCCATTGGTTGACTATGAGATTGGATCAGTCCACATTGTGACTTTAAAAAGGCATATAGAAGTAAAAGGTGTTCATATAAGTGTAATAGGTTCAGTCGCATGTATTTCATTAGATAAATTCTTCTTTTTTATGTCTGATCTTTATAACTTTGAGTATTGGGTATGGATAGCTTTATGAAAACTAAACTGAAAGGATTCTTTCTGAATATGTAATTCTTTTTTGCCTACAGAGTCCTATGGGGAGTCCTATGGTCCTAAAGACTGTTTTGGCTGACAGAACCTGTCGAAGGCTCACTCTCTAATGGAGCGCCTGAATCAACTGAGGATCTCATCGTTGAAGTCAAGAGACAGTGTTGTCTTCAGGGCAGTTTCAGACTTCAGTTTATGGATTCCTTGTTTGGGAATGAGTTTCTTAACCTTACCTCAGTTTCAGAAGTAGCAGACAAGGGGACTCTTAAAGCTATTGACATGTCAAAGTCCACAACATGGACATAAAAAAGAGTAACAGAGTTGGTGAAACTCAAGATGGAAAAGACTTTTTCATACAGAAGACATGAAGTTGTTCATGATGCACCAATGGTGGAGGCTTTCATGGCAAGATGGCCTGCTCTATTTGATTTCCATGAGGTAAGGTTTGCCTCATACACGGTGTTCTTGTGGTATTAGCCTAAAATGGTTAAGGCACAGTTGTTATTTGACAGCCCATTTCTTCAGCATGAGTGATTGCGGCCTTCTTCCAGGTATTAAACCTTTGAAGCTCATTTCTCTGTGCTCATGTTTTCAGATCAATGCTGAGTTTAAGAGAATTGCCACCATCCCCCCTCAGACAAAGTTCCTGGCTCAGCTGGATCTCCACTTGGACAACCTGGTGAAGTTGGTCAACAGAAGAGGAGAGCTTGGACTAATACTGAAAAGAATTGTGGCATAAATGGATAATATAAGTGATAAAGCCTCAACATTCACTTAACACGATCCTCTTTGGATGAAATTTTATAATTGTGGAAGATTTCAAATGTTTCCCATGATAAATTCTCTCATTTTGTATTTTTACATCTGCTTGTTTTTTTTAACCTTCACTTTGTCAACTTATTATTAATTGCCAGTAAACCTATTATTAATTTGTGTGCCTTTACTTTAAAAACATTAATGTAAAGTACACTATTAAAACTTAAATGAAGGACAAGAGCTGAATGAAGATGCTAATTACATACATTTCATTTCAGTGTGAAGATGTTGATGCTGAGTGTGTTAAGGGAGTGTGTATCTACATGGGTGAAGACCCTGGCATGCTTATCCAGGAGTATGTGGTATGTACTTGTGTTTTTTTTTTTTTTTTCTTTTTGGACTTTCCACAGTGTGTCATATTATTTACTTGGAAATGACTAACATGGCTTCTTTTTTACAGGGCATGGAAGAACGTGCCATCAGTGAGACTGTTGAAGACACCACTGTTTGAATTTATCTTCTTAAAGAGCAAGCTTCAGCAGATGAACAAGAGTTGTCCTTGCAGGCATCAGGGTGGCGAAGACTTTGGATAATGTAGCATTTGCTGTGATAATGCTATTTGGACTCATGTATGCATTAAACCTTGCCTACCCTGCTGACCTTCGCTACAACTTTGACGTTTTCCAGAAGGTTTTCATGGAACTGGATGGAGCTAAACTCTCTAAAGTTCTTGCTTTCAAAAACCATCTGTTTCATTGAGAAGTCAAAGACTGCACTTCTGCAATTCTTTGCAGTTTTTCATTTTGTGTTCAGTAATGTTATACTGCTTATGTTTTTATTGCTTTCCCCTCGTGTGACTGCAATGCAGGATAATTTTTCCTTTTGGTATCATGTTGTAAGAAATTTTTACTGACAATTTTTAGCAATATGTTCTAAGTCAACCTTAATGTCCTGCTTACATGTTTAAAATGAAGATTAAAATTCATGTAGGTGTTTGGTATTAGTTATGTAACAATGTCATTTAAGGCTCAACTTAGTTGAAATCTTATACAGGTAAATACATGTACAGAAGCTGAAACTGTTGTCAAATAACACACAAGTTATATTTGGGTAAATCTGTTTATTCATAAAAGCGTGTTGCTTTTTTTTCAGGTAGTCTTAATTTAGTTTACATTTTCAATTGTGTAATTAATACAAATGTTATATGTAAGAGATGACAGGATCATCTATAAGCACATTCTTTTATTTGCTGCTGAGGTCAGTTTTTTGTGAAATATTTGCAAATATATTCTCAAATTAACTTTTTCTTTTAGTTATTTCTGCAGGCTATCTTTAAAAATGTGTTAACAAGTTTATATGGATGCGATTTTGGACTTGTTCATGGCAGAATTGCTGCTTTCACTGCTGTTACAGTTTAATAAAGGTGAATTGTTCAGTAGCACTCACAGTCTTTGCCTTTTTTGTCAATAATAATCAGTTAATATTTCAATTGAAAAAATTAAGTAGGATTTAAAGCCATAATTTGTGTTGCAGGAACATAATTGCAATGTGTTTACATTACATAATATCATTGCGTAACACTGGCAAATAAAAATAAGTTGGTGTTAAACATTAAAATATATTGACATTATGCAATACATTGATATTATGATAATAGATTAATATTAGTACATCAAACATGATTTTTTAAAGTAATCTGATGTAGATAAAATACTTTGATCTGACAAGCATTAATTACTTGAGGGAAAGTGGAAAATTAAGTCAGTCATACTTATTCATATTATGTGGGACCGATGTACACAATAAAATCAAGTAAATTGAAAGAACTTTTTTTTTCAGTGTGGGAATACTATATTGATTTGCAGGTTGTCCCCTGTGTACAGAGATTTCTCCAGGTTTTCTTGAACTTTTGATGATATTAATGTTGTAGATGATGAGATACTCAGTCTTTGCGATGTTACACTGTGAAAGATTATTTTGAGATTGTTCTACAGATTGCTCCACAGAAATTATCTAGATATAATGTTTTGGGGTTTGTTTGTTTGTTTTTTTTGCTAACTCTCTAAAATGCTCTTTTTACATTCAGTGACCTGTTGCTCAATTAATGTGAACCTGATTAGTTGCAATATCTTCCTCTAGCTGTTTCTTATTAGTAGCACTTGCTTTTCCAGCAAGTGGTATTGACAAAAAAATCCCCCTGTCTCAACCTTTTATGTCTCACTTTAAACATTTGATATGTTTTCTATGTTCTATTGTGATTAAAATATGAGTTTATGAGATTTGTATGATTGCATTCAAAGCAATGGGTTGGAGGTGGAGTTCACCACGTGTTACCTGTACATCATAAGGCAACATGAATTTTGGAACATAGGAATTAAGCTCAGGCACCCAGAGAAACCCTCCACAATCCAGCCAGAAACTAGAATGTTTTTACTTTAAGGTTTTAGGACTACTTACTGTAATAGTATGCAAGTACTACGTAGTAACATATTAAAAATCATACATTATGATAAAATGATAAACATGAAAGGCAAATGTTTTCTCTCTTCTTATATAATCTTACCTTTGCTTCCACATACTCCCACACTCCTCTTTTCACTTCAACCTCTTTCACATTGCGTATGGATTGTGTTTTAAATTACAAAGTGATGTTGCACTTGAATTACGAGTAAGAATGAAGCTATAAACCATGCACTTGCCAGTGAATATACCCTGTAAATCATCAGAATAAATGCTAACTGCTGTGCATTCTATTGCAGAGATTTTAAGACCTTAATTTCATGAATGCAGTGGCTTGACTCTCATCAATATCAAATAGGCCAAGACATGATAAGCTATGCAAAACCCTAATTTGAAAGGTTTTGCAATCCTCATTAGGCTTGAGAAGGAAATTGTTTTTGTCAGCACGAGAGGAAATAACCTCTATAGTAAATGTGCTGTAATATTTTAATGGAATACATGCATCAAGAGTGCATTTCTGGTAGGCTGCTGAAAAGATGAATGTGATATGGAAAGAACACCATAGTGACCTTGATCATACAGTATAGTGTTTGCTTTTTAACATCAGATCGTGTGATGTGGTTCAAACTGAAATGGACTGATTTCTAGTTTTTGCACAAAAGGCCATTTCTAATGAAATTTGGTTGTTACTATCTACAATTTAACCTCAGAAATTATAGTGATGAAAATATTATATATATCTTTATAACAAATGATCATTATTCATTACGGCAAAAAATACAGGATAAGAAAAATATGAAAAAACATTAAAAGAAAAAAAGCATTTTGACTCCTTACTTTTTTCCTCATGTATCAGATGTCTAATATCAGAAACAATCTGTTAGTTACTGCATTACTTTCCTAAAAACTTTGTAATAACATATTGATATTATAATTATAATTAAAATAACAATTTAATAAATTCAGCTGGAACTGTATTGACCCTATTAGTGAATAATTATATTATAAAGCACATAATTGTTATGGTTAGTGTTTTATACAGTATGCTGTTTAATCAGCTTGTTGTGTGCTTGGTTCCTGAAAAAAGAATTATACTCCACACAGCAGATTGTGACAATAATGATCTGTATTCTGGTCCACTGCTACATTAACTAGTAACTTGATTTACTCCTGACTACTATGTACATTAATAATATTTGCAACATGTTAACAAAACAAAACAACAACAACAAGAAAAATGTTATTTAGTAGTAGTTTAGTAGTTCATTACCGTCTTCACAATTATTAACATAACAACAAAATAGACACTACGCAAGTTTAAAATGTTGTAACCATCATATTCATGCCACATAAACATTTATAATTATGTTTCTGTTTTTTCTGTGCTATTAAAGAGTTGGATACCTTGAAACTGTAAAGAACTGAGTCTTTATTACTTGACTCTTGACCTGTGTATGGAAAGATAAGCTAACAGCAAATAAATATTAATGCACACTAACACAGTTTTATGGATTAAAATAATCCTGTAACCATGTAAATTTGTGACCACGACCCCCAGAGAATGACATCACATGATTTACACAATTTTATATATATATATATATATATATATATATATGTATATATATATATATATATGTATATATATATATATATGTATATATATATATATATATGTATATATATATATATATATATATATGTATATGTATATATATATATATATATGTATATATATATATATATATATATATATGTATATATGTGTTCCCACTAGTGCTTTCAGGTTAATCTCGTTGAAATAACCTTAACGCCACAACACGGCAAATCTCCATTAACGAGCTACCCTATACAGAGGGGCTAGACGGCCAACACGTTAACGAGCTAACTGCGCTAACACACTAGCTCCCACCCATGTAATTGAGCATTGCATGGCACATCCAACATACTGTTTTACTTTAGTCCATGACTCGCTTACCTTCAGGGTCATACGTCACATGAAAACCAAAATAATTCCAAACGCCAGATCTGAATGAGGGTGGGGAGGTCCACTTCTGTCTCGCTAGCTTGCCCTGCGCTCTTCCTTCTGACCATGCTGTCTGTGTTGAGTGCTCAGTGAATCTGCGTTCGACTACTCCGCCTAGGCTGCACTCTCGAGCCTAGGCGGAGTAGTCAAATGCAGATTCACTGAGCGCTCAACACAGACAGCATCGTCAGAAGGAAAGTTGATAAAATAAATTACAAATTTTGTATTGTTCTTTTTTTTTTCTCCCCTTTGGTTTTCTTTCTTTCTCTCCCCCTCTTTCTTTCATTCTTTCCCCCTGTCCTATCCCACAGTCATGTCTGTCCCGTTTGCAACTGAAAATAAAATAAATTCATAATTATAATAAAGGTCAATCAAATGGACCAATATGATGATCCACTTAAAATAAATCCTCTTGGCATCTTTCTTGGCCTCAAGACAACAATTCTGATGGCTATAGATCCAAACGGGACACAAAAAAAAAAAAAAAAAAATATTGAAAAAAATTGTATTGTTCGATACATATGCGTACCGAACCGAAAGCACTGTATCGAACGGTTCAATATCGATACGAATATCGTTGCACCCCTAATATATATATATATATATATATATATATATATATATATATATATATATATATATATATGTATGTGTGTATATATATATATATATATATATATATATGTATGTGTGTGTGTGTGTGTGTGTGTGTGTGTGTGTGTGTGTGTGTGTGTGTGTGTTGTGCAACCAGACATTAATTGTCTTTCTATTGAATACAAATCAAAAAGCAAGGCCACTACACCATCCATTCTTTGTAAACTCAGAGTTGAAATGAATCTTTACAGCTTTACTTGTGTTCATAGAACAGTCTTTATGTCTAAATATTCATGCATTCTTTTATTTCTTTTCAGTCGCGCTATTTCCATTTGACTGCAGCACAGTAAATTAGTCATAGAGAGTGAGTTGACACCCACTTAAGACTAAAAACATTCTACAGAGATGATTCAACAACATCTTAGTTAAATATTATTTGAAACCCGTACAATATATGACAAATAGAAGGTAAGGTAAGATAAGATAACCTTTATTAGTCCCACACGTGGGAAATTTGTTTTGTCACAGCAGGAAGTGGACAGTGCAAAAGTTATGAAGCAAAAATTAGAATACAATAAGAATAAATACAGTACACAACTGTACAGAATAGAATAAAATAAAATACTATATACAGTAGAATAAAATAGAATAAAATATACAATAAGATAAAAATAGAATACAAATGCTATATACAACTGAGTAAAAATACAACGATGCCAGAAAAGATTATTGCACTTAGTGTTATTGCACATGTGTGGATGTGTGTGTTTGATCAGTTAAAGTCTTTATTGTGGAACTCCCCAGGTCACTGTTGATAAACACAAAAAAAAGGAACATCCCAAAATATAGGCTGAATTTTCTTAAATTAAATGTGAACAAGAGAAAGCCCAGGTAGAGAACTTAACAGGCTAAGGTTTATCAGTATTCTCAGCCAATAAAATATATATATTTTCTAAGGGTGTAGCCCAAAGCAGCACCTGCAAATTGCAGAAATGGGGTTTCAATGCTGTATACACATTAAAAAGCACAGTCAGATCCACTAACCCTATCTGAAGAGTGTAAACAATTCCACTCTCCATTGTAAGTGATGGGCCCACAAAAACCACAACCTGTGAAAGCCTCTCAGCTTTAAAAAGAACAGAGATTTGGAGAAAACTATCACTTTGTTAAGACCTTTTGCTGAAAGTTTGGTTTTAACCCCATATTTGAATGTTTAATTTCTGGTGAATATCATGTTTGTACCTGGCCACAACAGGCCAAGACAACAAATCTATAGGGTGCAAAGAATTTCCACTCACCAAGATATCCGGTTGTCTCACAAGGAGTAAACAACACAGCCACACACCTCCTGAGTCTGCTGGGTGGTTACAGCTGACAGTGGGGGCAAACCATTAGTGCCCTGCATGCTCCTTGTCACAGGGAATGTGACAACACCCCATGGTTTCCTTGCCATTGGTTTACTCCCATAAAACATGACTAAAGCTGCCAGTGGTTCCTACCCCTGAATTACTGCCCCATACAGGCAGAAAGTAGTAAAACACAGATACAAAATATGTTACCACAAACATATATATTAAAATAAATAATGAAGGATTAAATGGGAACAGTTTTCCTTTGCTGTTATGGTTTTGTTATTGTAAGACTGGGAAATAGTCATAGTCATGTCAACTTTGGGATTCCTTGAATATCATATTGTGTTTTTATCAACCCACTCATTACGCCAAGTTCAGTCCATTTTGTTTTTTCGAAATTTGGGAACAGTGTTGCTGAGAGTGTAGTTAGAGTGTAACGGATGGCACAATTATAATAAATAGCACTAAGTAACAGGCCAGAACACTAGATCTCTTTTGAATGTCAGTGCAGGTCACTTGTTGTTTGCTTTGGATATAATAGAACAGACTGCTGAAAACTCACTAGTAAGTTTAATCAAATAGGTACAACTCTGATCATTTCCATTTTAACGCATACACAACGAAAATGTTAAAGAAAATGTAAATGAGTGTGATTCTAACTATTCTAACTCAATATGTGGTCAGAACCTAATGATTAAAATGCTTATGTTCATATGTTCACTCAGAGCTTCTTTTTAAACAAGCTTTGTGAATTTATAACTGCAACATTACCTCAATTCACCCATTGCTCCCAGTGTTGTGCTGGTGCTCCTTTTCCTACCTTCAAGTGAATTATGTGGAATAGATATACAGATTCTCACAAGAATCTATCGCGCTGTCCCTTTTTTTGCAACCTATTTTTGTCTGCAATTCAACACAGAATTCAGTCAGTATTTGTTGTATAAAAGGCCAGAGCTACTAACCCTTTATCTATCTGAATTCAATCTAGTAACCCATCAAACAATATCTGATGATTCAGCCTAATGTTTTGAGCATTCAGTATAACCAGGAGATATCCAGGCAGAGACTACCTGTTCTGTGACCTGGCCATTGTTTACAACAACAGATAAATTGAAAATAGGAAATACAAAGCTAAGCCATCATCAGATGTTTGCTAATGGTTTCAAGATTTTATTATGGAAAATGCATCCCCCCCCCCCCCCCCCCCCTTATGCTCCACATAGTGTTTACCTGCAAAGCCATTACTGCTTTGACCACTGAAAAAAAAAGTTAAAAAAACAACAACAAAACACTACCACTAATCTTGTCTCTTTCTAGCAGATATTAGTAGGTAAATACTGCTGTTCTATTTGACCATCATTCAGGGAAGAATAACCCAGTGACAATACTGGCAAAAAGAAAAATACCAAAATACCATGGTCCTGGGTCAGTGGTCCAGTGTTTTGATTTTTGGATCATTATTATTGAGTTTTGATTTCATCATGGTTCATGTCTATCAGTGTTTTGGTTTCCGTTTTGTATTTCTAGAACTCTAGTTCCTCTTTTGCTCTGTGAATTCTATTTCTTAGGTTTTGTTCCTGTGCCCCCGTGTTCAGTGTAGAGATGGACCGATCCGATATTACGTATCGGTATCGGTCCGATACTGACCTAAATTACTGGATCGGATATCGGAGAAAAATAAAAAATGTAATCCGATCCATTAAATATCACGAAAGCACCTCACAAAACTTGCAACACGCCGTAACTCACCTCAGAACGTTAGCACGTCGGAGCAGTATGCATCACGTGATAGAGCGGCTGTGGCATGCAGGACCTGTCAGTGGTCTGGATAGCATTTGGAGCTTCGCTAGCAACCCGGCATTTCATCTCCGACAAAGTTATCCCGAGAGAAGTAAAGCAAGTGTGTAAGTCCATCTCTGAATGTTTGTAAAGCATTCCTGCGTTAAGCTTAACAAGCGACTGCCTCTCCTGCTGCTACTTCAATGGTGAAACTGCTTAACGATCAGCTGATCGGCTTTTCTGTCGCGAGTCCGTGTCTCTAGTTTGCTTTTGGCCCACTTTGCACCAGAAAGAGGAAACCAGCGGCTGAGCAACAGCAGCACGTTTAAGCTTGATCAGCTATTGTTAGAATGTATTTAATATTACTTTCTACTCCAGGATCTTTTTCTACGTAGCTGACGCTGGTAACTGTGCAGGGGCGGATCTAGCAAAGTTTAGCCAGGGGGGCCGATAGGGCATTAACAGGGAAAAGGGGGCACAAAGACATACTTTTCTTTCTTATTCTCATTTAAAATGTCTAGCTTTTAATAAATAATTATCTGACACCCAAACTTTTAATTTGATGTAAAATGAATAGAAGTCAATTACTGTATATAGTAACTATTAAGTCTAATATATATACCCTAGTAAGCTATAGTACTTTTTCCTTTGGGAAGGTACCATCTGTGCAGTCTGCAATTTTGTTGAAGAAAGATGTTGAATCTATTTAATATTTCTTGAAAAATAATTGATTTCTGTGCATTTTTTTTCACACTGCATCAAATTAAGGTTGATTACGTCGATTAAGCATCATGAGGTGGAGCGTGAGGGGTGGTTCCCTATTTTTTATTTATTTATTTTTGTTGTTGCTGGGAGTTGGAACCCTATTAGTTAGGTTGCTTAATATTTATGCTAAGTACTCTTTAAAATACCAGAATAGGGAGGATGGTGTAGGTTTAAGTTTATTAGATTGATCAGTATTGCTGAACTATGAAATATTTTTTTTGCATACAGGTATAACAGAATAGCTTTAGTGTAGTTGTTGTTTTAAACTTGAGTATGAACTTATACAAAATGCAGCAAGATATTGTGGAGCAGGGAAATTATTTTACTGCTATTGTTAAATAATTGTCATCAGTACCATTGCATTAAGAATATAATCTGCAGCATGGATATTGCATTCAGAGGTTTAAACAGTGTCTCTTTCAGAAAGACTGAGTTGCAGGCTGACAGGAAGTTGTATGCAGAAGTGGAAGTTATTTTGAGCCGCAGGCTAAGACGAGGCTTTAACAATGTAACAGATAGCTTTAAGAAGGCCTTAAGCAGTTATGACTATTTCATACACAATGCATATCTGTGCTTATTAAAGAGTTGGAGCTCGGTCAATTAATTGGGGGTCGGAAGCTTTGTTCGGCGCGATGTTCGGACAATCTATTGTGCAAGTGACTTGGAGCCATAGAAGGAATCGCAATACATGCTTACAAAACACTTATATCAGGTCATTTTATATTAAGGTTTAAGTAGAGGTTCTTGATTAAAACATTTATTTAGTAGAAGACATACACATAGTCTCAGTGAGCCTCTGGTCTGGTAAAAGGTCAGAAGTGCAACAGGTGAATTGAGAAAGAGCATTTGAGGACGAGACACAGACAGTAGGTGAAGAGGTGACACAAAGAGCATGTGAGGTCGTGACACACACACATATGAGTTAAATTTATTTAGAGAAGAGGTTACTCATGTCTGGCTGTAACTGCAAAAGTGTCTCGGTAAAAGAGGAACAAGACAAGAACGGAAAGTACCAGCCATGAAAATAGAAGATGATCTTCTGGGTGAAAAGCCATTGTTGGTGTTGATCTGATCTATGTATAAAATGTATCTGTGACGCATGAAGGGGCGTCAGTAAATCAAACCCTGATGCTATAAAATATCTGTTTATGCTTTGATTAAGTCGAGGACTACTGGCTGTCTGCGTACAGAGTGTCTTCCCACACGTGTGTTCATTAAAATCATTGTTTGACCAAAGAGCTTCTGGACCAAGAGTGGTTTGTACTCTCCCTCCTCAATTTTGAACCTTAACAATATTTAAAAAACAGTTTTGTTGATTAACCCTTTACAGCCGATCGGAGCGGGCACGCTCCATTTTGCGTAACTATTTTTAAATCACGGTAGCACTGCAACCACGTAAGCTAGCGCAATAATTTTTTTTGCATATGAAACCGGAGGAGTTGTACTTACATCTCATGCCATCAGCTTGTCCTAGGTCACAGTTTCCTTCCACATATAGCTTTGCAAAAACTGCATAAAAATCACTTGCAGCAACAAAAACATGATATTCCAGAAACACGCTTCGCCGATCCGATCAGCTGTTTGTAACACTTCCTACGTCCATCAGCGCGAACTATCACATGACCGCATGACCTGCCCGAAACCGGAAGTGACGTCATTTTGCGGAGATGTAGTTTTTTTACGATCGGGGCCTTATGAGCCTATACTTGTGTTTTAAAAAGTTATGTTTGAGTTTATGACTTTCTGTGTCGTTTCTGGGATGCTTAGGACTCATATTGCACTGCTGGAAATAGTTTATTTTGATGCATATGCTGTTATTTTGCAAATTTGCACTATAATATTTATTTTCGTTTTTCCTGCAGTATATAAAAATTGGTGTATTTCAAAAAGAAAACTATGAAGACACTCAAAATAAATTTCCTGTGGTGGGAAACTAGTTTGTGCAACTTTTTTGTATTTACAGTTTTGAGGGATGAGCCTCTTAAATTTCTCTAACTAGAAATATATGTTAAAAAAACAAAAACGATTTTCAATTTTTTAGTAGTTTATTGCACTTTTTTACAATTTATGTAATTACTATGCACCTAATGCAGACATATTATTAAAGTTTGGGCTATAATGGTTGTATTGATGTATAGCAACTTGCAATGCTCCCAAAAATGGCTACACAGCATGTAAAAATATAATATAAGCTCTGGCGGACTTAGTTCTATGGTAGGTCTTAAAGGGTTAAAAAACACTATATCGGATTCATATCGGTATCAGCAGATATCCAAATTTATGATATCGGTATCGGTATCGGACATAAAAAAGTGGTATCGTGCCATCTCTAGTTTAGTGTACGTTTAGTTCAGTCTTCATGTTTATTATCTTGTTCCCGCAGTCAGTTGTGTCTCTTGTCACTCCTGGCCCTGTGTTCTGTGTTTCCTGTGTCCTGTATCAAGTCCGTGCCTCTGGGCCTGTTGTGTGTTTCCTATTTTATTTTAATAGTCCTTGTCCCTCGTCAGTGTATCTAGTTTTGCCTTCCCTTGTCTCTTTATGTCTGATTAAACCCAGCTGTGTTCCCACCTATTTCCCATCCTCTCATATTCCTGCTTGTGTATTTTAGTTCTCAGTCTTCCTCTGCTCGGTGTCTTGTTGTACCTTTGCATTAGCTGTGTGTTCCTCACCCGTCATGTTTTGTTAGGTTATATCATGAACTCCCAGTGTAGGTCATTCTTCCTAGTTTGAGTTTGAGTCATGCATTATGTTCTCAGTTTGTTTTTTGCCAGCAAATAAAGCTGCCACCTTAAGTCACATATGCCATCTCTAGAGTCCTGCATTTGGGTCCTCCTCCTGCCTGCCACACAACTGAACCATGACAAATTCCAATCTCCATCACACCCCATCCCCATTTTATCAGCTGCAACTTTATGATCACAAGTATTACAATAGCCAGATGCATAAATAATAATATAAACAATTAGGTGTGTCTTATATAACCTTATTATTAGTATATGTGGTGGAACTACTCAGTCCTTAGATGCAAACTTAAATAATAAATGGCCTACAATTACCACTTTACTTAACAATACTGTTTACCTGGAAAGCTTTAAGAGGTAAGTATCTTGCTTCTCATTTGAATGTGCTTTCAATGTGCAGGGAGAAATGCACTTCAAGGAAACAAATTCCAATTCATGAAGAACCCAAGGACAGGAGCAAATATAAAAGCAATAAAAGATATCCAGGAGATAGGCTCTATCTGCAGTCATCAAACTGCAAAGCATGCATCATACTTTTGTCCTTGAGACATTTTCTTCTCTCTACTTTCCTTCTAATACTTACCCTATCATATGAAAAATGTGATTAAACTGTCCTGCAGCTGAAAAACTGCACAGATTTTCCCAGGACTACTATTTTTGAATCTGCAGATGTAGTTGCCTTGCTACAGTTGCATAGGTTACACCTCTTCCTCTTGGTATTTTATCATTTTATGTCTTTCTTTGACCACATTTACAGTATGTGGTCAACGTTAGAGCCTTAGTAAAGATTTCAACTGGTCACATTTAAGTCAGAATCCATACATAATAAAATGCACCATAAACTGATACATAAATAAAACAGAACGTGTTTAATAAAATTAAAAACACAAAACTCTATAGGCTAGTTTTCACAACATGTCAAGAGGTAAATATAGTGACCCTGATATAATATCTCATATTCATGGCTAATAATATAGAGTAACTTCAAGTTTATATGTGGGAAAGTAAGCAATGATTAAATTGAATTCAAACTGGAGGAAAAAAATGCTTGCTAGTCAATCTGTACACACACAAACATTTTAATGATCATATTGTTTGACAAAGGTAACACAATAATGCCAGTAATTATAAATTCTCCTATTAACTGAAATACTGTCATGACTACAGACTGAAAATCAAATGCATAAGGCTGCATCCGCATATACAAAGATGTTTTTTAAAACTAGTATTTTTCCATTTGCTTTCATTTTGGAAAATATCACTGTCCACATAAAAACGAGAAAAACTATGTCAAGTGCTGTCAAGAGCATGCCAGAATAACAGGTGGCAAAATAATCTATTCAGAAGCCTATAAACAGTAACACGGTGCACAGTCTGATGTTGAAAAAGGAGATAAAGATGCACATTTTTACATTGCAAGGCAAATTTTCAGTTTTCTTCATCCACATGTAAACACAGAAATCGAGTTACGGTTGATATTCACACTTGAAGGAGTTTTTTTAAGCTCCATTTTTAGTTATCTAAAACAGTGTCTACATGTGGGAAAAAGTCTGAATTACATAGAAAAGGCTATGCTTACCAAAATATCAGTCTACGCGTGAACAGGGCCTAAGAAAAAAAGGAAGATACAGGCAGAGAGGCATAGTGCAATCAGGGATGGCCAAAGTAAAGTTGGCTGAAATATTCCAAATGGCATTCTGGCACTTTCAATAATGACACATTATGTCTAATAGGTTAATGCATAATACTGATGAGTAAGTACATTTCATCTGTGCTGCAGTCTGACATTGCTTCTAATTGATGCAATTGAGATACTTGATCAACACCTTCAACAAATTGTTTTTTCTTTCTCATCCCTGTGATGTGACCATAGTGCAGACATAAAGTTATGGTCTAGGTACTTTAACATCTAATTAATTGATTTAAGTTTAATCTGTTTCTGTGCAGTGTATGTAGCTTGGTGCACATTTCCCAGGGAGATTGAAAAAATGTTAACATGTGACTTAGAGATGAAAAAGGACAGAACAGTAAAGAAAAATGAGAAATTCTCCTCAAAGCTAAGGATTGATCAGCAAGTTAATAAACCTAAATCTTACGGGTAGCGCCCTCATTGTTTTTATTGTTTTAATCCTATATTGTGTCTATACAGAACATATTGCTGAATTATATTTTTGTGAAAGCTGTAGTAGTACAAGTTGAAGTAATACAAATTTTTTGTTTTTCAAAAACTGCATGAAAATACAAGGCAGTTTAGCTCTATAGTTACATCACAGAAAACAGACATCAACTTATGTTTAAGGTGCTGATGCTCATTATATTTACTCACCACATTTTACATTTTACATTAGCATAATCATAGCTATGGTGACTCCTATAGGACAGAGTTGTTATAGTCGGCTAAAACATGTTTTGGCTTACTGACCAACATTTCTACTACCATTTGGACCAGGTCTGGATCCACCCCAGTTTTTCTTACCTCTGGAAGATTGTCAGTCCAGTGTTCAGGAGATGAGGCTTGAGATGAAGAGGAAGAAGCTGGTGTTTTATCCAGATGCCAGTAACGTTGTCTCTTTCTTTTACTTTTAAACTTCTTTGGTGATGGGGACCCCACACAGTGATGTGTGACGACTTCTACAGAAAGGCAAGCAGAGATTGCTCATGAGCTCAGAAACGCATGCCTCAATCTTGATTTTTCAAAAAGTATATCAAAATATCAATAACAAAAAAAATCACCCGAATTGAAAGTCAACATTTACAGTGGAATTAAAAATATGAATGAAAAATTATGTTGGTAAAACATTTGGTTAAACATATTAGATTCAGCCATTCTCACAGATGCAAATCTGAAAGTGCTCCTGAGCCTCCATCTACTCAGCTTGTCTGTTTTATTAGACTGGATATGGTCAGAGCTGCCCCCCTGTCCATGATTGTCACACTTTCCTTGATAATGTATGACTTATTAAAATTATGAAGCGCAGAAACAAGCTGCTGGCCTCCGGAGACAGACACGCCCTCTGTAACTGTGGCCACATGATGGCAGTAATGTAAAGTCCAGCTGACTGGCGAACAGATTTATGACATACCGTCTGAGATGAGAGAAGAAAACTCGCTTTACTTTGGTACATTTTAATTTAAGTGTATTTTTAGATTTGACAGGCAAGCAGGGCTTGCCTTGCTTGTCCTGACTGAATGTCACTGGTCTCACAAATTTAAATATCCATCCACAGCATAGGAAACTCGTGCAATTCCTCCTCTCCTCTGCCTTATGCCATACTACGTATGTGACTTATCACTAGCCCCATACCTAAAATACTAGTACGCCTATGTATTTTAGCCCCATGTTTCTCTGTGTCAGTGTCATGTCATAACCTCAGATTTTGCCTGTGTGCTCTAGTTAGTGCTTTCATGGTTTAGTTTTTGTTTTTGTTCTTTGCCAGCAATAAAGCTGTGGTTTTGAGTTGCGATTTTGTCTCCATGAGTCTTGCGTTTGCGTTCCTCATCCCTGCCTGCCCGCACACAGAGCCCTGACAGCTTATGAGAATGTATCATTTTGTTGGAAGATTAATTTCCCATTTTTCTATATATATTTATGAGTATAGTATTCTTTTTTCTATTAAATAACCTTAAAAAATTACTCAATGAACCTTTAAATGATATTTGTAAGTAGCCCTACCTGATCAATAGTTTAAGTTTGGCCATTTAATTGCTTACTGACCTTGGTTTGCACTGTTTGGCCTCAGTAATCATGGATACATTTTAAGCAACCAAGATGTACCTGAGTACTCTAAAATTGTATTCTTATTTCTGTGTCACTAAACACTTGTTATGAGACTGCAGAAAAGCCTTTGCCAGAGCTCCATGGAAATATAAAGATATATAAAGATCTTGTAAGACTTTGAGTAACATGCATATACCAATGTTTTAAAGACAATCGTTTTTTTCGAATGGTTTATCCAGGGAGTTTCCAGGAGGCCAGTGCTCTTTTTTCTCAGCAACACCTTGTTCATTCACACAATTTTCAAACACCTTCAAACTGCCTAACAAAATTACAGGAGCCACAGAGTCTGGTAGCCAAAGAGCAGCTTCACCAGAGCTGAGTGTTGGAGGCTTTGAGCAAGAGTACTTCAGTGGTGATAATATGGGAAGATCGAGTGCTGCTCTTCACCTTATCTTTTGATATTTATCCGAAAGGATAAAGGACATAAAAAATGGACATAAAAACAGCATAAAGGTTGCCATGTTTTCATACACTACACTGGTGTGCATGGCAGCTTGTTTTTTTGTTTGGTTGGGGTTTTTTTTTTTAATGTGATCTGGTTATTAGTAATACAAAAGTATTTTCTTTAATACTATTATCATGAAAAGCAGAACCCCTATAGAAACCCCTTACCCCATACCAAACCATTGCATTTTTGTTTTACACATTTTATGTTATTTGCTTATTTGTTTAGGTTATTACATTTCTGGGATATTTGTTGCCACTTTACTTTCAGAAGGAAACCTTTTTATATATAGAAAGCTACAGATGTAAATGGGATAAGTCATACTCAGTATTGGACACGATGACTGAATCACACACTTCATTTCCTGTTAACTCTGTTGTGAATATACATCGTCAAACATCTCACTTTCAATAAACAGTAAAATCATGAAATACACTCATTCAAGATGGATCAACGTAAAAGCAATATGCAAGACAACCAACACAGGCTGAGAAATCTGTAGCCACTTGGGAAATTGCTTCAGACATTCTAAAATCAGAGCAAAATGACACAAATTGTGTCCCAGCAGAGGTTAAAGTCACTGGCTTCTGAATCAATCTAATTGAGGTAAAGGGTCTTTGCTTAAGAGCCCTGGAGTACTTTCAAACATCTCTCCAGTGCCAGCATTAAGAAGAGTGCTTCCTCTAGTCTTCTCTTAACCCAATCCACTCCATCCCCTTCCTAATCCCTAAGCTATGGCAACAAACTGAATTTATAGAAGTTTCATAATGAAAGGTCACAATATCCTCAGACTCAGGGAGAGGTAAGGCTCAGTTACACTATGTCTTATTATGATGTGGCCTGTGGCAGACCACAACAAAATTGAACTCTGCTGGTGGGTTTAAATTAAAAAAAATAAAATAAAATAAAATCTTCTGAAACAAGTCAGCCATGGTATTTTTTCAGAAAAACACAAAGTGGTAAAAATTTGTTATAGTATTGTATCTCAGTAAGGCTTTATTACAATCAAAGTTATATCTGTCCATTCACATATAGTATTGAATATATGAATCTTTCTTTGAAGCAGTTTGGCTGATATCGGCAGTCATCTGCACTAACATCCCGTGGAATATCCACACTGATTCCTAAAACTGATGTCAAAGTGAAAGATGTCCTTAAAGGGCAACCTTCAAAGGGTGATACTTAGAAGTAATTGCCCATCTTCTTCAAAGCAGAACTGATAAAGACCATTTGCAAGGTTGTTTTATCTGGTTTCAGATCAGCTAGAGATAGTAAAAGCCTATTTCAGTGGTTCTCTGGGTATATACATTTCCCTCTATGGATCTTTAAAATATGGTTGTTTTGCTCTTACCCAAAATTTAATAATATATATAATATACACACTACCGTAGTTGTAGATGTAGTACCTAGATAAATGATATTTAAGATAACAAATAAACTGACAAATCAGCTCATCTGAACTGGCTGTAATTTTAAATACAGATGACGTTCTCGTGCTGTCTCTTACTTTTTCAATCATCTGATGCTTTCAAGATGTTTACATTTTTACCAGTAACTTCCCAGTGGTTTCAATTGTCACATCTGAGCAAGAGGTTCAGTTGTGTCTGGGGAGGAGAGGCTGCAAACCTTTGCTGTTCCAGTATTAACAACCCATCGAAGTAGCCCACTGCGTCTCATGTCAAGTGACATTAATCAGTGGTTTTGTAGTTGTCACAAATGTGCAATGACGCCTGTGAAGAAGGAGAAGAAGAAAAAAAGTGGATAGTGTTGCATAGTGGTGAATAACACAATTGACTTCTAACATGTTACTGCAGCTCTTCTTGTACCACAGGAATCTGATAAAAGGGATTGTGTTTGGTATCACCAACATTTGTTTGATGGATATAAGAAAAGTAAATCTGGCGCCGGCCATTGTTGACCAGGTTTTCATTTAAATTTTTCACTTTTTCATTGATCTGTTTATTTCATCATCCTTACTGTTTCTGTGCTAGTACAAAATCAGTGTTGGCTTTGACACATTTAATAGTTATGAAATCTTTTGGAACTAGTGGTTGTTAACATGATTGTTGTTTATCAACATTCTGTGCTATATACAATGTGGTTAAAAAAGAGCCCTTATTTTATTTTTTTATCCCCTAGTGCTGTTGAACACAAAAAGGAGGGTGTATAATTTGAATGTGTATTTGAATTGTGAAATACAACAAAACTTGAAGTGTTTCATTTTTGTTACATTTTAAGCATAACCTTAAGAGGTGTTTGGTTTTCCTCACTTCCACTCTAACAGCTCAGTAAGATGCAGATTGCTTTGAACATGATATGTGCAGCATTATTCTTTTTAATTAGGGGACTGATGTTTAGAAGCGCCAAACAGTAACTCTAGATAATAGTGGATTCATGTCCAGTTAATCAAAATCCTGTTGGCAGGTAATGGCTACCAGGGGCTCCAGCAGGTTTGCAAAAATATAATTAGCAAAGCCATGAATCTCCACTCTACAATGCTTGCTCAAGGGTGAAAAGGACTGAACACAACACTGAGGTTGTGGTCGACTGGTTTAAAAAATGAAAGAGCATTTTTTGAGAGTAATGGGAATATTTACCAAGCCACAGAAACGTGTGTACTTCATTTAACTGCCATGTGTGCTGTACAGTCAGACTGGAGAAGGAACTGAGACATATCTTGCTGCCAAATATGCACAAACATGGCAGTATTGTTGATAATAATGCATGATATGATGTATTAATGAAATGCAAATACAAACACATACATATATCTTTTTGTGCAAACGTTTTGTGCCAGTACCCTTGTTAGGAAAATGTGAAGTAATTACTGTGCTTCATTTAAATTTGAAAAGATACACGGAAACAGAAAATAAGGCAAAACTGAGTTTGTACAGTTCTAAATTAGCACATATTTACTATGACCACCTTTTGACAAGCTTTCTTGTAATTTCTTTAAGTTCCATCCATCCATCTTCATCCGCTTTGTCCGGGGCCGGGTCGCGGGGGCAGCAGCCTAAGCAAAGAGGCCCAGACCTCCCTCTCCCCAGCCACCTCCTCCAGCTTATCCGGGGGAATACCAAGGCGTTCCCAGGCCAGCCGAGAGATATAATCGGTTCGCAGCCGAGTGTGAAGCAGCAGGAATGAGGATCAGCACCTCCAAATCTGAGGCCATGGTTCTCAGCCGGAAAAGGGTGGAGTGCCCACTCCGGGTCGGGGATGAGTTCCTGCCCCAAGTGGAGGAGTTCAAGTATCTCGGGGTCTTGTTCGCGAGTGATGGGAGAAGGGAGCCGGAGATCGACAGACGGATTGGGGCTGCAGCTGCAGTAATGCGGACGCTGCACCGGTCCGTCGTGGTGAAGAGGGAGCTGAGTGTAAAAGCGAAGCTCTCAATTTACCGGTCGATCTACGTCCCTACCCTCACCTATGGCCACGAGCTGTGGGTAGTGACCGAAAGAACGAGATCGCGGATACAAGCGGCAGAAATGAGCTTCCTCCGAAGGGTGGCTGGCCTCTCCCTTAGAGATAGGGTGAGAAGTTCGGCCATCCGGGAGGGGCTCAGAGTAGAGCAGCTGCTGCTCCACATCGAAAGGAGCCAGCTGAGGTGGTTCGGGCATCTGACAAGGATGCCCCCTGGGCGCCTCCTGGGTGAGGTGTTCCAGGCATGTCCCACCGGGAGGAGGCCCCGGGGCAGACCCAGGACACGCTGGAGAGATTTCTTTAAGTTGTCTTCAGGAAAAAAAATTCCAGGTTTTTTGAAGGGTGTTTAAAGCATATATATATATATATATATATATATATATATATATATATATATATATATATATATATATATATAATTGAATTGAAAGTGGATGGATTGATGAATTGGTAGGTCAGTGTTAAGCTGCTTAAAAGGACAGATAAAACAAAACATTCAGAAAAAAGTCACACATGCGTATTGGAATGACAATTTGTGGAAAAAGCCAATGTTCAAAGAGAAAGACCATCAGAAAGTATTGCTCAAAACCACATTAAAATAATGCAATAAAGTCTTTTGCCTTGTAAGCTGATCATGAGAAATTATGGCAATTCAAACTCGTGCATAGTACTATATTGATATATATTTATTTTCTTTTTGTGCTTTCGTATTTCAGTGTTTGACAAATTAATGGCCAGATGGTAACACTAAATGGAAAAATGGGGGATCATCAAAGTTCTTATAATTCAATCTGAAGGCAGCATTGATAAATAGGTTAATTTCAAAACATCTAAAAGTTACTGACATTTTGCTAAAAACCAAACCTGTCAATGTCACAATAGCAGAATCAGAGAGTCAACACATTTAATAGGCCATGGGAACCGCGAATGTATCTGTCAAATTTAGTGTCAAACCATTTTTCACAGAACAAGTGAAACAGTCTTTTGGTGGCACTACATGAAAAGTCAGGGGAGCACAAAAGTGAGCAAGAAACCACAAATATCTTGTGACCAGACATGTCTTTACAAAACTAAAAGGCAAAGCTTTCTGTAGTTATCTGGGATATGATAATTTTCGGTTCTGATCACTGACAGAGCAATCGTAACAATGCCTATGAATGAGGCTGTTCTTGGAAAAGTCAGACCAGTTGTCTAAAACCACTCAAATAAACTTTATGAACAATTTTATTTCCAACTGAACTAAAAATGAGAAAAAATCACATTATATAACATTATATAAATCTACTTACTACTTATAAATTCTACTGGTGGATTATTTATGTTTTTCTTTAATCTAATTTCATATTTCAAGTAGGTCCTATTTATCTATATATCCTTACATGGGGTCTTGAAATCTTGAATCCTGAAATTATTATTATTATTATTATTATTATTATTATTATTATTATTATTATTATTATTGTTGTTGTTGTTGTTCAGTGTTATACACACCATTATCTTTCAAACTTCCTGTTTTCATAACATTCATTAGATTGAAGGGGAGATTTTGAGATTTCCTGGCTGGATTATGCTAAAGATCAAATGAGTTTTAGATTCATATTTTTGCTTGCTCCCAGCTGGCATCCGGACAAACAAATGGAACCATAGACCAAGCAAAGCCTAATGCACCACAGAGAGGACATTAGAAACACATATCTTGTTTTATTAATGTGGTCAATACAGTCCATTAGGCCAGAGATTTAAAAGCCACAGAGCTCTTCCAGCACCATTAATATTTCTCTCTTTGACCCATGGCAATCTTTTTGCTTTCTTTCCTTTCTTTCTTTCATTCGAGATGAGTTCTATAAATATATATTTCAGTTTACATTTCCTGTTTTTTTAGCTTTTTTTAAACTTTGAATTTATGTTTACTATTGGTTAGCGTTTTTTAGTTTTGTGGTTTAGAATTCTTAGTGGGTGGTTAAAGTTTACATTACTTCTGTGAGTTTCTCATCGTCACCTCCTCTGATATTTGCATCTGTTGAGCTGAGGATGAAGACTGTGGCCAGATGTAAGACCACACAACCAAGACCACCATTCCTCCAGCTGTTAACACAGCTCTTAATCATCACCAGAATCACAGAAGCAAGTGAGCTCACATATGGCACAGCCACAGTCATCCTAGAAGCTTCCCTGATTTTGTGTTGAAGACAAAATCAGGGAAGCCTGGAAGAATGTTAGTTATCTAACAGAGGGAAAGGGGAAAGGTACCAGTTTTTAAGTGATGATGTATGAACCCTGCGCCCAGGTCCAAAGTACTTTGCATCTATTAAGGCTGTTGTGTTTTTAACATGTTTTTAACATAATGCTTTGTATTTTGTTCTATTTAATCTGTACAAGCCCCTAAAAAAAGTCAGTGATCACTGTCGACCTCCCTCAGGTTTTATTACCACTGTTCATTGGCAGCACATTTTAAAGCACAGTTTTTAAAACCTAATGATTTAACTACAGCCCAGCCCATGCAGCAGTATATTAATGACTAACCTCGTATTGTGGGTCGATTATCTCAGTTGGTTTCCTGGCTGAAGTTTGGTCCGTTCAATTGCCATGCAATTGCATTTGTCCCTAACCATCAAGAACCATCCCGTTAACTTTTATTGAGTGGAAAAAAGTTAGCTTTCATCCTCCAGCTTCACTGTGCTAATATTTTTTACTATGCTAACCATAGCTCTGTAGCTAGCCACCACGTAGCACATCATTATATAACAGCTAGCCCAACTTCAGTAATCCTACAAACATTTGTCTTTATGTTTGTAGGATTTGTCTTTATTTATGTCGAAAGTGATAGCAGTGCTGTACGTTTTAATTTTTCTGAAATCCCTCAGTCAGAACATGGTATGTCATCTTTAGATGAAAACTAGCAAGCTAACTCCCTGTTAACTTCAAACACCATTAAACTCCATAAATTCTGTTTTGGTGGATTCCTGGATGTTAAACTTTATTGTTTCACCTGGTAGAGCAGCCACACTGATCAAAATAAAATAAAATGTCAGTAACTTAGGCTCTAGAAACTGCCAAACAAAGAATTACAGCTCTGCCTGGAAAGATAGAACAGAAAAGCAGAAGCCAAGACAATAGATGGCCTGTTATCCAAAGCCCATCCAGGATCTCAGCTGCAAGAGAACAATAGCAAAAAGACAGACCCAGAGCTGAGACTCATCAATACTAGAACAACACACAATACCAATTCCAAGTGTCTGATAGACTTTGGAGCAGACCCCAGCAATTAACTAAGTACTATAGCCAACATGTATTAAAAGACACAACTTTTACTTTTAATTCAAACCTTCCCTGTTTCCAACAGTTTTTCCAAGTTTCACTTCTATTCAAACCACAACTGCAGCAATATGGTAGGAACAATACAAATTGCATCTAGATTTTGCAAACAAGTTGGAGAATATCAATTTTTCCTTATCAATAGTTGGTTGCCAGCTGGTTGTGGACTAGGCCTTGAGTGTCAAAAGTTATATGAGATAACTTTTCAACATCATACACAATGCACACAAACACACACACACACACACACACACACACACACAGATAGACTTGGATTACTGGTACTGGCATTCAGTATTTTCAAGCACTTTTGGAGCATATGTCTTTCACATGTTCTGTAAAGCCACGGTTATCAAGTTGTTTCCTCTGTAGTCTTCTCATACCTTGTGTCAGACCCTATGACATTAATAGTCCTTTAAAAGCATAGGGGAGATGTGTTCCCTTTGCTCCCTGACAAAATTGAGTAACAGTGGTCAGGACCCATCTTGTCTCTCACTGGCCCTTCCCTCTTTCAAGAGTGCTATTTTAGGTGTGCTGATATAGAGTGTTTCTTGATTCACAGAGACATTATGCTGCTCAAAACGCTTCATGTCATGATCTTAATCCAAAGGTCTGTAGTGAGTGATTGAGAATGTGCATCTTTTCGTCTCTATTTCCCCACTGTGTCCCAATTCCCAGAGCAGAGATGGATGAGGCAGATGCCATAAAGAGGTGACACAAAAATGTATATACCACCACGTTTGACAATTTGAAATTGATTCAGTCCTATTACCTCACTCTCAAAAGGTTTATATCAAAATGATTTACGAATATTTGTTTTAAATCATGTACTGTGTATTATTCAATTTCCATATAAAGGTGAAATTAAAACTTTAGTTAAGTGGAATACGCTTGAAAAGTGTAAAATAAAGGTTTGTATATTTTTGTTCATTTTTTTTAACTTGCACAATAAACCAGACTTGTGTTTGAAAACCTGTTTGCTATCAAAAAAGCACACAATCTCCAGTAAAATAAATAGCAGTGCTTCCCCTCTGCTAATCTACCAAACTATGCGCTGTGCATCCCTTCCTCAGGACAGACTCTGAGATGGGTAAGGATTGACCCCTAACAGTTTCCCACAAGGTTAGCATGCCCTCCCTACCATGTTCATCCAGTACCCTCATATATCAGCAGTGACACTGGAAAATTAATGTCACTGAGATCCAGAGCTTAGCCATGCCACTTGTTCACTGACCAAATACACTAGAGAGATCAGCTAAATTCACCCTCAAAAAAGCACGATGTCTTACCGCAAATATTAAGGGGACGTAAATATAAAGCTTTCTTTGTTTATCACCAATCCAACATGATGATAAATGTCTCATTAATATGCTTTGACACTGAATAAAAAATGTTTTCCACATTGTTCTACATCACAGATATTTTCATTGTCACTATAAAAGCTTTTGGATCTTTGCAGCATTAAAAAAAATCACTGCAAAGAAGTGAAATTAAATAGTAATGGTAATGATATACTGAGAATGGTTTCGCAATACGAAGAATATTCTGTATTGAATTGGAACAACAAAAGTAATTCTTTTGACAATTCTCAGAACCCCCTTCTTTTAATCACAGTACCATTAATAACACATTATAGATCAGGTTTAGGAAGAAACAATTCATCATGATAATTGAAGGGTAACAAACATAGTGAAGCAATTAAAAGCTAATGCTTTATTAATGATCACTGCAATCACAGAATTTAACTGAATCCAAAAGTTCCTTGCTGTCATGAGTCAGCATTTTCCAGTTTGCCTCATTTAATGGATGACAGATGAAATGCACCAGTGCACCAGTTACCATGTAAATGTAACTCCTTAGGGTAGTGTTCTGGTAAACAGTATGCACACAGTCCATTGTTGCACATTCGCGAGAGTATGTTTATATTATGTTAGTTATAGCATAATGATAGTATGTGTAGTATGACTTATTATCATAAATTGCTATTTATGTGGCTGTGTCTACAATAATATTCATCAAAAAAGAGGTAATTACATTTTCAAACTTGTAAAGTGTAGAAGTGTAGAAGACTGAAGACTATGGGGCCTTGGAACAGTTTCCCTCTGCAATTATATTTATTTGTCTCTGTGGATTCTTTAAAAAAATGGTTAAAAACAATTTTGTTTATCCAGATTACCTTGTTTAGTATGATTTTTAGGGCATTTCATTTTCTTGTATATTTTACTATACATTGTGACAAACCAAAGGTAATGTATAAACTTGTAGATAAACATTATGTACTTACTTACTTACTTGCTTACTCATTTACCTGTCAAATTGCTATGCACCAGATAAGATAAAATATTGTAGTCCTTATGAACAGTTGCCATTTTGTACCATCACCTTACTTCTAGTCTAAAATTAATAGACATGTTAAAATTAATACTTTAAATTGTGTATCAAAAAATGCATTTTTTTATTGTTTTTTTTTTTTTAAATTAGTTTAAGTAGTGTTCAGTGGTCCCTTGCAAGGATCGATAAGATGTCTAAATTACTAAGTAAAGATAATTTAATGAAGAAAATATATGCTGATTATCAGTGACTTGCATCTTACATAGAGAATATGTGCTACAAGAGACAAGGATGAGGGATACAGAGGGAGAGAAGAGGAGTCGGCAACACTCCAGCCTGCAGTAACCTTGATGACACCCTTCATTACTATGTGCAGGCTGACATCCTGACAGAGGCATGCGGCACCAGATGGAGGGGAGGGACACAGCACCATTCCCACCCTCTGCTCGTCCTTTCTAGATTGGCATCTAGAAGGAAGCAGTAAAGAAAAGGAAAGGCCAGTAGTTATGTTGGTGCATAGCTTGACTGACACAGCACTGGCTCAGCTCTGCAAGGCTGTCCTTGTCCTTGTGCTTTTACAGCAGGTGGCCTAAACTCTGGCCTGACCTTGCCATATCAAAAACCTTGTCCTATTTCTCTGCATGAGGTAGGAGGACCCTCAATCTAACCCCTCTATAGTTTCTGACCATCCCCTACTGAGACGTTGACAGCAGTATGGTTCATTACCACTTTTAAATATCTTTTCTCTCCCTCTGGACTAATAAATAAATAAATAAATAAAAGATAATACATGGCAAGCATTATTTTATGTTGATGATTTTCACAGTTCAACTCAAAAAAAATCTCCTCTAAGAAGTAAGAGCATCTTCAGCAGGATTTTTATTATTTATTTTTTGATGCGCTTGACACAAGGTGTTTTGGTAATAGGCTACAGTGTTTGAATTCTGTAGTTATACACAGAAAGTTGTCAAACAGCTTCAGTGCTGTGGGAAATACAGTCATGGTGGACTGATCAAAGGTGGCATTGCCAGCAAGTCCCCTTTAAGGACATTGGCAGTTAGCACAGAGCTGCCCAGCCTCTTTGTCTTCCTGGCAGCCCTTTGATGAGAGCCCCCTGGGTGATTCACTCTTACTTACAGAAGCGCACACGGCTGTTAGGAATTGGATCAAAACAGATTGAGAGGGGGTTGAATGCACAGAGAGGGAGAGTAGAACAAGGGATTAAAAATGGGAGATAGATGGAAGGATAGCAACAATAGTGTGTAAAAAGTAAGAGATCGAGCATGGGCCAAACAGAGGGTGACTTAAAGAGGGTGACAGGAAATTGTTGAAATGTTCAGCTCTACTCAACAGTTTATTGCGGTGACAGTGAAAGACAAAAGGTCACTGTATTTAATGGCCTTTCTGTCCTGATGTGGGCACGATGGGCTGTGCAATCACCTCATCAATTTGAAGAGTGAATCAGTCACACTCATCTTTGCATAGTTAAAAATCTGATAAGTCTAGATGAATCCCTGCCCTACTTAGCTCATCAGTCCTGACAGTTTTGCATGCGCTTCACCAGTCTCTGTTATTGTGTATTGGCTAAAATGGGCGAATCCAAATGGCTTGCTGTCATATCCTTTAAATCTTCGTAAATGAAGATACGAAAGTATTTCTTGGCTTCAGCATACATTTTATATGTAGCATTAAGAAGCTTTTCTTTATTAAGCAAATAAAGAAAAGCTTCTTTTCTTTATTTGTTATCAAGCAGATAACAATTGGCCTGATCTTTCTTGCTCACTCTATAAATGTACTTTCTGTTACACAAATAATACACATTGACAACATAAACTAAGCATAAGTATTTTTGTTGGCAACTGCTCTTTGACATGCAATAATTTCCTTTGACTTTCTTACTTGTATTTTTCCCCACAATTAGCTACAAGCATAGCTTTACTCTTATCTGAAATTAAGTGTTGCTAGCTTCCAAAACTTAATCTGTGAAGATGATGACAGATAACTTATTGATCCCAAAGGAAATTTAGAAATACTTAAGTCACAAATAGCATACCTTCTGTTGAAAATATTTTAATTTGAACATAAAACTTAAATCTGACCTTTTGAAGAAACATTTCACAAGTAATATACCTCTCTCAAAGCATATTTCCATGATACAAATGATTTTGAAACATCAAACAATGTTCAGACTTTGGTGGCATATTTTCTTTTATACTTCTGTATGGTCAATAGAGCTAAATATAGTGATATTAATTGATTGTTCAGTCATCAGGTGGCAGATGATCATTTATACTCAGTCCAGATTTCTATATTGACTTCTCATAAAATACAGTTCAATATGAGATGATTATAGACAAACACAATCACACTAAAAAATATGCATTTCTGTTTTTCATATTTTCACTGAACCAATTGAGTCATCAGAATTTTCATTTCAAAAGACCTCCATCAGATATTTTCTTGATAGCTGCTAATGACATTTGCACAATAACAAGGGTGAACATTTCAAAATTATTCCCTAAAAAGTGCATTGGTTCATTAACATTTCAGTGGTGGTCTGAGACAACTGGGCATTTCAAAACACACATCTTCTTTTTAACCTTTCTGCTACTCATATACTTATTCTATAGATAGTTACACAATGACCAGATAACCTTCAATTCAGTAAGCCTTTGTCAAGTTTGAAATCTGCCTAATCCTGTGTTTAACTGTGCCCCAGGCTTTTGATCTTTTTTCCATTATGTGTATATTTCTTACATAAGTTTTGGACCACAGCTAGGAACTATTCCCTAGTTTTTCTTTTGTTTGAATCTTACCAGGATATTGTTCCAACTCTGCGAGCCTGAGCCTATTCTCATCGATCTTTGTTTTCTAACATCTGTATGTTAAGCTCATTAATTTTAGCCTAGCACACAATTTAGCACACCGATTTGTATTTCGCTTTAGCTGTTTGTGATAAATTTAGCTGTTAGTGAGGCTATCGTCATTGGTTTATCTATATGGCCCAGTGCATTGAGTGTCTATGTGCAGGCTCCTTGTTCCATAAGCTTGTTGGGCTTCCAGTTTCTAGTTTCAGGTCACAATGTAGGGCAGAAAATGTACACGCCTGCCATCAATCGTCAAAGGTTAGAAACACTTTGATTAGTGACACAAAACTGAAAGTATCTCTCAATTTTAATTGCCCTAAAGGTTAATGTTAGACAGGAATGTCACAACTTTCTCAGTTTTTGACCTATAGGCTATGTCTGCATGGCTCCATATATATATATTTTTAAAGAATCATAGCACAAGGATTATCTTTTGGAATCAGTCTATGTGTAATGGTTTAGACAGTGGGAATTACCTAGCATAACAGGACTGTATGTATGTCATGACAGGAATCCAAAGTACTGTAGTGCTTTTGCATTTTACTTTTGTTCTAAAACATAAAGTACCTGAGTAATTGTAAAACTAAATTTGGCTGCTTCATGAGTCAGCTATTTGCTGAATCAAATAGCTCTGTGTGTTTGATTCAGCAGATTTAAACACCAGATACTCACCCTGATGCATCCACCAAGGGGAAAACCAGGGATCTTTTTCTTAGGTGAGCTGCTATACTGCAAAGAAGTCAAATTCTCTTACTAATTTATTTCGTGATTGTTCTAGGTTAATGTCAACCAAGCCTGTACAAATAAAGGGGATTTAAAGCGTTAATCTAAAAAAAGCCTAGAATTTAATTCAGTTCTGTGTTATTTATATATTACCTTATCATGAGTTGCTTTTTATTACAAAATAAAGAGCCTACAATAACAGAGAAAACCCCAAGAATCAGATGAGCCACCCTATGAGCAAGCACTTGGTGACAGTGGGAAGAAAAAACTTCCTTTTATCAGGAAGAAACCTCTGACAGAACTAGGTTCAGCGAGGAGCAGCCATCTACTGTTACCAGTTGGGTGTGAGGGAAAGGAGGCGGGACAAAAGACATACTACTGAGCCAGAGATTAATACTAACTAACGAAGAAGTCTTTGGTAATTACAAATAAACATTTGCATGCCTGTTTATATTCTTTAAATATATCATTTAGCAGCCAATTCAATATGTCAAATTGATACATTTTCTATTGTCTTGTGATAGCTGACTAGAGTGGTACCAGCTTAGACTAATTACTCGTCCTACAAACCATAATTTGTTTTGCCCAAGATTCCTCTCAATGGCATGCTAAATAAGGCCAAAGGTAATCCCATTGATTAATGCCATGTGAACTCAGCACCTTTCTACAATGAGGTGAGCATGCCATCCCATTAAATTAATTAATTACCTTTTGTCATTTGGGAACCATTTAAATTTGTAAAAATGTGCCTGGGCCAGGCAAGGTTAATTGGGCATTTAGCTCTCAGAGCTCCCCTCAACACCCAGGAGAAACTTGTCCCTAAAACAGAAGCAGGTCCCTAATAAAAGTAGCACAGTGACCCTTTCTGTAGACAACATGTGGTTTCATCTCTTTGACCTCAACCATCCTAATACTGATTAATGCATATTAATCTGTTCCTGTAATCTTACTACATCCTACTATAATCCCTAGAAAGTACTAAGAGAGGAAGGCTAGAAAGGTGCTCCTCGCTTGTGTTTTGAAACTGTGATCATGGTGCATGTGTGTGTCTCCCCCATGACAGAGACAGATGGAGTGAGAGCAACCAGATTTACCAGAGGAAGCAGTTTATAGAATATTGTCAGGGGAGAGCAGGCAGTTTCTGAAATGCAACTTTCAAGTCACAGCCATCAATCTCAGCAGTGCCTGTCTAGATCAAGCAGGCTGGAGAGCTAGTTTGTTAGTGTTCACAATGAGTGTGTTATGCTATACTACTCTGAGACCTCAGAGACAAAACAACCGCTAGCAGCATGTGAAGTTCTTCATGTGAAGAACTAAGTAGTGAAGGTGAAGCTGTCGGTCATTAGTATGTAAATAAATTGCCCCATTCTATCAATCAGAGAGTGAAACTGGGACAGTAAAACTGGTGATCCTAAGTGATGAACAGCATTTTAAGACTATTTTCTGGCACATGTGCACTGGAGAGAAACAACATGTTAAAGAAATTAAATTTTTCATATTTTTTTACTCCATTTTAAGATAATGTCACTTTACATGAAAAAAAAATACTAAAAAGAAAAGATCAGTCAGAATAAAAGCCACAGACTTGCTTAGCCCTGACATTCACTTAAAATAATAGGGATGAAAACAGTTCTAAGGAATGCCCTGTGTTTTGCTGCTTTTACATAATTCAGCTTAAAAACATTCAGACTGAGAAACAATTAGTCATAATTTTCAGACAAATAAAGAAAAAAGGCCATGCCATGCATTTTGGTTATATTACTGTGTAAAAGCAAATTGTGTAAGAACCCATGTCATTTTGTTGTTAAATCACCATTCTGCAGTAGCTACATGACTATTTGTGGAGGATTTTGTGGTTCCATGAGGTACTGAGTGTAATTTATATATAAGTAGTTAATGGGAATTCCTGTGTATTCATATAGCAACAGATATGCAACACATGGCAAAAGATTTGGGATTATCAACAATTTATCAGAGTTAATTAATGTCTTATCACAAATGGATTGCATGTAATTCCCATTTGATGTTATTCACTTGCAGACTGGTAGCAGACTGATAGAAGTTTGCAAGTGCCTTCTACAAGTCATCTTGTTGCTCTTTTATTTTGATACACTAAAATGATTTGGAAAATGGCAACTTACTGCAAGTAATCACAGATCTTGTCCCTGTCTTCAAAGTGACTATTAAAATGGCAATGAGACTGTACACTGTACATGGTCAAAATAATTTTGGTTGCGCCAAGGTCTGCAACCACTGTTTTCCCTAATGTGACTGTAGCTTGAGGCAAACCTTGAAAACTTGTGCACCATCCAAATCAGTGACCCAAAAATAAAATCATGTCCTGGGTCCATTACCAGGCTCTGTCAATAAATGACAGATAGATATTATTAACTAACCCCGAATAAAGTCATGCAAAACCAAAAAACATAGATGATATTTACTGCTGACACAGTGACACTGAAACCTAAATGTTGAAGTAGAGTTTTTGTGTTTTTGGTGAGTTACTTTGAATGGATTTCTTGCCTGATTCCACTAAGAATTCGACGCAACACACCAGTTCGATTGACTTGGACTATTTGTGAATGGGCTGTAAGTTTTACGTAGTATGGTGAGATCATTAAGTATGACATGCCATGGTAACATGAATATTTCACAATATAATATGATTCCATTTGATTAGAAAGACCTTAAAATTGTTTTTACTCAGTCAGGCTAAAAATCTGATTGGACAATTTTGTTCTAGTTTTTATGACTTTAGGAGCTGTATTTTAAATTATATTCTGTTCAATATAAAAAATTAATGAAAACTGGGATCCAATAACTTTAATACTCTGAATGCAGAAACCTTTTCACGGTGCAGTGGGGCCAAGAATACCTGGAAAATTTAAAGAAATTACATAAAAAATATTAAGTGAATTAATTTTATGAGTCACATAAAGCAAGTCTGAAAAAAATGAATTCAGATTGAGCTTGCAGGCAGAAAGGAAAGAAAACTTTGAATATTTCAGAGTCCTCTGCCTACATACAGTCTATCACAACAAAGTGGTATCCAATTATCACTTCTCTAAGCAATGATCCCTACAGTTACATCAACACCTTTTTAATCAACAACATTAATTGTTTCATTTATGCAGAACGTGGAACTTTATATATAGCACTCATTATCAGCTGGTTGGTGATAATTCAGGTTTATTGAAAGTGATTCTGTCATGCTTATGAGTTGAGTGTTTCTTGTTTAACCCAAATAAAAGAAAATAAGAAGAACGGCAAAGTGCTATACACAATTATATCTTCTTTTTTTGCTTTATAAAAAGTCCTTTTTTCAACCCCTGGTTTTCTAATAGGTGTAATTGCAGATCAAAAAAGAAGCTCTGCAGAAAAAGAAAAAATGAAGGCAGAAGCAAAATTAAAAATTACATCTCAGAAAATTGGTTTTAGTTGAAAGTTGAGTCTTTGTGTTATTTTTAAAGCCACAGTCTTAGTTTGTAGACTTATTATGTCTTTGTTCTACTTTTTGTTTTGAAATGTTGCTTTGATTCAGACATCAATTTCTTTAACCACCTGTCCAGCTTTATGGGGTTTCAAATTTATTCTAGCTGTCATAGGTTGACAGGCAAGCTACACACTGGACAGATCACTTGTCACAGGGCTAATTATTATTTCATCTATTCCTTGTCTTGTTTTTCTGCTCCTGCTCCTGACCCTCATAATATGAACTTAAGCTGGTTTTCAATATGCAGAAAATTGTATTCAGGTGTTTTAAGTCGTTTTCTTGTAGCTTCAAACCATATGACAGCATTTTGGAACTAAAATACTTTATGCCATTATATTTGTGCAGCTTGTCACAAAATTCACTATGTAGAATGCCCTTAACATCAGCACTCACACATTTCTGTCAACCACAGCTGTTAACAAGATTCTAGAATAACAACAGCCTTGAGGTGTTTACGGTGTAGTGTCTTCAATTATCAGGAGAGCTACCTGCCAGCTTGTGTCTAATTCCTTGCAAGGCAAGAGTGTACACTAACAAGTGTGTTTATTCCTGTCAGCTGTTTTTCCACCCAAAGGAAAGCACAAACTTAGGTTCACCTGTTTCTTGGTAATAACCTTTATTTATTTGACATTTACTTAAAGTAGGCTGAATAGTTTTCCCCATTTATTCATTATATAAGGTGCATGTGTCATTGCCCCACTTTTTATGATTCTAGGTTGCTTTGCTATTGACTGGAGGGTTTTGGTTTAGTGAACTATTGTGAAATATATTCCTTTTTGTCTTTTGGGTGCTTCAAAAGATAATACTTCAAAACATGAACTGTGAACCAATGTGAACCAAGGCGTGGAAAAGTGGGAATCAAAATCAGATTTTGCACTTCCCCCACAAATTCCGGCTGCATTATGTTTTTGATTTTTCATATTTCAAACCTTGTGACACACACTGTTGTCACCTTGTTCTAATTAAATGAGTCACGGAGCATTGATCCTGAGCCAAACTCCTACTGGATGCAATGTTTGCTATGTTTGATGGAAGGCATCTCTCTCCTCTAGGTATTCTGCTCCTGTGTTGCTCTCTGCCAGGTGTTAAGTAGAAGACTTCAGACACTGCTCCACAACAATGCGTATACAACATACTAATTTAATGTAGAGTAAATAAAGACACAGGAGTGTAAATATTCATGGTCCTGGGCCATGTTGGCCCAGTATTCTTAGTTTTCATGTGTTTTGTATTTTGTTCTTTATTTATGCCGTGGTTCCTAGGTTGTTCTGTTAAGTTGTTCCTTATTTTGATTTCTTCTTGTAACTTTTTCTCCCTGTGTGTCCCTCTGTGTATCTATGAGCCCTCGTCGCCTCTCCTTGTTTTATTCTGTTTCCCCAGCCCGCTTTGCCTGTGCTCTCTCTCCTCATGTCTGCACCTCTGTACTTCCTGTTTTACTTTGACAGTCTCCCGTCAGTGTTGTGTTTACTACTACCGTGTCTCGTTATGATTATCTGTGTCAGCTGTGTTCCCCGTGTGCTCCCACTTCCCTCGTTAACCCTCTGTGTATTTATGTGCATGTCTCCCTCAGTTCAGTGTCGTGTCGTCAATGTCTCCTCCCCGAACCTGTGTGCATTCCTCTGTTACCTCGGTCCTCTGTTAGCATTCCGAGTTTAGTTCTGTTTCTTTGTAAGGCCTGCAATAAAGCAGTGATTTTGAGTTCAGTTCCTGTCTCCGTGAGTTTTGCGTTTGGGTCCTCATCTGCCTCCACACAGCCAGTTTATGACAGTAAATTGTAGACATCTGAGATGTTTCACTACGAATTTCTCTCTGTTTTTTGTGGGGGCTGGGGGTTCAAACTGAAGGCTTGGGATATGTCATAGTACTATCCCTGTAAAATTAATCATATAATGCATAATACAGTTTATGAAAAAGAACAATATAATAATCATTACTGACTTTGACTGCATTGCATCCCTGGCAATTTGAGTTTTAGGAAGACGTGCAAAGACTTCTGTCAGTTTGGATTCATGCAATAGGCAAAATTGTTACATCAGATTTTTTCAGTATCGAGTATAGCATGTGTTAATACAATTACAAACTTTCTGTAACATAAAATTAAATGAAACACATCACTAAACTCAGTAATCACATTATAGGCATCAATGTTGTTGATTAAGTTGCATGTTCTTCAACTATCTGCTAAGTGGATCGAAAAAAGCAAATAAAAACATCAACATTACTTGATCAATTTTTGTGTAAAGAGGCAAAAATTAGTATGCTTTACAACTTTTGATGGTAAAAAAGATTTCTCTTTTTTTTCCTCTTTTCCCCATCTTGTTTTTATGCTGCTCACCCCTGTCCTTGGTTTCTTTCTTTTTTATTTTCTTTCACTGCTTCGATCACCTGCTTCCAGACTCATCCACAAACAACATCCTTTATTTCGACATTATACGCACAGCACGATCCTGCATAGTCATGCGCTCAACGGCAGAACATGTACATCAGTCAGACAGCGCATACAGGATACACACACTTAAGTCAAGCGTACTCATATTAGTAAATATGCACACACATAGTCAGACTCAGGGAGCATCTCGCCACACATTTTTTCTCTCTCTCTCCTTCTCTTTATTTATGAACAAGTGATGTATTCTCTCCACCTGTCTAAGCGACACACACAGCATACACCCTAGTTATACAAACACATCTATGGGCACACTAAGGTTTGTTACATGGAATATAAATGGAGCTGGCTCCAGAGAAAAGAGGTTAAAAATATTTAACCGACTCAAAAAACTACAGGCAGATGTTGTCCTTTTACAAGAGACCCACAGACCTCTTAGAGGTTTAAAAGAACTTAGAACACCTGAGTTTCCTAATGTGTTCTTGTTATAATTCTAGACAAAGGGGAGTAGCAATTTTAATACATAAAAATATTAATTTCACAGTACTCGATACAGTTATAGATCCAGAGGGCAGATTCTTAATCATTAAACTATCTATACTTGATAAAAAGCTATGTATTGTAAGTGTATATGGTCAAATGTTGATGATCCGTCATTCTTTCACGGTTTTTTCAGTGCACTCTCTGAACACTTAGATGGCACACTTGTTCTTGGAGGCGACCTCAACCTTGGACTAAATGAAGAAATGGATAGGCTCAACACAGCGTAATTGGCAATCCACAAATATAATCAAACAGTATGAGTGACTTTGGCCTTTGCGATGTATGGCGCTCCCTTCACCCCAACAGTAAGGAATATACTTTTTTTTCACATGTCCATCACTCTTACTCTCATCTGGATTATTTTTTTGGTCAGCAGTTCACTGCTGAGTGACATTTCAGACACTGAGATTCACCCTATATCTGTCAGCAATCATGCTCCTGTATCTTTAGCACTAATGCACAAGAATAATACTACGTCAAGTAAAAACTGGAGATTTAATACATCACTGCTTAAAGATGAAGACTTTATTAAATATTTTAAAAAAGAGTGGACTTCATATTTGGACTATAATGACACTCCCGAAACATCAGCTTCTGTTCTATGGGAAGCAGGGAAAGCTGTGATGAGAGGTAAAATAATTTCTTTCTCATCACATAAAAAGAAAGAGGAAAATAAAAATATTCAGGAATTAGAAAAACCATCAAATCCTTAGAAGAAGCCTATGTGTCACACCAACATCAGGAAACATTGAACAAAATACGCAAAACAAAACTAGAATTAATTGAGATATTTGATGAAAAAAAACAAAATTCTTAGTACAAAGACTACGCTTACAAAATTATGAACATGGTAATAAATCCGGTCAATTTCTAGCAAACCAGCTAAAAATAAATAAAGAAAAAACAACTATAAATACAACTGTTCAAGATTTATCTGGGAACACAATATATGACCGAAACAAATAAACAACAGTGATTTCTATAAAACTTTGTATTCACCACAAATAAACCCATCTAAAAAGGAAATTGATCAGTTTTTGGACAGCATAACTATTCCAAAATTATTAGACACTCAAGCAATGGCTCTGGATTCAGGTGGCCAGGTGAACTCCAGGAAGCCCTGATAAGCATACCCAATAATAAGGCTCCAGGTCCAGACGGCTTTCCTGCAGAATTCTACAAAGAACTCTGGACGATTCTAGCACCAGTTTTTTACAGAACGTTGTTGGAAATCAAAGAAAAGGGCAGAGTTCCATCAAATATGAATTCTGCAAACATTAATCTCCTGCTAAAACCAGGAAAAGACCCTGTATATCCCTCAAGCTATTGTCCAATATCCCTTATAAATGTAGACCATAAAATAATCTGCAAACCTCTCTCAAAGAGATTAGAGAAAATAACCCCCCCCTTGCACCTTAGAACACATATGCATCAACACTACAATGAGCGGGTGGAGGGAGGTTTGGAGTCTTCTCCCACCCCCATTCTCTGCGGCCTGCTGGAGCGGGAGGGCTAGTAGGAGGAGTTGGCCGTCCGACTGCGGTCTGGGGTGTGGGGCCTCCCTGCTGCTGCGGAGTCGGGGTGGTCTGCCTCTCCCCACCGCAGGGAAAAGGGTAACACCACCTGGGTCTGGGTGCAATTCCCCCCTCCAGGGGCAAGGGTACCTAGACCCGGTTTGTAGAGTACGCTTGGGGAGTGTGATTGTGTGTACAGCGTCTCTTTATGTCTGTCTCCACGTTGGTTGAGTGTGGAGTGAGTGCATATGAGAGCATGAGGGTGGGAATGGATGTTTGTGTCTGTGTGTGCCTGTATGTCTGTGTCTATATGTCAGGTTGGGTATCAGACGCCACCTCTCTGGGGACACCTCAGGCCCTCCAAGGTTTGGAGGCCTATCTCCACCCACCACCACTTCCCCTGCCGGTGGCGGACTCCCTCAGGTGTCGGTGTGTTGGTGGTTCTTTGTGTCTGGGGGTGGGCGTCCGGGTACACACCGGCTCACTCCTTGGCGGCCGCTTGTCGGGGCCTGGGGCCTGGGGCTCGCTCGGGCCCCTTTGGAGGTGGGGTGCCCCCGGCCTCTCGGCCTAGGGCTCGGTCACTCAGGCGCAGCTGGGGGCCGGCGGAGCTCACGGGCGCGTCACTGCAACTCCCCCTGACTTCTGCTCCGCGGCTGCTGGGCGAGCCCTCATCTGGGACTCTCCTCAGCTCTTACTGGGACAGTGGCGCGGCTGCCCCTCTGTTGGTCTTCCATGGTCTCTTGTGTTCTGGGGGCCTCTGGATGTCTGGAGTTTTGATCTCCTCCATACCCGCTTCACACCCTGGAGGACGGGGCTGTGGCCCCCCCACACTCCCTAGCAGATCATTACATGGAGAAACCTTTGGAATGCAAGCATGCTGATCCACACAGGTATGCACACATGGGTATTCACAGACGCGGACTAAAGCTTTCTTGGCTGCTGCCTCAAAGCACACTGTGCGCTGTCTATCTTGCGTGCTGCACAATATCGTTTATTATTTAGTAAATATTGATATCTATGGCTAGCTAGTTTATTGTGATGGTGCTTTGTTTTCTCTATTATTATGTTGCTCTTTGTTGTTTGCTGTCTCCTCTGTTTGTTTTTGTTTGTTTGTTTGTTTGTTTTTTCTCCATACAGGTGACCCAGGAGTTTTTTTTTTTTTTTTTTTTTTCTCTCTTCCCCCCCCTTCTCACCGTCTCTTCTCCCCTTTGGTTTTCTTTCTTTCTCTCCCCTTCTCTCTCTCATTCATTCCCCCTGTCCTATTTATTAAAAAAAAAGAAAAAAAAAAAAAAAAGAAAAAAAAAGAAAATAACCCCCCTCTTAATTCATCCTGACCAAACTGGTTTCATAAAAGGTAAGCACTCATCAACAAATAAACAACAAATACACATAGATTACTTAACCCTTTAAGACCTACCATAGAACCAAGGCCGCCAGAGCTTACTTTATATTTTTACATGCTGTAGTGCCATTTTTGGGAGCATTTCAAGTTGCTATACATCAATACAAATGTCATAGCCCATATTTTAATAATATGTATGCATTAAGTCCATAGTAACTACATTAATTGCAAACAAAGTGCAATAAACTACAAAAAAATTGAAAATCGTTTTTCGGTTTTTTTTTAACATATATTTCTACCTGGACAAATTTAAGAGGTTTATCCCTCAAAACTTTAAATACAAAAAAGTTGCAAAAAATAGTTTACAACAACAGGAAATTAATTTTGAGTGTCTTCATTGTTTTATTTTTGAGATACACCAACTTTTATATACTGCAGGAAAAACGAAAAACAATCCTATGATACAAATTTGGAAAGTAAACAGCATGTGCATCAAAATAAACTATTTTAAGCAGTGCAATTTGAGTTCTAAGCATCCCAGCAACTATTCAGAAAAGCATAAAGTCAAACATGACTTATAAAAACACCAGTATAGGCTTTTAAGGCCTACAAGTAAAAAAAACCTCTGGTTTCGGGCAGGTAATGGCGGACATGTGATCGTTTGCGCTGATGTCTGTTTCAATGTGGGAAGTGTTACGAACGGCTGATCAGATCGGCAAAGCGTGTTTCTGGAATATTATGTTTTTGTTCCTGCAAGCGCTTTTTATGCAATATTTGCAAAGCTATATGTGGAAGGAAGCCATGACCTAGGACAAGCTGATGGCATAAGATGTAAGTACAACTCCTCCGGTTTCATATACAAAAAAATTATTACGCTAGCTTACGCGGTTCCGGTTCTACAGGGATTTAAAAATAGTTACGCAAAACGGAGCGTGCCCGCTCCGACCGGTTTTAGAGGATTAATTTGATAGACTACTCCTACAGTAAAAACATCAAAACTACAATATTTTCTTTAGAAGCAGAAAAAGCATTTGGCAGAGTTAAGTGGAAATTTCTATTTCCAACTTTACACAAATTTGGTTTTGGAACCTCTTTCATAAACTGGCTAAGAATATTATATAATTCCCCAACAGCTTGTGTCAAAACAAATGACCAAAAATCCTCCAGCTTCTGTCTCCTGAGGGGCACCAGGCAGGGATGCCCACTCTCCCCTACACTGTTTGTAATTTTTATTGAACCAGCAGCAGCAGCAGCAGCAGCAGCAATTAGACAGAATTCAGTAATTAAGGGCATAAAATGCAAGAACGTAGAACATAAAATCAGCCTTTATGCGAATGATGTGTTACTTTTTCTCCAAAACTCACAAACCAATATCTCTGGGGTGATTGAATTGATAAACTCTTTTGCAAGAATATCAGATTACTCAATTAACTGGTCAAAATCTACAGTCCTTCCGATTAATTGCTCCTTCCATAATTCTTCTTCTACACCACTGCAATCGGGAAATATAAAATATTTAGGTATTAATGTTTCTCCCAAGCTTGCAGATATAACTAAATTAAACCATATCCCATTTTTAAAGAAAGTAGAAGGTGATCTGGCTAGATGGAGATCTCTACCCATACCCATGGGAAGGGTCGCCACTATAAAAATGATGGTCTTTTTTTTTTTTTTTTTTTTGCCTGTCCCGTTTGGCTCTTTTGCCATCAGAATTGTTGTCTAAAGGCAAAGAAAGATGCCCAACGGATTTACTTTACCAAATTGACCATCCCAGCCTTGCCGTAATGGTCCATTTGATTCACCTTTTATTGTTTATTTTATTTTCACTTACTGAATACGGGACAGACTTGACTGGAGGAAAGAAGGGGAGAAAGAAAGAGGGAAAGAAAAATGATGGTCTTACCAAAAATAAATTATTTATTCTCAATGATCCCAACTAAACTGCCACAAGATTGGTTCAGATCTCTAGATTCATATATGTCCAAATTCCTTTGGAAAAATAAACCCCCAGGTATAAGCTTAAAAACAAGGATAAAGGAGGATTAGAACTACCTAACTTTCAGCACTACTTCTTAGCCAACAGGCTTCAGTTTATCTCAGGATGGCTAAAACGTACCTTCTTAGATGAGCCCTGGCTAGATGTAGAACAAGCACTTTGCAATAATCTAGAGATTTCAGACCTACCATTTATCAGCTCAAACATCCAACGACATGAACGCTTCAGAAGCATCAGCATCAGCTCTTCTCTGACAGCATGATGGGAGTTTCTAAAATTGACGGAGTCTTCATTAATCCCATGCAAACGTACACCTATCTGGAATAACCCTGACATATTACAAAAGTGGTAAAGGAGTCAAATACTTAGAACATATATTAGAAGGAACAGAATTTATTTCATTTGACAGACTAGTTACACAATATGGGATCAACAAGAAAAGATTTTTAGAATATCAACAAATTAAATCCATAGTAAAAAAGAAATTTAAACCCGGTCAAGTTGAACTACAGACACCACCAAGTGTGGTACAATTTCTTATTCTTAAAACCCCCCAAATTGCTTTCCAAAATATACAGAATGCTTTCTAAACAGATGAATCAATATCACTTCCTATTGCAAAATGGGAAGCGGATTTATCAGTTAACGTAGACCAAAACTTCTGGTCTCGGATATGCTTAAAAACCTTTAACTTAATTAGAAATCCCAATCTTCAATTAATTCAATACAAAATACTGGGACAGGCAACAACAACAACAACAACAACAACAACAACAACAACAACAACAACAACAACAAAAGAAAAAACAGTGGATAAAGTGCACTAATAACTACTTGTGGGCAAATATAAAAAAAATGGAATTTGGCACGTGGGGGAACCCATGGTTTTAGTTGTGCAGTTTGAGAAAAAGAATCAGTTAGAAATAAGTCACATATAGATTTGTGACTTGTCACATATAAAATATTTTTCTTTGTGTTGTGATAAACCTATTCTTTATTATTTAATAAGCTTAAATTCAAATTATTGGTGTCTATTACCCTTGATATAACTGTACATTGAAAGTGGGAGGTTAAATAAATCAGTAAGCTCAAAAAATCACCTGACATAGGGTGTGTAGGGTGGCATACGGGAATGTTTAAGTCACCAAGAATAAGAACTCTGACTTAAGAATAAGAATTGCTGCATTTTGGGGGGTCTATAAACAAAAATACAAAACAAACGAACAATACTTGACCTGCCAGCCCATTGTTCCTTCATTATGCAAATGTTCTATTTATAAGGTTGGGGAAACCTGCAGTCAGCTGAGACTGAGTCATTGGATGAGTGACGAAACATTTTTCCCACTGAAAACGCTACGTCATGATGAATGGAATCAACTTTTGGGGATTTACTTACCTGGATGATTGAGCATGCATCAAAACGAAAGGAACAATGCCAATAATCACAATGTTAAGAATTTTAAGTGCAGTAAAAATACCTAAGGAAACAAAAGGACACTTAAACCATTCCTTATTAAGAAAAAATGATAACTCCCCACCTTCAGCAGGCTTGAGAAAGATGGAGATCAATAAATTGTGCAGAGGAAGCAGCTAGATCTTGAACTTAGAAGGGCAATTCTTTTTTGTGGAATTCAGAGCAACCAGAGGAGGAGCACAACAACAACTGATGTGACTTAATTTAAAAATATTTGAATAAAGAGTTCATGGGGTTAAAGGTAGCTGATGCTTGTCATAAAGGTAAATGCCTATAATATCTTGCTATCGTGATTATAGCTTTTGTATGTATGTCTGTATCTACCCCTATCTCCTCCTAAGCAGATGGGTCAATCTGAACAAACCTTTGCACAAACATCATAACACAAACAGCAATAATTAAAATCTATAATTTAAAAAAAGATTTGTTTTAACTTATTCTTTTGATTTTCAGATTTATTTCATCAAGATATTTTAACCATCCCACTGTAAATTTGAGGGTCTCTGCTTGCATTTCTTTCATGTGTCACATTCAACATATACTGGCTGTACTTAATGGTTACCAAAATGTGTGTCTGCGACAGAACTGCACCGCTTAATTTTGTGTCAAATTGTATTTTTATTTGAAATATTTGGTCAATGCTAATCATTATTATAATATACAGAGGATGACTAAACACTATTGAGAGGCTAATAGATGGGACCATGTACTGTAAAATCTTGAACACAAACCACTTTCCCTCACCCAAAACACTGAAGGTGGGTCACGGATGGGTTTTCCAATATGACATTGACCTAAACCATATTGCCAAACCAACCAAAGAGTGGCTAAAGAAGAAGCACATTCAGGTCATGGAGTAGCCTAGCCAGTCTCCAGACCTCAGCACTACAGAAAAAGTGTGGAGAGTTGCTAAGCGACAGGCAAGAAACCTAAAGTATCTGGAGAGTTTCTGTAAAGAAGAGTTCCCTCCTGAGATTTGTGTAAACCTGGTGGCCAACTATAAGAAATGTCTTACTGTTGTGCTTGTCAGCAAGAGTTTGTCCATCAAGTATTAAGCCATGTTTTACTGGGGGATGAAATATTTATTTCACTCACTGACATGCAAAATAATTTATAACTTTTATATAATGTGTTAATAACGATCTCCCAGCTGTCTGCGTTTCAAATGAAAATTAATTACTATGAAGGCAGCAGCTTGAGGTTAAATGATCAGCCTGCAGGTAAATTTAGATCGACAGACAAGATGTGAATCCAGCAGGGTAGAATGTGTATTAAAACCAGAGACTTACATTTCCATGTATACATTCCATTTCCATTGCCTTTTGTATTTTCATTCCATGTAAACATATCATTATTACATGTATATATCATTCTGTTGTAAGGTGCCTAGCAGCAATATTTTTCACTTTGTGAGTTTATATAGTGGTATAATGGAGAATAACTAGATAAACTAACCATACATGTCTATGCCATGATTGAGCAAAGTAACCAAGGTATTTCTAATGATCAAGTGACCAGTGATGAGAGTTGTAGCATGAGGTAAGCATGGTTTAATGAACTTGGACCTGGTCAGCTTTGTGAGGAATTCAAGCGGGGTGACTCCCAACACTAGGGTCAACCCCAGAGACAGTTAACTTCAGGGTTGGTCATTGGCTGGAGTTACCATTGGGTCAAATAGACATTTTAATCTTGCTTAGCACCTCGACCCTTTTGACCAGTGAGACAGATCGCAGTGGTGGAATATATAATTTTTTTACTCATTCCTTCTCCTGTCTGGATGATGTCCATGGTTCTGAAGCACTAGGTGTGAAACGGTTCTAGGCATTAGGATTAGGAGCCTGCAGCCACGGTCTTCCTCATGGATTGATGTGACCATCAATGACTCAGATTATGTGTTTAGTGAAGGACCAGTCCATGGATGTGTGGTGATGGATTGTAAAATGCTTCTACAGAAAAGAAAGAGTCAGCAATAGCAGAGGATGGAGATCCAATGGTTTTCTCTGTCAAACAAAGGCATCCAGAACAGCCAGGAGGAGAGTTGAGCATTGGTACCAGCAGACTCTGCATGGCCTATGAGGCAAAATCTCTCTTTGTTTACAGAGTAGTCAACAACCAGAAATAGAACCACACAGTGGTTAACCACTAACAAAGAGAGTGTGTTTAAAAGTTAACTAACTGAAATGTTAGTTTTAGTATTAGTTTAAAAACTATTTTATTTCAAACTTCAAAACAATGAAAGGTAAGTAGAATTAATTGGACAGCGGCCCAGTAGCATGACATGACTGCCCACATGTGGCATGATTAAGGGATCCAAATAAAATGTTGCTAAAACACTGGTTGCAGTCTCCTCAATGGATATTTCAGGTTTCAAACCAAACTAACGGGTGTCTTCACTGCATTTTTTTTTGCCCACACTTCCCTCTGGTCTGCATTCGCAAGGAATACTGATGCAAAGGAGGTGCCAGTGAGGAAGTGCTCCAGGTGTAGTGATGGTGGATAGAGAGGCCAAATGTTTACTTCACACCAAATAGCAAAACTACCTATTGAGGTGATATCCTGGCCTGCACAGATACATATATAAACATTTCCTGTAGGTGCCCTAGAGGCAGCCAGATCCTCTGACAGAATGAGGGGCATCAGTGCATCATGGTCCATTTCCTGGTACCATTATTACCAGTACTGGGTAGCACTTCTCGCGTATTCAAAAGAGGTGTGAATGGTTGGTCTCAGTAGACACAAGATACTTTTACATTATTATACATTAAATCTGTACACCAATATGTGATATGGGAAATACAACCTGCATTTCTGTGTCACTTTTGAAGTGGGTGATTTGATTAGTTATTACTGAAGCATATCACAGCTCCATTTACATGCAATGCATTCCTTCAGTTAATACTGTTGTTAGTTTTGGAATTATTCTCAAATGGTACATGGCAATCTTATGTGCATGCAAATACTAATATTCAAGAGAAAGGTTTAAAAATTGGAGTTTATCATTTTGACTGCCGTTAACCCTGTTTTAGGAAAATGAGACTGAGCAGAAGAAGGCAGAACAGAAATACTCATCAAAAGAAACATTCAGGTACTGGAGTTGGCCATTGTGGGTGTTGAGGAGATGGGGGACCAGCACCCTTCTCCTGAATCAATTTCTCTTAGGCAACAGGAGCTAGTGCGCTTGGCACCCTCTCTGCAGTTGTCTTTAATTTTCTTCTTAGAAAAGCCTTGCCCAGCATCTCAAGAAAAAGGGTTTCCTCTTTTGCTTTTTCTGAAATACAGGATCCCAAAGAGATGTCTGTAGTTGCAAACCCAACACTTCTTAGGACTGAGTGTGGCTTAAATAAGATACAAGGGCTCCCTGGAGAAAGGACAATAATTACTGACTTCAATCAATTAAGGGTCTGTGACCTTTTAATAATTTGGCAGAAAGCATCGGCTGTCTGAGGTGGCCCAATTCCTCAGCAGTGTCAATATGACACTCAGTGTGGGATCTCACCAACAATGACATAAAGGTCATACACCCTGCTGTGCTCCAACAACTGAGCATCGTATAGATGAGACATCAGGCACATATCAGGCCACTTATTTTTCCTGGTCCAACATACAAATACAAGCACATGAAAATGAAAATTATGTGCAACCTGGAGTTGGAAAATTAAGCAACCAAAATAACTTCAGTAACTACATCCATAACATTAAGGCTGCCTCTCCACAGTATTCAAATATTACAGTTAGAATCACAGTGTAGTCTTTTGTGACTTATTTAGACTGCTTTCTTAGAACTTATATATTCCTCGTTCAATGAGGTATAACCCAGAGAGACAGGAGGAAAGTGACTTAACCAAAATTACCTGGATATGTTTTTTTTATGTTGACTTATTTATTTATGTATTTTTAATAAAGTAGCCTGGAATTTTCTGCGTGGCTTGAGTGCAAAGCTCTTTGGTGTGTGTCCTGTAACTGTTAGAACAGCTGCCTCACTTACATTGTATTTGAATCAAATTATCTTAAAAGCTTTCCTTCAGTTTCATTTTGTAAAACCTATCCTTTTAGTTCAAATCACTGACTAAGATGGCAGAACAATTTCTATAAAGGAACAACCTGTGGTGAATTAAACAAAATATATTGTTTTGTTTAAAAACATGTCGTCCTTCCATACCTACTGAAATCTTGCAACGCAGAAATTAAAAAAAACCCCCAAAAAAAAGACGATTATGTGGATAGCAACTTTTAGAGTGCTTGTGTTAATTCGTTTTAAGATAATGACGATAGCTATAGGAAATTTTAAATAAAAATAGCTAGTCACACATTTTTTTGTGATTTCACATCCGTTTTTATCTTTGCAGAATTTCTAACTCTCAGCAGGAAAGTTTTTCCTGACTGTAACTCTGTCCATCAAAAATTATTTTATTCCGTTGGGTCTTCCATTCCAGAGTGAGATAAGTGACTAGGTGGGTAATTAAAAATGTCCAACTTTGAGGCAGCTACTCATTCATTGTCTGAGAGTGTGCAAAACTAGCTGTTGGTGGTGAAGATAAGACAGAGATTACAAAGCTGGAAAGCAAATGAGGCCTTTTAGGCAGTTTTCTTTTCTATGTCTTTTCCTCTTGTGTGTGTAGGAAATGATATAGCTATAGAGGAGTTTTAAATATCTCAAAAAGCTGCATTCAAATATCATGTTCCATTTGATCTCTGATTTCGCTTTTACCTTTCACATCTGCCTTTCTTTCAAGATTATCACAGAATTTTTATTGTACTACAAAATTCTTAAAGTACTTTTAAAAGATCAAAGAAAACTAAATGAATATATACAAAATACAATGCTATTCCCTTAAAAGTTTTTTTTCTTTTGAAATAAAAAGTGAGACTGCATCTTCTATGCTTTTGTGTGGTCTCACAGAGGCCTTTAACAAATCAAACCCAAAACATTTTCTACCAACTTTGTGTTACAAACACTTTTAGCCACAGAATGCTTTTACAAAAACGTACAATTATTAAGTGGTTCAGCAGATGAACACACCAGTTTGATTTGTATGATAAGAGAAAAAAAACACTGAGGTCAAGCAACAAGCAAACAAAAAAAATAAAAATGTAGCCAAACAAATAACTTATTATCCAGCCATTCATTTACCATTGCAACTATGGCAAAACTAGGTTACTTTAAAGATGTGCAAAAAACTTCATATAGGGAATTTGTACAAACAAGCATTGCTCTTCTTATTAAATATAGCATTTTAATGAGAAATAGATTATTATATGAAACATTCATTTAAAATAAGCTGATAATGATCCCAAAAGAATAGCAAAATAAGTACATAGGCAAGGTATTAGGTGTAAAAATCATTATCAGACATATCCATGGATACATATACAATAAGCAACACTGTGGTAGCATAATGCCATACAAGAAAATGTGCTTGTTTTATGGATCTTGCAAGTGGTTCAAAACTAAATTTTAATATACACTTTGACAATATAAAAACAGTCATAAATGGTCATGATTCTAATTAGATACATAAGACATGAGTGCCCTGTACTTTGTGCTAATGTACTCAAATGGAGGGCCTTTTTGAAGTAGTCTTTGTATTCCCTTTCAATACTGTTATATTTTATAATATTGTTACTGTAGCAGAGCAATGTTACTGTAACAGTGTTCATATTTACAGATATATTGTACAGCAGGAGACAATAAATATCCACCATTACTTTGAGTCATCTGTTGTCTCTGTCTGGTGGTCAGCTTCCCCACATGCGCACACCTGACGGCGTAGCTGCCAGGAGGACAATAAAAGAGTATATTTCAACATGTATGGTCTTAAATTCTGAAAGTAATTCAGTGTCATTCTTCTGTTTAATATCTCAAAGTTTTACTCCAGGTCTAAACATGTTAAAGGGATCAATAACAGGCACTTAATAATAATAATAATAATAATAATAATAATAATAATAATAATAATAATAATAATAATGATGAAATGGAGACAATTCATTTGGATAGTCCAATAATGATGCTAAACAATCAAGAAATGTGTATATATATAGGGCCATTTTAGGGCATCACCTTGTCAGCCTCAGCTCTGTTTGATATTTGCCTAAAGTTTTCCACATGCATGAAAATATGCCAATGATGATATTCTCCTGACATCACTGACAATCATAAATGGATGCCTAGTCCATTGTTGCTATGTATGGGCATCTGGAATTATATGACTTAACTTCTTTTATACAGAAACTGAAAAAGTTAGATAAACCTTGGAGAACAGTAGACTGAATTATGGGATTCTGGTAAATTCTGATCATATGTGATTCTACTTGAGTTTGCTCTGAACACACCATTACCATGTGAACATGAACTAACTGTCCTAGTGCTACAACACGCAAATTGTTTTTATGACACAGCCTCGATTAATTCACCAAAACAGAGCAAAGGCTGACAAGCTGTGCTGTTGTTATCCAAACTTATACAAATCAACCTATTCCGCTATTAACAATTATATCTCCTGAATGTCATTTTAGTTTGTAATAATGCTTTATAGTCAGTTGTGATTTAAAAAAACAAAAAAAAGCACCTCCCAGGCAATAAACATGCTTCACAAGACTGGCAACATAATAAGAAAACATACGAGTAATCTTTGTAAAACAAAGTTAGATGAGATACTGATGCTATTCAAGTTGGAATTCTGACGCAGTGAAATCTGAAGCTGAGTAAGTGTAATGACATGTTAGTCCAGGGCTTGGTTTAGGAATTACACCTTCATTGTCATTGTCACCCAGATGAAAATCATAACTCATTACCACTGTCTACACTTACGACTGACCCCATAGACTAGTGTCATTACAATGTAAGAACCAAGTTAGGTTAAAGGAACATATAATTGAACTAAAGTACTAATACTGTTAAACTATCTACATCAAGAGACTAGCACATAAAAAAAATAATATTAATGTTGGCGGAACACTTGGAAAAATATGGATTTTTGACAGCTTTCTGTTTTTGTTTTGTTTTACAGAGTTTGGCTTAGATGACAGCAACTACTCAATGTCCCCTCCCTTTTTTTTTTTTCCTTTTTTTTTTAAAGTTTGAACTCCCGAAAATGGCCAGACCAACTTGGTTGTACAACATCTTTGTTAACAAACATCCAAGCAAAGGACTAGACCTACAAAAAGTTAACAGTAGTAGAAATATTTCATCATTGGATTACCCAAATAAAGTTTGACCATTAATACATAGGTAGTGTTTTATATTTCATTTGGATGATGAGAGTTGTTGATGCTTCCAGGAACATGCAAAAAATGTTATTGATTTCATATCGCAAAAGGAAAACAGACATTTATACACATGGCCATCAAAAGCGTACAGATTAAACACTGCCAAAAGGGTATTTTATACTTTAGTATTCAACCATTTCTTCATATTTTTCTTTTCTTTTTTTTCCCCCTGTGTAACAACATGAAAAATCAATGGCTTTACAAGACATTCCTATTCAATATAATATACACTCTCCTCTGTCAACTTCCCTTTTGCTGTGCTCTTATCTGAAATCAGCTGAGGGACTAAAACAAAAACATATAACTTGAACATTTTTTCCATGTGTTATGAAGTGAATAAAGGTTATGAACTTACTTTACTTTATGTCTACCTCAGGGAAGTGTATGGCTTTAAATTGTCTTGCAAACGTGCCTGAATGATGAATGCTTACATTTTGCTCTTGGTGCTAAAAAGCTCCACAAATCAGCAGTCACAACATGTACATTTTGCAAAGCTGTACAAAATAGCATTGATTGTTAAATCTTCAGACCACAATATTGCACTCACGCACCAGGAGGTACTGCCTTGTGGAAAACACAGCTTGAATTTCAAACACGGGAAGAAGCGCTCCAAATGCAAGAATTAGCAAAGACTGGAGTCAATCTCAAATGACACATTCAATTAACAAACAGCAATAAGCATCAAGCCAAATAATAATAATAATAATAATAATAATAATAATAATAAAAAGGATATACACAAGCGCACGCTCTCGCATACACACACATTCAACCACATATGTATATATAAACAGCTGGCTTTTGTTTTGACATGACTATCCATTACTGCCCTGCTGTGTGCCTTATGTGTCAGAACAATGACAGAGTGCCTCATAACTCACAAAGAGCAATGCAGATTCACCGTGGGTCTGAAATGTAATAAAGTCTATCAGTAATGTGTTGACTACTTACTCACTAGGGATACTTAATCCTTACAATGTATAAACATTTTGAATATTAAACTGTCGATTAGCTCATTAGCTAGAATGAAGTGATATCTGGTCTGCCCTTGTGTTATTATTATTTCTTTTAAAAATTTTTTTTTTTTCCTTTTTTTTCAATAAAGAATGGCAGTTTCAGATATAACCTTTGATCCCTCAGAGTAAAATCAAGGCCTCTTTTTTACCAGTACATAAATTTCATGTTTTTTGTTTTGTTTTGTTGTTTTTTTCTGTCTCTTTCTCATTTTAAGTTATTTTAGGGATTTACAGACATGCTGGGACAAATATGATACAGTCCATATAGTTGTTTCAGTATTCTTCTTTATACGCCAGAAAAGCTTTGCATCACTGCCTTTTCCTTTTTCTCTTTAAGAATTATGCTTACAAAGTTAATATTACATCAAAAGGCAGAAAAGGTCAAAAAATGAAAAAGAGAAAAAAAGTAAGAGTAATATACCCCCATAGTTCATTTGTCGGGTGTTTCTGTTAAACTTGCTGTCCTTATGTGAATGTTCAACAGAGTTTAGCAGTCAGGTGATCAGACTGTTTTAATATCTCTGTGCTGTACATGTCCAATGCATGATTCACTCGAATCATCTCGCTGTTGTTGAGCTTGAGCCTATGCTTTAGCATACAAGAGAAGAGGTCCAGCTGGGGTTTGCCAGGTGCAGAGGGAGGCGCTAGACGGTTTATCCGATCCCTAATGTCCAATAAGAGGAGCATAACAGATGAGGAGGAGTAAAACTGTGTACCTTGTGTGTATGACTGGTTAACCTGCTGCACAGCACTACGAAGCAAGTCTGCATTAAAGCGCAGGCTGTAACCAAAAACTTGGATATCGGAGATTTTTATGTAGATCTGGCGCTTGTTCGGGTCTGCGAGGTCCACCGGGCCCTGTCCTGTATCATTGCGGAGGCCAGATGGGACCTTGGCACGACTACGCAAATAAATGTGCACCGTCTCAAAGAAGGTCTTCCACCGGTTACCCAATACAAGAGTCCAGTTGAAGCACTGGGAGTTCTGCAGCCGTACCTTTTCCCAGCGTGGGTAACCATGCTCACCAAAGGGCATGCTCCAGCCTTCAGAGTGGCTACCACTAAATGGGTTGACATAAACAAAGAACATGGGGTCAATGCTGCTGTTTCGCATCTGGCAGATCTTCATTGATAAACCAATTATCATGTGGAGGTAGTCCATCCTGTTTTTGTTACTTTTGAGAGTCAGGGACATGCGCTTACGCCAGCGTGGGTCAAAGAATGTCTCTAGTCGGATCTCATTACTAATGAAAGTAGTATGAATGTACAAACGTGAATCCATTTTCTGTAACAGGTATTTGAGTTCCAAGTCCTGAAAGTCCAGATCAGTTTCAAAGCTGATGAACTGCTCGCTACGTTCTGAGTCCACATTCTGAGGTTCACAGCGACCACGATACAACTTGTAGCCCTTGTTGCATGAGCCACATTGTGAGATGTTTGCCAGGCTGCACATGGCACAGCTGTTGTTTCCACCTATGACACATGGTATGGGTCGCTGGCACAGTGTGACACCTGTGTGGCACACACACGTCCGTTGGCTCTCCAGGAAGGTCCCCCAAAACCCATTCTCATTGCAGTACAGGAAAGACTGAACCCTGTTGAGCCACTGCATCACAGATCTAAAGAGGCAAAAGACAGAAAAAAAAGCATAAGAGCATTAGCAGTGATCAGGAAATTTTAATCTCAATCTAGTGTGACAAGAACAGCGAAAAGAACGCACACCAGTAAATGCCTATAAAGTTAAAATGTATACATGTTAAATTCTCATCAGGAAAAGAAAGTATATTTTCTCTCCAACAAAAGGCCAGCATATTAAAGAGAACCCTGAGGAGTTGATGGAGTGAATGAGGCATGTGTGAGGCATAATTTCACCCTGGTAACTTGGGTTTGTCTTCCTCGGTAGGACTATTACTATTTTCACTTAATTTTGTATTACTGTTTGACTTCTACATTACATTTTCACTTGCTGTGATTAACTAAATGTACTTTTTTGGGTTGTGAAAAAGATCATTGCTAGAGTTAAAACAGATACATCCATAATATTAATTCCAATTGATCTGATATAAGACTAGAAAATGTGTTTGCTTTGCAGCATAATTTACAGTGCCTTGGGGTTGGATAGGGACATAATTTTTAGTAGATAGGGCCGGTTATTTCCCTTTGGTGGAAAGCATTGCTTGATATTCCTGTCTTGTCTTTGCCCCCATCAGACATCCTTCCTTGTCATCCTGACAGTACTGGAACTTCTTTTCTGACTGTAGAAGATGAAATCTGAATTTTGATTTCAGAAAGTATTGCTGGTCAAGGTTAGTTTGACAAGTAAATTATTTTAAGTACTGACAATGATATATGACATTGCCACAAGTGATACCATAACAAGAAAAGATCAACCAAAGAGAACAATGGAAGCACATACTTTGATTTCTCTATGATGAGCTCCAAACTGAGATATGGATTGATTGATAGACAGACAGACAGACAGACAGACTTTATGGCAATCCCTCATCAACATACAATGACACATAACATTTCTTTCCTGAAGAATGCTGTAGAGGCATGAACACAAAAGTAGGTGAATGGGTTAGACAAAGGTGAAAAGGAATAACAATATCCGGTCAAAATGGCAGAGTAAAATAAAGAATACCAGATATAACAAAGAATACTTCTGACTAGAGTCAGAAAACAAACCCAACAAAGACCATGCAGGTGGAAAACCCAGGATCTTCTTCAAAGCAGTGAATAAGCTTACTTGTCGTTGCAATTCATACAGCATACTACTTCCTTGATGATGTTTGGCTGAATTTTTTAAGCTCTCTTACTCACAAAATATTCTGCATGGTGCAAAAGGTTAGCTGAATCTGTGTTATTTTGATACGAATGCCTTTGTTTTCCTAAAATACTATACCTGTGTCAAAAATCTGTATAAACTCTACATTTGTATATCGGAAAAAGTCCTTAGTAACTCTTCATTTCTTCACATTTTGCTTCCAAGAAAGCAGTCTTGAGCAACAGTTCTCCAGGCTTCCTGAAGGTCTTTCAAAGGTTTATCTGTAGACATTGCCTACTTTTTCGATCAATTTAGTACTTGGACCTTTATTTTATGTACCAATTTCAGAGAAATATTTCACTTTGTAACTGTCTACAGGAGATGAACAGCAGCTATAAGCCATGTCCCTAAGAAATAGGAAAAAATCCAGCAAAGACACAGGACCTGAGAGATGCATCTGGCCCTTCAGCTGATCCAGCTACTGGTCGCTGAAGCCTCGTCAGAAATGGCCTCAGTGGAAGGGTGGCTGTCAAGAAGCCATTCTTCAGGAGGGAAACAGGGAGAAAAGGCTGAGGCATGCCAAATTACACAAGATTGGTGGCAACAGGTCTGATTCAAAGTGGAAATATGTAGAATGGTGGGTGTCTACAGCCATATGTAAAACACAGTGAAGGCTATGTCATGGTTTGCACCTCCAGGCAGCTGTTGTGATCTGGTGCTATATAAATAAAATTCAATTGAATCAAACTGAATGGCTTGGGGCTGCATTTCAGTCAGTGGTGTTGGGAATCTTGTCAAAAATTCCCCAACACCACAGAACACAAAAAAGCACCATCAGATTTTAATTCACCATTTAATACCATCTGAAAACATCTGACTGGCAACAGCTTCATTTTTCAGCGTGACATTGATCCCAAACATACTGCTCATGCAGTAAAAGCATACCTGGATAGATAAACACACAATAGAACAGTCAAGGATTGGCCTCTCCAGAGCCGGACCTCAGAATTAGCAGTGTGGGAACAGCTTGACAGAAAATGGAACAAAAGGTAGCTGACATTTAAAGAAGAGCCTTGGAATTTCCTTCAGGAAGCCTGGAGGACTATTTTTCAAAACTGCTTAAACATTAGAAAACTTGCCTAGTTCAGCTTGTGTTAAAAAAAACTGTACAACAATACAAACTCTATTTTGCCTTGTTTACGGTATTTTTCATGTATACATATTTCAATAAATTGTTCCAGGTGTTTCTTGTTTTCCAACCAAAATATAAACAAATGAGCGTTGGGTCAAAACTTTAGTACAGTATTGTATACTGTATAAACTCGTCATGTCAAATAAAAATCCTATCAGATATTCAGAATACCTGTAAGTATATGTTATTAGGAAAACAGATGTGTTCATTTTCCTGTCTTTGTATGTATAAATGTGTTTATTGTTTGGGTTTATGTAGCAAGCACTAGTAAAGGGACAACGCAGATTAAAATGTATTAAATTGTTTGGTAAGTTAATATTAACAAGTTTTTATTATCGTTACTTGGACTCAGAAACAAGTATACCTTCATCCTTTCAGACTGATTATCACCAGCTATAGATAAATATTCCCCTCTCCTTTAAGTTATATATGTATGTGTTATGTTTGCATTTCTGCACTATGAATGTTTGCATGATCCCAAATTAGATTACAGATTTTACTTCACCTTTTCACATCTAATCTCCTTTTCTCTCACTCCACCATATTGCAAAAAACACGCAGCCACAGCCTTCTCATAAATTACCGATCTAATATCACCTTTGTATTACATATTGGTATTTGCAGCTAAGATCCTGATATTAGATTTGTCTTATTAGCGTTAACAAATCTAATGGAATGATTTCCCTTTCTCCCTTTCTAATCTTTGTTTCACTGAGATACTTGTAATTTAATAGCATTAACTCTGCTGTCACATTGCTGTATTTCTTCTTCCCAACAACAGGTAGCACCTCATAATGCTCAATATTAAAAAGTAGTTTATGAAACTTTTGTCAGTAGCGTGTCATTTATTTTAATTGTTAACAGACAATAAAATGAGAATGAATGTTTAGTCATTTGTGATGTTTGAATTTATGCTTATTTGTTATATTTTATGATACAAATTTACATTATTAATTATATATTATCAGTTATAATCAGTGTTGGGCAAGTTACTTTGAAAAAGTAATTAATTATAGTTACTAGTAACTTCAAAAAAGTAACTGAGTTACAAGATTCTAAAAGTAATTAATTACTTGAAAAGTAACTATTGCGTTACTTTAAGAAAAATGTTTAACCCTCTGGGGTCCAGAGTATAATTGGCCATTTTTAGGTACTTTTGATTTGACCTCTACATTTCACCTTTAAAAACTATTTACTTTGCCTTGTTTGGTATCATTCTTTTCAGCACAACCTCACGTGTCTGAATTTACAGTTATGTTTTCATTTTGACATACTGTATTAACACAATTGATCTAAAATCAGGCAAAAAACATAAAATCCGAGTAGAAAGTTATATTTTTGCTGTAACAACCACAAACATGTTTAATGAATCATATTTTATAACTTTAAATGTAAATAGAAATTGTCAATTTTAAAATCCTATGCACAGGTTTTGCAAACAAAGTTGTTTGCAGCCATTTACCTTACCCCTTTTTAATAACCATTCAAACTGTTTACAGAACAATCAGCTGTTCTGCATCAATAAGATGCCACACAAATTATTTGTGCCACTCCAAAAAATAATTTATGTCCACTATAAAGGAGAACATCACAGCCTGATGCCTGCAAGTCTGACAGCAGCAGGTGTATCACTCCTGTTTCTACCTGGAGACAGCAGTCGCCTCATTGTTCTGACACACAACACAAAACTATCCACAACACTACACACTAACTACACAAGACAACACATTAACTACACACTCCAAACACGCTAAACTCACAAATCTCTCACATCTCCAAATTCACTCTCTCTCTTTTTCTGCTGTCTCTCTCTCTCTCTCTCTCTCTCGCCGTCACTCCTGAAACTTCCCCCTCTCCTTAAACAATGTCATGTTGCCATATAATTTTTTGATTGGTCGACATGGTGCATTTTTCCACCAACAGGAACGGGCTGTTTTTTGGTTCATTTGTTTTTTTAATTTTTTGCTCATAAGCAGAGAGTGTCTGCTAGCGCTGTCCATAGACAGTAAAAGTGACGAAACGATTGAGGAAAAAACGCCGCGTATATATTGTTTATCATGACTCTGGTTTTACGTGGCCTCTCAGCACAATTAAAAAACTGGTATATATCACCTTGTTGCTTTGTCATCTTGAAGTGGTCATGTGATTGGCTTACCACGACTACTTTATTCTTCCTCAGTCAAACAGCAGCACTCATGCGATTGTTTTACCCCCTAGCTCGAGGTGTTGTGCCAAAAAGTAATTGTCTGCCAGAAAGTGATAACTGCCCACGGGAGCGCGCGCAGCTGCTTAAGGCTGTAGCGTCCAGATTACTTACAGCTACTTCTGTGCAACTGATATAAGATGCGGTAAGCTGAAGACAGCTTCAACCGTCTGCTTGTTGAAAAATAGTAACGGACCGCGTTTTCTTGTTAGTAACTGTAACCGTGTTGTAATGATAGAAATAGTAATTAGTTAGATTACTCGTTACTGAAAAAAAGTAACGCCATTAGTAACACCGTTATTTGTAACGCCATTATTCCCATCACTGGTTACAGTGTATCAGGTATTGCTTCATAATCCTGAGAAGCGACAGTAACAATTACCTGAAGTATATTTTTTGTCAATTTTATGCATTTCACTGTTATTAAGGCTTCATAATGAAGATTTACATGGCATGACAAAGAACAAAAGTGAAGTCTGAATGCACTAGATAATCTTAAGCCATGCAGGGTTAAAAACCATTTACCATGATCTTTTCCTTAACCTAACCAAACAACTAAACTAAAGAAAAGCAAAAGTGAATCCTGTATATAAAAAAGAAATACAATAGTAGTGGAAAAAGCCGTTCCAGGTTTATTCAGGTTCACAGTCCAGCCACCCGCTCATATGCTTTTAAACAATTGTAAACTTTAACTTAATATCAGCTGAAATAATGTTTATAGGATTTGTTAACCTTTCGCAAACTATTAACGGTTAACCTTAATTTATCAGTTACATATTGATGATGGGTATTATCAAGGTTTACCTTCGTTACGCTGAATCATAGTTTGGTAAGGTTAAAAACATTCTGGGTTAAAAGCAAGCTTGTACAAATACAATTCTTTCTTCAGTAAAATATCTCGGAGGTTGATGAACACTACTCTCAAAGTAGAATAATGCAAAATAGCAAGTGGATCCTTCCCACTAGGGGTCTGATATACAGTATGAACTGGAGAGGGGACAAATGATCTCTCACAAGGGATGTGTGTTGCTGTCATTTCGAATCCCGATGCACCAGTTTTTCATCTCTGGAACCAAGCAATATAGTTTTTTTTCACATCTTCATCAACTCACAGCCTGACTGACATGAAGATGCGTTGGAACACATCTTAAACACACAGGCCTTCAACTTTGCCTCAGTCTCTTCATTGACTATCTGTTATAGTTTGACTGGAAAAAATGGAAGGACTGGAGTCCTTGTTGGTAATATCTTAACGGAAAGGAAAATCTTAATGTTGTACGTATATATGTACTGCAAATGCACACGGTTATAATAAAACCAAATAATTCCTTCATCTGATGCAAAGTTGTCTTACACAAGCAAGCAAATAAACATGCAGCTCTTATTTCCAGTGCCATCAGGCACTCTTGATGCATACTCCATGGACGGGGAAGCGCATACTGCAGCTCTTTGATAACACTTCAGAACAAACCTTTGCCAACTCTCACGCACAAATGTGGGTGTGCTCTTTTTCTGTCAGTGACAGTTGACAGCGGCTCATTTTCAGACCACTTAAATGAATATTTTACGGATTCTGTTTCCATTTATGTGGTGACATCCCCTACACATAACAGTTTTGGGGGTGTTTCATGTGGAAGCCAGGAACTTTGCATATTTTGCATAGTGTTTTCTGATATTTGCTAGAGTGGATGGTTGAAAATTCCTGGCATTTCATGCAGCGCTGACACAATGGCACATCCGCAGCAAGGCTCTTAAGCTGCAACTGCAGTAGGTGGTGACAGATGTGTGCAATGACCTATCAAGAAAACTCCCACAGCTATTTTTTCCCCCCCTTTTAGATTGCAAAGTGAAATACAAGAGTGAGGTAGAGTGTTTTCGGCATGTGCAAGCCTCAGCACTAAGTTGACTTGATGGACAGAAACAACAGAACCATAAGTTAAAATGTATAATGGATGTCATCCTCACTGTGCACGCTTCAAGGAGCACCAAATAAAACAGAACCCATACATCAATCCAAAAGGGAAATTTCCCTGAAAGATGTCACTCCTCTGCAAGATACATTTTAATATCTTCTTTTACTTTAAAAAAAGCAGATATCCCAAAAATGTTAAGACCAGAAACAGCACCTTAGGCTTGTCCGAGTAAATTCATAGCTAATTTTGAACAGAACATTGAATTAAGTTTTTTTTTTACCCACCTCTCCCTAGGCATCTGGTGGTTGGGATTGTGGTGACAGCGGATGCTGAGGCTGAAGAGCTTGCGGGCGGTGCGCTGGATCTTCAGTCGCTGCACCTCCAGGGAGCTCTGAAGAAGCCTGTAGCGGGCCTGCAAATCCCAGTCGCTGCCCCAGAGAAGATGCACACTGCTGATGGGGAGGAAATGAGTGGAGGGCAGCCTCTTCAGAAATGACTTGAACTCATCTAGGTGACAGAGAGGGAACCGTTAAAAGAACAAAAGTAAACAAAAAAACAGCTGGAGACAACTGTTGTTGTAATATTTGCAACAAAGTACGTTTTATAAGTTATAGTTTCCAAGTTTATATCTTCAAACGTGAGGTTTGACATGGTTTTTTTCATGTCTGTACTGTGCTTTTTGTACTTCGACTGCTGTGAGTATCTGAAGAGAAATGAGACTCTCAGCGCAGTAAACACCCTCTCACTCTGTGCTCCCCGACACCTTTTCAAGATTGCTGCCTCAACAAATTTGTTCCAACCAGTGGTGATGATTGTCCTTGTGTCCCTCTTTCTGCCTCTAAAAATTCTTGTTTGTCTCCTCCATAGACAACTGCTGTTTTCAACGATAGCTTCAATTTTTGGCAACAATGAGCATGAAGATGCTTGAAAAATACAAATGGACAAAAATACACATGGACAAAGAGGCTTTTATTTGGCGTGCTAATCAACTGAGTCAGTTAATTCAGATTAACTCATTGTTCATCCATCCTTAATACTAAGCTCATTAATTAAACATTTTAATTCCTACAGTTTAAACTGAATACAGTTCAAAAGTAGACGAACAACAAGAGCAATAATTTTGCATTTATAGTGTTTGTTAAAAATGCAAAAAGTTTGTTAAAGCTATAAACTTGATGCAATAGTCTACCATGAAAAGTATGACATAAATATTATTGGACACAGTTAAAAACTGCTCCACTCTGTTCGTGAACAACAAATCCCATATTCAAGAGATGCAGTTGTACAGCCGAACCCTCCTGCAGTCCTCCTCAAGACAGTTTAACAGAATTAACCACAGTTGAGAACCCCTTTTCAACCATTGCCGTGAAATGTCAGAATTTCCTCCACCCTCCGCACAGGCATATCAGAGCTCCTTTCCTCTTCTTCTTCAAAGAAGCCAGATTTCTTCTTCTCCCCTGTTTTGAACTTGCCATATCCCTCCACCCAGCTTTCAGAAATGTCAGGTACCTCCCTTTTCCTAGAAAAGCCGGGTGTCTCCAGCACTCAGTATTCAGATATATCTGATTCTCCCACCAAAAAACATCGCTTTTATTGAGTCACTCCCAATGCCAGTTTAATAGTTGCCAAGTCCTTTTATACAGGCTTCAAAGCCGTCAAGGACTCCTTCCTTGAAAGTGCTTCCACATAGTCCTTATCTTAAGCCATCCAGCACACCTTATCTAGAGATTAAAGCTCTCACAATGTAACCATACTTCACCCATTGTGCCATTACATTTCACTTTGTTGTTTTGTATCACATGTATTTTTCACCAGATTGTACGGATATCCTATGCCATTTGTATAAAAAAGTGAAAATAAAAAATAAAAATCTGAGACAATCAAAGAAAATCAATTGATGTGGCATTAGATAAACTAAACTATGTAGCAGGAGCTTGTAGATTTTAAAAAATGACCTTAAATTATACTCAGATGTAGCACTTTATGGTACTGTAAAAAAGTATTTCCCCTCGTGTTGATTTTGTAGTTTTAATATATTTGTCACACTTAACTGTTTCAGATCACTGGGTAAGTTTAATTATTATACACAGATAACCCAACTAAATTAAAATGTTTTTAATTCATGATTTTCATTTATCAAAAGGACCTAACAAGCCCTACATAAAAAACAAACAAAAAAAAAAATCAAATGTCCCCCTTTCTAGCCAGATTCAGACCTGATTACTACCAGCACGTTGAATCAAAGAGTCCAATATAACCTGTCAGACAAAGTGAAGTAGATTTAAATGTCTCAAGAAGCAACACATCATGCCACAATTTAAAGAAACAGCTGAGAAGCAAAGTCATCAATTTGAAAAGGGCTACAAGTCATTTCTAAGGTTTTTGGACTCAAGCAAACCATGATGACAGCCATTATCCACAAATGAAGAAATGATTCAACAAGAAAGATAAGAAAGAGACTGTGGAAAAATGGCATCCATGGGAGAATTCCAAAGTGAAAACCAGAAGACAAAGGCTCATGTCACATTTGCCAAAAACTCATCTTTAGGATCCCCAAGGGTTTTCGGAAAACATACTTAATTTTGTAAAAATTCATTTTGCATTTACTTGGGTTATCTTTGTGTATGTGAACATTTGTTTTGGATCCCATAGGACAAAGTTTACTTCACACTAAAACTGCACTTTGCAATAACTTGCGTATTGGCTCATTGCCTTCGTTTTATCTTCAGCCACAATAATGTCTGCATAGCCTATTTCATAAGGAACAGGTGTAACTTCGGGAATCACTGTAGCTAAATAAGTAGATAAACCAGTTTGGTCAGTGCTCTCACTCAGTGCTGAGGCAGTATATACCCAGATAAACTACCTACATACTAACCACATACAGGCATTGTTTGATAGCCTGACTGTTGTTTTATATCTGAAAAAAAAAACAAACTATTGTAAAATCCAAGCATGTATTGCATAATTATGTTTTTCTTGACTAAGTTTAATGAGAGAAATTCACTGAATACATTCAACTACAAATGCAGCTGAGTCTGAGCAATATCAACAAAGCAACAGTCACAGCTAAAATGAGCATAAGCAGAGCAGCTGCAGCTTTTCTCACAGCCAGTAATGTTATACTGCCACAGCTCTGTCTTTTGAAAGGAATGCTAAGCAATAAATGAATCGTGTAGTGTCACATCAGCTCTCTTTTCTATAGTACCTACAGAACATTTCCACAAACCAATGTTGGTGTACCATTTAGTTTAAGCAGCAGAATACTCCAGTGCTGCAAATATTAGCAGGCACTGAATGTGCCCTGTCATTACATTTACACATGCTGAATTATACAGATTGTCTATATCATATGTCAATCTGATGCTTTGAGGTTTTTGAACCTGTTCTCAAGCATTTATTTTTCAAATGTTTAGCAGAGGCCGCACAACTCTTTGTGCTTTGGTCTGAAAAGAAGTTATGTTCTTTTATTTGGCTTCTTCCAGTGTTCTTTCTTTTCAAGTACTTCTTTGAAGATGTACTGCACTCAGTGACCTTCATGACTAACATTAACTTACCCCTATGGTGCATAAATATATTTATCTGTTGCTGGCAGGTTGTATCAAGACACTTTTATTTCGTATTAATAATAGATATACATGGTGCCTTGCCATAAAACAATAAGGCACAATATGTGTTTTTTCTCTGCTGTGTCCAAACTTCTACTGCCGCCTTTGTGCCTGCATTTGCACTCACTTCTACAGACACCTTTACATTGTGTAATTAGCATCTGGTTACGTGATCATTTTGCTATTTACTGTCATTAAAAAAAAGAAGTCACAGTCCCATGTGAGTGTTTTTCTGATCTCCTCCTAAATGCATCGATTTAGTTGAGGATGAAGACTGATCATCAAGATTGCCAAGGCTGCTGACCCTTTGCAGCAGCATAATATAAATGTATGCTAGTTTTAAAGGTGCTCGTTATTTTTCATTAATATGGGTTTGGGGGGGGGGGTTGGAAAAAACACAGAGCTGCCTCAGCTCAAATTTTGATAAGCACTTCAGAATTAAAGGGGCGAAATGTATGACAGTTTGTCTCTCATAGAAAATTGTAAAACTGAACAAAACAAAAAAGAAGAAATTTTAAAAAGATTAATTTTTAAATGCATGGACATGAGATCTGATGATTCTTATCATATTTAGAAGGATATTCAAGCTTACCAGAGCTTTCAAAGTCTTTGTAGGAGGCTGCCCATGACTCATACATCCCCAGCAGGGTGTTCTCCATGATCTGGATGTCGGTTATAGGACAGTTGCATTGGGGATACTCCTCGGCACACTGACAGATGCATTGGTTGTTATGGCACACATATTCCCCCTCTCCATTGCACATAATGTAGCTCAGAGCTGACTGGACAAATTTCTCTTGCAGGTATTCTGGGAAAATAACCTGCAGGCCTGAAAAACAGATAAATGTGAAACAGGGGTTTTTTAAAAAACACAATGGGATAATAAATAAAATACAGAAGAAAATATAATAGAAGAAACCATCTTGAAAAAGACAATATCTAAAAATATGCTGAAAAATATGAGGTAAATGTTGTCTGTCATGCTGCTGTATCTTGAGATGTATACGGCATCTCTCCACAGACCAAGTTACCAGAAAAGAGGGAAAAAGCAATGAATTGACTGACTGCTCTAAGATTGCTTTGTGTCATAAGTACTCATTTATTTTTTCTAAAGGATGTGCTCCAGCAATCTTCTCTGTTCAGCTAGAACTGCTTGTTCTATGGTGGGTCGCTCACGATGACAATGTATAAATCCTTGATTTATGCCTGCTCTTGTGTGTCGTATTGGTTCGCATATAGCAGTGAAGCTATCTCCCACAGCATTCGTTTTCTAGCATGCATGCATGTACTTTACTGTGTCTTACCATTCATACTTGCTTGTGGTTTGCATACCCAAACTATGCAGCATTCTGCTAATTATAGAGAAATCTCAATAGCTGAATGCGTGTTCTTCAGCCCAATTTAGAGCTGAAGCTGAACCTCTTCAGCCTTCACTATCACTGACAAGGTATTTATAATTTCTAGACTCCAAGCCAATCCATATCTCACTCTGGGGATCTCACACAACTGAAGCCTGGACAACTAACAGTACAGGCTTTCTCTTCAGTCCAAGCCTGGGGAAAATAAATCCCTAGCTCTACAAGCCACTGGATTGGAAAAGAACTAAATAGATTTTTTTCCTTCTTGTATGAAACAGAATCTTGGCGAGGCCATATTTTCTTAATGGCTTTTACTTGAGCACAAACAGCGCTTCAGCAGAAAATATGCAACCAGGAACCTGAACAAAACATGTTATTGAATGATGAATGATTGCATTATTTTTGCCACACACATATTATTTTCACCTTTCGGTGAAAACTGAAATCCATTTATGCAAAGTCAACATAATGTTGCTAAAATGAAAGGGAAAGTAAGCATATAATTTCATACTGTGCTCATGAATCATTTTCAATGTGTTGTCAGGGTGTCAAACAGTGTCCCTTATTATGTATGCACATGCAGCAATTAATCCTCCTTATTTCTAGCTGCAACATACTCTACAATAAACGTATAACTGTGTGCAATTGAGAAACAGATTAAGGCCTTAATAAGTGGGATCTAAAACATAAGCTGATTTCAGGTAAAAGAATTAAAACTAATGCACGCTGTGTTTAGTTATTTCAATCTGCAGTGTTTTATAATTCATATAAAGGTTGATATTCAGGGATATTTTTGTTTAGATTATGTTACTTTAGATCAAATTTCAGGTTTCTGCAAGTAGTTTTACCTTTTGCAACAATTTAATTACTCGCATATTCTTTGTCCTAGAGTCTGTACTTGTAATATGTACCTATTTAATAATAAGTGCCTTTCTCCTGCACAGCTCATCAGAACCACTGCCTATCAGGGAAGAGGAGAACAGAAGGAAGAAGGGATGGTGGGAGTAAAGAGGATGAATAGATCATGTCTGACCACAAAAGAGCTGGGTTGCACAGGGCTTTTTCTCCATCAGGCCTGTCTGGATCCAATATTCATTTAGCTTGATGTATTCCTGGGCTTGAAACTTTAATGTGATTTGTGGGAAAATCCAGATGGCAAGTTCACGGATCAACGCTGCTCACTGACAGTGCTGGTGCCAGCGGCCGGGTGCACAATAACACCGAGTGCCTCAGCCCTCCCCCCTTCCCTCGTCTGTCTAACCATACCTCATACCTCAATCTCTGCATCAACATGTACATATTTTCTTTTTCCGATATCACTCTTGCAACAGGACAATTGCAGCAGGAACTATTTGTCTTACAGTTTCTTGTTTTCCAGTCTCTTCTTTCACTGTTTATGTCCCGTTCTCTCTGCCTCCCACAGATCTCCACTGTCTTACTTCATTACACTCACTCCTACTGGCCACACACATGCACATACCCTTTGACTCTTCTCCATCATCCTTTGGCTCGCATTCACTCCATCAATCACTCTCCTCATTCCCGTTTCTTCACCTCGTCTGCTCTCCTCTACATTCTCGCACTGAGCATACACTCAAGAATTGGAAATGTGGTGTCTTGTCCTTCTACTCGTGTGCAGAATGATGTCATGAACAGAAAGTAAATCCATCAGCGTTTGTTAGTGCATTGCAGAATGAGAGAGAGAATTAAAACCCGCAGGCCAAAAATGAAATGAGAAACTAATCAGAGTAAAAACATTTATCTTTGTGACTTACTCGGCTTTGCTGTGTTAGTGCAACAACACGTGAATACATTCAAAATGAATGAGGTTTAAACCTTCTCTCTATGTGGCTCTGAGGCAGGTGCATGTCAAGGACAACACTACATACTGGAGCTATACTTACCATGATTAAGGAGGAGATGCTGAAATGAAACTGTACTGTATTGGAATTCTTGTGCAGCTCTTTGATAACCCCCAACTTCATGCTCTGTCAGTGCAAATAATTCCCTGCAACCCATGTGCCTGGCTTGCTCTAAATAAATAAATAGCACCTCAAAATGGCAGTTAATCTCATTGCATACATCCGAGGCTGATATATTTTCTTCACGTAGTTTGGAAGATATAGGCCCGCTACCATTCCATGAATGCTAAAATCTGAGACTCTGCAAGTGTGACTTCGCCTTTTCATTGTGTCTTTTTCGAGAGTGCTCTATTTTTACATGGTGATAGATAGGGTGTGTAGGCCGCAACTGAGGCTTGTAACTGCTTTGGCAAGCAGTTGCCTGCTTATTGGAAAGCCACGCTCCGCCTCATAAGTTACAGTTTCATTAAAGATTAATTGACCATTGTGTGGCCACAATTGCACAAAATAATCATTACTTAATCCACTGGTGCAATAAAGTGCATTACTTCAGTGGAGGCTTTAAATTACCATTGGAGGTTATCGGTACAGCCATGATACAAAACCAAAGACCTCTGAACTGGATAAGAGTCTGTTTCTCTTCAGTCTAGGCCTACCCAGCCATTCTTGCTGATCCTATATACTTAATACACCATATGAGATTTGCTGCGTTTGCCTATTTCTTAGCAAGCTATGAGGTAAAGGTGCAGCTGAAGTAGCTATTTATCCACTTTTCATTTCTTTGCATAAAGCGCTTTAGGTCTCTGCCTCTGTGTGTGTAGGTGTATGTGTGTGTTGGGCCTGACAGAGGATAACATGTTCCACTGGAGCTATTCTAAGCTCTCAGAATATGTTAGCATTTTTTAAAGTTCTGAATGAGGTGTACTTAGCATTCAAATGGATAATGTGTTGGTGTATCTTTGGTGAGTAGATTATCACAGATTATCGTAAGTGTTCTAAGCACTTTAGAGGGAAGCAGCTTGAGATGTCAAAATTTAGCGTTACAGTACGTTAAAAAAAAAAAAAATGTTGTGGAGAATAATTGTTTGTGAGTTTAATTAGTATTTACACATTTGAAATGTTTTTTCCTTCCTTTCCTGTGGTTTTTGTGGTACAGAAGCATACAATAAAATGTGTATATATGAAATAGCAAAAAAAGAAAAAAGATATTTCATGAAATGACAACATACCTTATGATGTACTGAGATGCAAGAGCCTGCAAATCCATGATATGTGTCCGTGAAAAGACCAAACATATGTCCCACATAATATCTCTATATAAGTTTAGCTTTGATGACGCAGGTGCAGCAATCATTGTAAAAGCACAAATTACTTATAAAAATGGTCTTGGCCTTCAGAGCTCGCTGTCCCTGCTATCTGAAAAAAGAGGAATTGCTGAAATTGCATGCTGAAGCAGTTGCTGAATTGAGCAGGGCAGGCGGTCTAGAGAGGTGGATGAGCTCGACATGATGCTGAATTATTGTCAGTTGTGCTGCACACAGAACACAGATATACATGATGGGTCAGAGTAAAAAGTAATTTGGTGATTGCTTTTCTCTGCCCACCTTTGACTTTGTAAACCATCACAACAGGACACCACTGCAGACTTGTAGCGTTTCTTTTTTTCCCCACTTTAACACTTTAACAGTGTTCATCCATTTAAGTAGAATTTAGAAATGATTTTTAGTCCTAATACAAAATCGGCTTCAGCAAGTAATTAGATAGGTGGTTGCTGTTGGCTGCATGTGCACTTCAGCTGCGCTGTTCAAGCTGTTCTGTCATGTGCTGCCTTGTATCCCTGCACAGCAGTTGTAGTAGTAGGCTTCGGCTGGTGAGATATTGTATTAGTCACACAATCGTGCGCATGCACACAGAGAAACGCGTACGCCCATGTACATGCGCACGTGCACACCCTTTGCAGCCTCTTGCAGAAATCACATGTTTTACGAGAACCCCAGAGAGGAGGGGGGGCAGACATATGACAAGCTCTGACATTCCCATTTCAGTTATAAAACATACAACTGCCCTCAAAGTGTCACGATGGGCTGTGTACACACATCAGATCAAAAGTCCAAATTTTACATCAAACGTCCCTAAACGCAGACATATTGTTCATCTATTTGTATTGAGAAATGCCTTTTTGCTTTACACTCTTCTTATAATAAATAAACCTGAATTCTAGACAATCTACTGTACAATAACTTAAATGATAATATCAGGAAAATTACAGTTATATGTACTCCTAATAGTCTAACAGCATTAACACAAATGGACATTGCAGTTTCTGACTTCATAGGAAATCATTTAAAGTGTTCCTCATTATTATAAAGTAACTACTTTTCTGTAAATGCACATCAACATTTCTTTCCATTTGAGCAAATACAAAAAGCGTTTGCAAAAGCACTTCCTGTGCTGCATGGGTCTTTCCAAATGCAATAATAAATAAATAAATGAATAAATATATACATACAATTCTAACTGAACTGATGAGAAAAATTCATTTTAAAAGGATGACTGTGTGGAAAACCACAGCATTTTCAAAAGCGGCAGCTAGCAAGACTAAGCAGAAAAGAAAAAGAGATTTATGATCATGCTAGACCAAATCGAAACTTTCACCTGAATGGCCACTTCCAATTGAAAGCTGACCTCCAGGTCAACATGGAAAGATTTCATCAGGTTTGGGGTTTTAGCATGTTAGAGAGAAGTGAAAAACGTGTTCGCAGCCATCCACTTTTAAAATGATCCTATGTTATAGCATGTCTTGCCAAGAAGCATGTGTGTTTTGACAAAGGAGAGAGTTGCCTCAAAAATGCATGGGTCCTTCTGAGAGGCAATTCAACAGACATTCGCGACAAACCATGGGGTATAGCCAAAGTTACCCTGTAATTTCTAAACGTCGTCAAATAATTTTAGTTTTGCAGGACCCAGCGAGAAACAGATGAATGCAGCAGGACTACTATCTCTGTGCGTACAGAAAAAGAAGCAGAGCAAAAAGAGAGAGGCTGACTGAGTTGGGGGGGAAGATGATGAAAACGCCTTTGTAGATTTATTGTTGTGCTCCTCTCTCTTTATGATTTACATCAGATATTTTTCTTTAGTAAATTATTCACTGGTAACCAGAACAGTGTGTTTACTAATACACTTATAGTCCCCAAATCAATTTCTCAACAAGTCCATCATCAAAGAAACTTAATTGATTTGTATGCTTGTTTGTCGTTCCCCGTTTGCAGCATTTTCACTTGAAAAGAGGGACAGGCATCGAGCGACAGAGCAATGAGTATCTAATTCATCACTCGGTGCACGACTTGCCTACAGGGCCAGTTTAATTTATTTTCACTTCACCACTTTGAAAACTGTTGGCTCAGGCTATTCTAACATATTCATAAATCTTCCAAGATAGGCTCATGGCTCTTCCAATTTAGGCTCTTGAGGAAACCGGAGAAAGAGAAAAGCATGCAGTGGGGACTGAAAGAAGCAAATTAGTTTGCTTTTGTTTTGGTGCTAATTTATGACAGCCATACTGGAGGTGATTGGATCCTTGCAGGGTAATGGGTTGTGGAGGTTGCTGGGCCTTTTATCGTTCGTTGATGCAGTTAATATACGTTACCAATTTGCAATTTTCAGCCCCAGTACACGTTTTGTCGCTCTGTGTAGGATATCACATTGCACAAACAATATTCTATGACTTTGCCCTAATGCATTTAAAGCTCCTACTGGTTTGCCACTTAAAAATACATTTTCTAAATTAATAAACTATAAATACTATCAGGTGGCAGGGAATAGATTTGTTATTCCTGTCTCGCTACCTGAAACACACTCTGCAAGAGTTCAAGAAAACCATTCAAATCTAGACTATTTACCTACCATGTGTTAATCCCCTCTTTCATTTAATTCTCATTCCTCAGTAAGCTATTTTTACTTCTAGGTCCCAGAGGAGGCTGAAAGTGAGAATTCAGCCAAAACCAATATCATCAGGTTTTTAGGCGTTAGCCTAGAGAGAGGATGAACAAATAAAAAACAAATTGATGAGGAAGAATAAAAGCATATTTAACTCCCAGCTGTAGTAAAACTAAATAGTGTGCATCTTTCAGTCAGATCTAAAATAAAAAACACAAACAAGCCAATTCCTAAAAAGTGTATGTTCCAATCATTCAAAAGATTGTTACGGCCCTAGCAGGGCCTCCTCCTGAAGGTGCCTGTGTGGGCGTGTCCCACCACCTCTTCTGCCTGAGGTGCCACCTTTCCCTGTTACACAGCTGACTCACGTCAGTAATTAAAAGTATTTAAGCCCAGGGAAAGGTGAGGTCTGGGCCAGAGTGCCATTAGTGTGGTTACAGCTTGTGAGCTGAGTGTTAGTTGAGTTTGTAGCTAGTGAGCTGTGTTTTGGTGGTTTTCAGCTAGTGAGCTGCATGTCCGTGTTTTCAGCTAGTGAGCTGCTCTCTTTCTTTTTGGCTTACGTTTTACTTTATTGACCAACGCCTGAGTTTTGTTTGTTTTTCTTAAATGGTGATAGCGGCTTGTCTGTCTCTCTTAGTTGAGCTACTTTAATAAAACTCTTTAATTTAACCCTTTTGCCTCCTTGACTCCTTTTTCTGACCTGGACACCTTTTGTTACTTCCCCCTCACCGCCTAGACCCCTCAGGGGAACGTAACAAGATTCATTAAAGGTGAAAGCCTTTGTAGGTTTTATGTTATAATATTATTATTAATTATAATTGATTAGGTTGCAACAAAAAATACAACTGTATCATGCCAAATATTATCACTGTCTGCAACTTAATACCATAATTTATGTTGAATCTATGATTTCATCATGGGTGTCTAGAAAAAACACTTTTTTTATAACTCATCCTCCAAGGACTGCCAGTAAAATACTCCATATAGCATGCACTCAGATGCCAAACCAGGCAAAATGTAATACTGAAACCTTCACAGTGATATTACATTTAAGCAATGGGAGGGTACATATTTAACAGATAAAAGCTTTGCTAAGTCATGCATGAATTTTAATTCTGGTGATTGCTGAAAAGGAAAGTGAGAAAATAAGGAGAGAGAGTACAAGAGTTATTTGAAAAATATTGTACAAAGCAAAACTGTGGGAGAAAACTGAGTTTAGGCTTTGATAGGTAGCTGCCTTGATGTGAGATTACACTACAACATTCTAATCTAAATTTAAGTTAAAGCAAAGGGAATATCCAGGGAGTGTCATATCCGCAATGTGTTATCTTTGGCTCACAGCCCCACAGCTTACAAAGAGCAGACCACAGGGGTGGGAAGGAGGGGAAAAACATTTCCCCTTGAAAATTCTTATATTTTGGAAAGGCAGTCTAGGTGTCTTTAGGAGAAATTTTGACCACAACTAGATTCACTAGCTTGTATATTACTTGCTTCCTTTTCTTTTTTAAACTTTTTTTTCCAAGTCATAGTGTGGTTCTGTCACGGCGGGGTGCGCCGATGTGAATGGAAACAGGACCCAAAGGCAGATGAAGACGAGGAGTTGTAACTTTAAACAGAAAGCGATCCTTTATTTGGATGATTGCAGGGCTAAAACCAGGAACCTAAAGCAAACTGACAAAAAAAAAACCACTAAGAAACAAAGACTATGACAAAGACTGTAACTATGACTATGGTGGAAAAACAGGCGAAGACTATGACTGTAACTCTGGTAAGATAAACAGACGACCCGACCATGACATGCAGAAAACAGAAGGCTTAAATACACACATGAGGTGATCAGGGGAAGTGGAGACACATGAGGAAACAGCTGACTGACATGAATCTAATGACAGGACCAGGAGGAGTGAAACTAAATACAATGACCAAAGAACACATGACACTGTCAGAATAAAACAGGAAACACTAAAACTAGACATGACAATACAAACTTAACATACCAAATACGTGATGAATAATGCAAGAACTCAAACAGAAAACCCAGGAACAATAACTGCCTAAACTAAAGGCAAATAGGAAATAACACAAAACTAACAACATCTCAAAAAATAAGAACAATACAAAGAAAACTCAAAGTGCTGGGTCGGAGACCCAGCCTGTGACAGAGCCCCCCCCGTAAGGGCGGATTCCAGACGCCCGAAAACACCCAGAAAACAAACACAAAACCACAACAACCCACCCAGGGCGGGCGGAGGGGGACCAGGAAAGGAGGGCCAGAAACAAAACCACAAAAAACAAAGCATCAGAAGCACACAGGCCAAAAACAACAAGGGCACAAAAGTCCGAGACCCAGCTTCAGGAGGGCGACCATGAACCCGGCAGAACAGGAGCGAATGGCGAAGCGAGTCAGGTGGCCGCCCCGGAGGTCGACAGCAAAACAAAAGGAAGTTCAAACGTTCAGGAGGCCGACCAGGAGGCCAACGGTCCAGCAGTCCAAAATCCATGAGCTCAGGAGGCCGACCCGGAGGTCGAGAGCACAGCAGGTCACAGTTCATCAGTTCAGGGGGCCGACCCCGATGGCAACGAAGTCCAGCTGACGGCCCGGAAAACGGCCGGCGATTCCGAGGGGCAAAACGTGGCTTGGGCGGCGGCAAAACAGCCGCGGGACCAAGCGAGGCCGACACAGAAACAGAGGCCGAAGCCGGACCAGGCGAAGATGAAGACACGGAAGCCGGACCGGGCGAAGCACAGGCTGGAGCTGCAGCAGGCAAAGCACAGGCTGAGGCCGGGCCAGGCGAGGCTGAAGACTCAGAGGCCGGGCCAGGCGAGGCTGAAGACTCAGAGGCCGGGCCAGGCGAGGCTGAAGACTCAGAGGCCGGGCCAGGCGAGGCTGAAGACTCAGAGGCCGGGCCAGGCGAGGCTGAAGACTCAGAGGCCGGGCCAGGCGAGGCTGAAGACTCAGAGGCCGCGGCAGGCGAGGCTGAAGACTCAGAGGCCGCGGCAGGCGAGGCTGAAGATGGAGCTGCGGCAGGCGAGGATGATGATGGAGCTGCGGCAGGCGGCTGAACGGGCCCCTCGGACCCTCCAGCGGAGACGGGAGGCTGAACGGGCCCCTCGGACCCTCCAGCTGACGAGGCATGAGGCTGGTGTGGTTCTCCGGAACCACCAGCCGACGAGGAAGGCTGCTGGACGGGCCCCTCGGGCCCTCCAGCTGACGTGGCATGAGGCTGTGTAAGTTGCCGCAACACACAGTCTATATTGGGTGAAATGAGTTTATATGTGTTCTCAGACTGAGGTGTGGCAGAACCAGGCGAGGCGTCGTCCTCAGGCTGAGGCGTAGAAGCAGCAAGCAGTTGTGCAGCAGGTGGTGGTCCTGCAGGTGGCGGCACGGGAGCCGCAGGAGGTGGCGCTGCAGCCACAGGTGGTGAAGCAGAAGGTGGCTGAACGGGCTCCTCGGGCCCTCCAGCTGACGTGGCGTGTGGCTGAACGGGCTCCTCGGGCCCTCCAGCAGACGAGACATGAAGCTGGCTGGGTTCTCCCGAACCTCCAGCAGACGAAACATGAAGCTGGCTGGGTTCTCCCGAACCTCCAGCAGACGAAACATGAAGCTGGCTGGGTTCTCCCGAACCTCCAGCAGACGAGACATGAAGCTGGCTGGGTTCTCCCGAACCTCCAGCAGACGAAGCATGAGGCTGGACGGGCTCCCCGGGCCCTCCGGCTGACACTGAAAAAGGCTGCACAAGCTGCACCTCCGTCCCCGGCTCCAAAACGGCCTGGTATGCAGTCCCACAACAGCTTAGCTGAGCCTGATGGCTAGCATTACCTGTGCAAACAGTCTCTTTACAGCCGGGCTCATGAACCGGAAAAGCAGTGTCAGCTTCTCTAACCTCCGGAGAAAAAACATGAGGAGCCAAAACATAGTCACTCCCTTGCGTTTGTGGTGCGGAGCGTCGGTGGCGCGCACGCCGCTTTTTCTTGAGAGTGGGAGACGGCGGAGCAACGGGTGGAAGTCCCTGGTAACTCCGGGGACCCCCGAGAGCCAGTCGAGTTCCCCGGAAAGGGTGCTCATGCTCTGGAATGAGCCATGGCTTCCACCGGAGCTCCTCCTCCAATAGAGCGCTGAATATTGCCTGACGTTCGTCGTAGTCCAAATCTATGGCGTCCAGCGCTTCCTCGCACTGGACCGTGGCAAGAGTGTGGCAAGACTGTGACGATGGTGTGGAAACTGATGAGCTGAGAGGTGGTGCCGCTGCGGCGAGTCTCAGCGAACCGACACGAACCGTCTCAGGCTCGCAAGGCAGCGGCAGTGATTCCTGTTCGTGGTTTTGATGCTGCTGCGGTGGCAAAACTGTGCGAACGAAATCCTGCACATCCTCCGACAATTCCGCCGTGTAAACAGGGTAAGCAGACAAGATCTGTCGTAGCTGAACTTTAACTGACTCCTTCTCACTCTCCTGTCTGCATACTGAATAGATTCTCCACTGTCCCTGGAGGATGGTCACACGAGTGCTGAACTCAAAAAAATCCTCGCAGACATCCGCTGGGTCCATACTGGTCGGGTCGTTCTGTCACGGCGGGGTGCGCCGATGTGAATGGAAACAGGACCCAAAGGCAGATGAAGACGAGGAGTTGTAAGTTTAAACAGAAAGCGATCCTTTATTTGGATGATTGCAGGGCTAAAACCAGGAACCTAAAGCAAACTGACAAAAAAACCCACTAAGAAACAAAGACTATGACATACTATGACAAAGACTGTAACTATGACTATGGTGGAAAAACAGGCGACGACTATGACTGTAACTGTAACTCTGGTAAGATAAACAGACGACCCGACCATGACATGCAGAAAACAGAAGGCTTAAATACACACATGAGGTGATCAGGGGAAGTGGAGACACATGAGGAAACAGCTGACTGACATGAATCTAATGACAGGACCAGGAGGAGTGAAACTAAATACAATGACCAAAGAACACATGACACTGTCAGAATAAAACAGGAAACACTAAAACTAGACATGACAATACAAACTTAACATACCAAATACGTGATGAATAATGCAAGAACTCAAACATAGAAAACCCAGGAACAATAACTGCCTAAACTAAAGGCAAATAGGAAATAACACAAAACTAACAACATCTCAAAAAATAAGAACAATACAAAGAAAACTCAAAGTGCTGGGTCGAAGACCCAGCCTGTGACAGGTTCTGGACCTAATCCTACCGAATAAAATTACTAAAAAAAAACTGGAAAAAAAAAAACAGATCACAGGTTTGTGATTGGTTATTTGTGCATATGGCATGTATGCCTGTAACCTGATAAAGTACAGAGGTCTGGATTTAAAAAATACAATAGTAAAACCAGAAAAAAGTCATGATTAAAAGTTTAAATAGAAGAATGAAATAGAGTGGGTTTTCTATTAATGCATCTGTGTTGTAACTCATGTGACCCTGCATATTAATATGATCCTTTTATTTAATTCATAAGCAATTAAAATGGCTGGTCTAGATTACCCTTTTTTCATTTCCGTCTATTCATTCACATAAAATGAAGAAGACGTGGCATAAGCTTCACACATAAATGCCCAGTGTACACAATATGGAATATGATTTGGATTGCTGAAGAGTTAAATTAAAAAATAGCATGAAAAACAATGGTAAAAAACACAGAGTGGAGAAACTGAGAAAAAGGTGAGTTAAGACAAATGAACACAAATAGAATAATAACACAAAAAACCACAAAACTGAGAACAAAATGTACGTGAAAAGTCTTATTTTGGATCATCACAAATGACTACAGTTTCATCACTTACATATTAAACAGAACGCAAACAGGAATTCTGGAGGTGTACCATCTAAAAGTGTCGTTCAGAATTGCTTTCTGTAGCCAGCTCCTTCAAAAGCACTTTCCCCATGCACTTCTAGTGCAGATAGTACAGAAAATATATGTAAACAGGAGAAGCTACATGGAAAAATCATAAAAACTTGAATAATGGAAATGAACCACTTTGCGTATGTTATCTTTCTTACCATCCAGACTTCATCAGGATGCAAAAAGATTCAGGCTGAGTCTCTCTCTTTTTTTATTTTTAGAGAGAAGAGATTTTCTCCTGGCATCTCAAACTAACAACTATGCTCTTTCAGTCTTTTTCTAACTGTACTGTTATGAACTTTTAAATTTAACATGCTAACTGAGGCCTGTAGAGTCTGAGAAGCAGCTCTTAGGTTTTTTGCAATTTCTCTGAGGATTGCAGGGTCTGACCTTGGGGTGAATTTGCTGGGATGTTCACTCCTGGGATGAATATTGTGTTAACACACACCTGAATGGTTCAGGCCAGCAAACTGTCAAAATGTCTGCTTTTATAGAGGTGCTCACACTTCCCGCTGATAAATGAATCAAGTACGTAGATGTTGCATGGTGATGTGTATTTTCATATTAGATAGCAGGCAGTGATCTGTGATCTTCCACATTGGCCAGTTGTGACTCCTCCCCACAGTTTAAATGCCAAAAGTTAGCATTTTAGCTAATTGTCTGGTAAAAGGTCAATAGGCATTTGTAAATGAGACACATGGTGGGCGTTCATTAGATGTGCTGAGAGCTGCTAGTGCTTATTAGAGTAGCACTGGACCCAGCCAATGTCATCTTCCTCAAGGGACAGTCTGAGAAGTTCATTTATGGTGTATTGTAAAAAGAGGACAATGCTGTCAAAGCTGTTATTTTTTGGGCCACTCAATGTAAAGGCCAGTCTAGGGACACAGTAAATCTTGCAGAGAATTGAACTGTGTTTGTCTAAAGAGGAAAAAAATGCTTTTGGAGCCACCATGACACTTACAGTCCTCCCTCACAGTGGAGAAACAAGAAAAACATGCTGCTGAGATGACAATTTATATTTCGTGTGTTCTGATTATGTATGTCACTTCCACTTATCTAAATGTCATCGGTATCGGTTTAGCTGAAGGAACAGCAGAACAATGAAAGCAATTATCCCACTGAACCCATGGGGCTCCTGGATTTTATATGCATTGTCGTTTTTTTTCTGCTGAATATGTTGTTTGCTTGATGTGGGTGGTGGGATTAGGAGAATCCAGGATCATTTACACATTCATTACCCCTTCATTTATTAAGAGTTGGTCCGAGACAGGCTAAATCACGGCTACTCACTCAGCTCGTCTCTTGAAAACCAGTGTTCTCCCCACCGTGTGGTACTTGAAACTAGATATAATTCATCACTTCCCACCTGCAGTTGAGACCAAAGCCAGTTCTAAGTGCCTACTCTCCTTCACAAATACTCTTTTGGTCATGATAATGATTTTGGTAATTTACACCAAGACCTTTCTTCTTTTTTTTGATGAACCCTCCACCAAAGAGAGATGTCCATAAAGACTTCCCTTTATATTAATATAACCTAAACTGTTTGAGTTTTAAAGCAACACACTGGCGTGGTTTTTGTTTTGTTTTTAATCTGACCATCATGTGACAAACATTTAAATGACATAATACAATCCTCGTACTAGCAGCAATGTGAAATAACCTAAATAGCTGAACAATAAGTAGTATACCCTAGCAGCCATATATTAGTCACAAAAATATGTTCAGCCATTTATTTGCTCAACTATTAATCAGCTACAGAGCAACACTCCTGGTATTGTCTATTTCTAGCTATACATTTTTTGCTTATTGACTTCTTTTATAATTGAAAAAATAATATTATTTTTATTTAGAATCATGCATGAGTTGTATTACAATTATGGATTGATTGTTTTAATCCCTACACTTTATTTCCACTGTAAAATTACTTTATAAATCCATAATTTTCCCCACATTAACTGTGCTACCCCTGCGTGTACAACAAGTTATTAAACATACAGTCACTGTGCATACATCAAGCAAAGGCCACTGTGCAATGACATCAGAAGACTGCGGGCAGATCAGTCCAGCACCTGGACAAAGCCACAGTGGTGTAACAGCTGCACCATGCATTTAGCATGCTGAACTATGCAAGACCTTCCCTATATAAGACATTGTCTGGACGGAAGGAAGTGCTACTTCACAACCTGCATACGCCTTTCAGCACCCTTTGGGTGGGCCATTATATTTGAAAACACCATAATAAAATGGGAATGGTTGGTGTTATTAAAGTCTTGTTTGTGGCACATTAGTATATGTGAGGGGGCAAACTCCTCAAGATGGGTGGTGACCATGGTGGCCATTTAGAAGTCAGCCATCTTGGATACAACTTTAGTTTTTTCAATAGGAAGAGGACCATGTGACACATCAAACTTATTGGTAATGGCGAGAAATTTGGGTGTAGTGATGGATGCAGACCTAAACTTAGAAAAACACATTAAGACAATAACAAAGTCAGCTTACTATCACCTCAAGAATATATCAAGGATAAAAGATCTAATGTCTCAACAGGACCTGGAAAAACTAGTCCATGCATTCATTTTTAGTAGGCTTGATTACTGTAACAGCATCTTTACAGGTCTACCTAAAAAATCAGTCAGACAACTACAGCTCATTCAGAACTCTGCTGCTCGAGTCCTCACTAAGACCAAAAAAGTGGACCACATCAGTCCAGCTCTGAGGTCTTTACACTGGCTGCCTGTCCGTCAGAGGATAGACTTTAAAGTTCTGATGCTGGCCTATAAAGCTCTGAATGGTTTAGGACCAAAATACATCAGTGACCTCCTGACCCAGTATGAACCTTCCAGATCCCTCAGGTCATCTGGATCCGGTCTTTTATCAGTTCCCAGAGTCAGAACCAGACACGGAGAAGCTGCATTCAGCTTTTATGCTCCTTATATCTGGAACAAACTCCCAGAAAGCCTCAGATCAGCTGAAACACTCAGTTTATTTAAATCCAGGTTGAAGACTCACCTATTCTCAGCTGCATTTGAATAAAGCACCAAATCCACACTTTTAAGCTTAAATTTCAAAACGTACACTAACTACTGATCTTATCTATTTCTGATTTTATCTGTTTTGATTTTATATACTGTTTTGTTTGTTTGTTAAGCTTAAATTTCAAAACTTACATTAACTACTGATTTTATCTACTGTTCTGATTTTATCTGTTTTGATTTTATATACTGTTTTTGTTTGTTTGTTTGTTTGTTAAGTGGGTTTAGAGCTCTGGGTAGCTCCCCAGCTGGGTCTAGACTGGGTCTAGAGAGTATTTTAAATTCAGGGAATTTAAAATAGAAAGTAGCTCGTCCACAGAAGGACTGGTAGCTCCCCTTACGATAAGGGTTCAGATCGCGCGAACAGGTGTGGGATTAGAGCTCTGGGTAGCTCCCCAACTGGGTCTAGACTGGGTCTAGAGAGTATTTTAAATTCAGGGAATTTAAAATAGAAAGTAGCTCGTCCACAGAAGGACTGGTAGCTCCCCTTACGATAAGGGTTCAGATCGCGCGAACAGGTGTGAAATGTGTGTGTTTAGTTAGTTAGTTTGTTTGCTTGTTTTAATCAATTTTAAATCATGCTTTTTATTTGTTTTTGTTTCTAATGTCTCTGTGAAGCACTTTGAATCACCTTGTTGTTGAATTGTGCTATACAAATAAATTTGCCTTGCCTTGCCTAATGTCACAAGAAAAACAATGGTGTGCTTGGTTTCAGCGTAACTTTATTCTTTCATGAGTTATTTACAAGTTTCTCTTTGTTCACAGCCATTGACATGTCGAAGAGGTTAACACGTGAGGAGCGGATCGAAATTGTGTTGATATCTGGTGAACGCAGTAACCGGGTCATTGCAGCAGATTTCAAGACACCCTACGAGACCACCCATCTCCCATGCTACAGTTAGCAAACTGCTTGCTAAGTTTCGTGAAACTGGTTCAGTGTTGGATTTGCCAAAATGTGGACACAAGAAAACTGTCACTAATGAAGAAACATCAGTGGCTGTCCTAGCTTCATTCAGCCAGAGCCCACAGTGTAGCACTCGCCACATATCACTGGAGAGTGGCATTAGTCGAACATCCCTTCGGCGGATATTAGCTACTCACAAATGGCACCCTTACAAACTCCAGCTACTGCAGCATCTCAACGAGGATGACCCAGATCGGTGCACAGAATTTGTAGAATGGGCAAAACAAAAATTGGAACAGGACCCCCAGTTCACTCAGAAGATTTTGTTCAGTGATGAGGCAAACTTTTATGTGAATGGTGAAGTTAACAAACAAAACCACCGCTATTGGTCTGACACTAACCCACATTGGATGGATCCTCCAAGACTGTTGGAACAACAAAAGTGATGGTTTGGTGTGGTATATGGGGTACAACGATAGTGGGTCCATTCTTCATCAATGGAAACCTCAAGGCCACTGGATATTTGAAATTGCTAAATGATGATGTGTTTCCGTCTTTATGCACTGAAGCTGGCACGTTCCCTGAGTTTTTCCAGCAAGATGGTGCACCACCACATTATGGGTGCCAGGTCCGAGCATTTCTAGATGAACAGTTTCCTGGAACGTGGATTGGTCGTCATGGGCCAGTTGAATGGCCCCCAAGGTCTCCCGATCTGACCCCCTTAGACTTTTATCTTTGGGGTCATCTGAAGGCAATTGTCTATGGTGTGAAGATACGAGATGTGCAGCACCTGAAACTACGGATACTGGATGCCTGTGCTGGCATTTCTCCTGCGGTGTTGCTATCAGTGTGTGAAGAGTGGGAGAAGAGGGTTGCATTGACAATCCAATGCAATGGGCAGCACATTGAACACATTTTATTTTTATTTATGGTCAGAAACTTGTAAATAACCCATGAAAGAATAAAGTTACATTGAAACCAAGCACACCATTGTTTTTCTTGTGACATTACCGGTAAGTTTGATGTGTCACATGGCCCTTTTCCAATTGAAAAAACTAAAGTTGTATCCAAGATGGTCACCACCCATCTTCAGGAGTTTGCCCCCTCACATATACTAATGTACCACAAACAGGACTTTAATATCACCAACCATTCCCATTTTATTATGGTGTATCCATATAAATGGCCCACCCTGTATTGTAGAAGACAATGGTGTTACTGGACATACGGCATCTTCTTTGCATGAGAGAGCTTTAACCTGCATTTATGGATGGCACAGCGAACTCTGCTCAGAGAGAGTGATTCCTGATAGTGTTTTCTAAGCCCATGCAGTGATTTCCATGACAGAATCATACATGTTTTAAATGTCATGCTGCTTGAGAGACTGCAGACCACAGACACCCAACACTAATTTTCCACTTCATCTCTCAGAAAGGCAAAACTCTTGCTGAATTTCTACATATTCTCAGCATCTTTTTATATTATGGACTATAGATGATGAAAGCCTTTGCAATTTTACACCGGAGAACATTATTCTGAAATTGTTCCACAATCTTTAAATGCAAATCATTGCATTCTGCATTTATTTGTATTTTCCTCCAAGTCCAAACTTTTTCTGAATTAGGATGGCAAAGAGTCCAACTTTTTTGCAGCAGTGCCTCACAGATCAAGATAAAGACTACCTCGATGTTTGTGTTTATGTTGTTAATGACGGAAAACGGCATGTAGGCATGTAAAGTGAAGCCATACCGACTCTTAGACTGCAAACAAATGTTCTTTACAAAAATAGATGGCTACTCTAATCTGAGAAAAATATATTGTTTAATAAGAGACAAAAAAATAAATAAACTACAACTAAACTAAAAAAAATAAAGTCATCTAAACTGAACCATTTTCTTGACAACTATAAGTTGTATTAAATGGTTGGGTCTCATTATTAACATATTTGATCAGCATAGACCTTAAAAGCTCTCTACTGGCCACATCCCTCTTCATGGGCTGAGTGAAGTGCCATCACTTTGAAGAGCACCACAGTTATTGAAGAAGTTACACCATCAGCTGTCCTCTAATTAAAAGCAGAAACAATGATTGCTCTCCAAAGAACACATTTTCAGACAAACTCTTAACACCCCCGCCTCCACCACCGCTCTCTGGTACACATAAGCATACACACTACACACACATACGCACACACACACACCAATATAATTTAGTTTAATAAAAATTGCTAAGCCTGTAACCAATCATAAAAGCATTCGCTTTCTAGTGGAGTTATTATCAAACCAAAAGAAAGAATCTTTTCCGGGCCTGTCATCTATCAATTCTGTGACAAAGCACTCTTCAAAGCACAAGGCTAATACATTTGGTGCATGACAATAAAGCTTTTCCCAAAACCTATAGAGTGCTTTGAGTAAGTGGCAGCCAAGGACTTAAAAGTGTTTCTTTGACAAACCACTTAGTTTTCTGACTTTGGAGAAGGAATAATGATCCCTTCTGAGAGGGAGATGGAGATGTGTGGATTAAAAATAGGCCTATGTGATTTTCAAACTAGTTCTAATAACCTGCATAAACTGAAATAAATCAAAGAAGCAATCACACTTCTCAAACACTTGACCACAGTTACAGAGTCTTTCATCATTCGTTTTCCCCTGGGTGACTGACACTGCAACTCAACACCTCAAAGACTAAGGAACTGGTTGTGGACTTCGGGAGGTCTAGAGCAGGTCCACTGCCAGTTCAGATAGAGGGGGAGGAGGTGGAGGTGGTCAACAAGTACAAGTACCTCGGGCTGTGGATGGACAATAAACTGGACTGGTCATGCAACACAGAGCACCTGTATAAAAAAGCCCAAAGCCGACTGTACTTCCTCAGGAGGCTGAGGTCTTTTAACATCTGTAGGAAGCTCCTGAGGATGTTTTACCAGTCAGTGGTTGCTGGAGTACTTTTCTATGCTGTGGTGTGCTGGGGGAGCAGCACAGCAAAGAGGGACTCATCCAGGCTGGAGAAACTGATCAGGAGGGCTGGCTCTGTGGTCGGCATGAAGCTGGACACTCTGGTGACAGTGGCAGAGAAAAGGACATTAAAGAAACTGATGGACATTATGGACAATGCCAGGCATCCTCTGCACACGGCCATAAACAACCAGAAGAGTCTGTTCAGTGACAGGTTGCTTCTCCCCAAGACAAGAACTAACAGACTTAAAAACTCCTTTGTCCCACACGCCATCAGACTGTTTAACTCCTCTCTGGAGGGGAGAGGGAGGGGAAACAGGAGGACAAAGGAGGGGGGAACAACTAAGCTGTAGTGCCTCTGCACCTCACTGTACAATACCTTGTGCAATACTTTTTGTAAATAGTCAACAGTGCAATAGACTCAATACTTGAAATGTGCAATTCACTTGTATTTTTATTTTTTATTCCTATTTATTCTATTTATCCCCTTTGTATATTTTATTTATATTTGTCTCTGTATTTATATGTGTGTGTGTGTGTGTGTGTGTGTGTGTGTGTGTGTGTGTGTGTGTATATATATATAACAGTTCTGTAACTGTAACTTTGGTCGTTGCTGTGCTTTTTTTGGAAGTCGAATTTCCCAGAGGAACCCACCCGAGGGATTAATAAAGTTCTATCTTATCTTATCTTATCTTATCTTAATTCCTCTCTTAAGCTAATTGTTACTTCTGTTAGAAAGACAGACCTATTTTAATTTAAAAGAACATCACCATTCATAGGTAAATTTGCTGTGTGCACTGACCAACGTATGATCCATGAGCAAAGTAGATTCATTTTCAAATACTGACAAATCCTAATGAAAGAAACTCCTGTATAAATAGCGAGCTTGTTCCTATAAACCATTATATGGCTCTAGCACTGTCAAACATAAAAACACTGTCTAAACACCTTGTTTCATTTGTCCCTTTACACATTGCAGCTACACAGAAAGTGCTACTTTGTACTCTCATGACTGATTAGTTTGCACTGTTCAAACAACTGTTTTGGAGACCTGTCTTTGATCAAAGCTTAGAAAGACTTAAGACACAATCACATTAGAACACAAGCGCACATCTATAACCAGAACATTGTGCTGAAATCCCCAGATGGGAATGGGGAGCAATTCTATCCCCATCCCAGTGCCAATTAAAAAATGCATTGACTTTCAATTCTTCAGAAACCACAAGCCATTTCTTTAGTCCACCTCAGACTATTTCATCTAAGTGTATAGATGTCATTTCATTTTAGAGGTCAAGCGAGAGTTTGACCCTCCTTCTTTGTGACAGCCAGCATTCTGGGGATGAATGTGGGCAGTGTTTACCTTGTAGATGAAGCTTGCTCTCAGGGCTCTGCAGAAGGATTGAGCTAACTGAGTCCAGATTGTCATAGCTACTGCATCCCAGCGGGCCCGTCCGTGTCTCTGTCACCTGCAAGAGAATTAGGACTCAAATGAAAAACACATATCAGATTCACTTTCTGTACTTGTGTGCGTGCGGGCATACAAACGTCTGCGTGCCCGTTGTGTTCAAGTATTACTACACTATTACACGACTACATATCTTTGTTTCATCTATTGTGCTTTCACTGTACTCTGCTCGATGAAGTATTCCTCATTTAAAAGAAGCCATCACACAACAAACCACCCTTTAACAATGTTTAGGTGTATTATTATGTTTGAGCTACTTAGACTCTCATATGTACAGACTGTACAGCATTCACACTATTGTTATTACACCAACAGGCAAATAATGTATTGAGAACTAACTGACTCGGTTATTTTTCCACAAGGCTGATGTTCTCTTTTGGGGGGGGGGAGAAATTAAGCTGTTTTGCAGGAGGAATATTTTTGAACTATGGGATTGTTCTGTTCCAAACAACAAAACAATAAACATCTTTATCTATGACAAAAAAATAGAGAACGGAACAAAAATAAAACAATGTAAGCATAACAGAAAGTATTGAAATCAGAAATCTAGCCTGGCTTAGTCAAACCTGTGTCAAGGATTTTGAAAGAATCTTTTTATCTCAGAGGCATAACAAATGAATCAATAAATATAAAGAAATTTAAACAAAGCAACAAAATTTGCAAACAATGATCCACATGTTGCAAGTCCTCAAATTAGTCATTTTTACACATTCCAACATCTGATATGATGGAAGGGCTTCTGAAACTACCCATTTAAGCAAAAAGATCCCTGAAATTCCTGACATAAAAGACTGTTTCCAGTTTTAAATAGTGCAATAATATTTGTTAGGAGCTATGTGGGGTAGAGGAGGCGCAGACAAACCTGCCTTTGAACAGTGAAAAATATTTGGATTGAGAATATATCACGGTTTGGATTGAAATGCAACTTCTTAGAATATTTTACATATTGTATCAATGCTTCATTTTTAGATTTGGTTTGAGATTATGCCAATTTAAAAAGTTTTGTGCCCTTACAAGATTATATATTGCAAACAAAAATGATTTAAAACTGAACTCATTAAAATGTGTGAAAAACAAGGTGAGCTTTTGTATCCACAGAGGGCTTTAGACAGGCTGGGGAGGCTGAGGGAACGTTGAAGACAGAACACAGAGACAAAGGCTACGAGATGACATGGCATGACAACAAGACTGACATCTACAGGACACACTGAGGACAAAACACAGGGGAAGGGAAACACTAAAGGGAACTAAACCAAAACCACAGAGAAAAGTGCAATCATAAGTGCAAGAAAACTAAACGAGGAAACATAAGACACTCACACAATAATGATTAAACAAGATTCAAAACACTGGGTCAAGACGCAGAACCATCACATTCATATCTGTTGTGAGATGAATTTTCACCACAGACAGCTTCAGTAACTTATATTGCACATTTGTGTGTGTGTGTGTGTGTGTGTGATTGACAGTGTGATATCATTTTTTCCTGTCTTTAATTTTGATACCATACCAGATGGTGGGCTGACAAGCACGAAATTAGACAGATGTAAATCTACCCCTGGCATCAGGCGGCAAAATCAGAAGACAGACAGGGACAGACTGGAGTAGAACTATATAATCTTCATATTCAATCAATATGCTCTTGAATAAATCTTGCTATATTAGGGCACATGCTAGAGATGCAATAGCTTTTTTGTTTTTGTTTTGTTTGTTCTTCATATTTGACGATAACGCTGACATTCTTTATCTGTAGATTACGGTATGCCATTGTTGCATATTATTTGTTAAAAATATACAACATTTTAATGACTGAAATTAAATGAATGGAGTGTGAAAGAAACATACAGAGATTGGAAATACTATTTAAAAATGTCACGCTAGCATTCTGGTATTGCTACCACCAAATGTTTTACTGGTCTTTTCCTTTAAGATACAAATGGGAAAAAGTGGTTGATCCACTGAAGCTTTACTATTTTAAATTAAAACGCATACAGTACCTGCTGTTTACAGCACTGTAAGTAACTGAACTCCTGCTTTCCAGATTAGAAATTCACATTTTACTGTCTTCATAATATAAGGGCTTATTCCAGTTTAATTTGAATCACATTCAAAGAAATTTCCTTTCAACAAAGGTTAGCATGTATGACTTTTAAAAACTATTAATGAGGTAATAATGATCACCTCCTTGCAGTTTTTAGCCACAATTCATTAGTTTGGTTAAAAGAAATAAAGAATTGAATGGCAAAGGTTTTGAAGTTTTGAGGTGCTGAGGTGCACTTGACTAATGTGTGCATCTGAACTGATAACAGAACGACGCAGTCACACTGTGCCATTCACATTTTTGCTGACCCAGCTCTTTTCCTCCCTTTTTGTTGTTCTTATTGTGAAATGAATGACCTCCTTCAAAAGGTTGTATTGCACGACCCAGGGTGACTGAACAAAGGTGAATATCTGTCCCCTGTCACTTCGGGACATCTCCCATGTGACAAAATAGGTGATTTCATGGGCAAGCTAAGGCATATTTAGATCTTTACTCTCACACAAATTGTGTGCATATATATGAACACTTGCTTCTTGCCATTTTTCTTCACAGCCATTTTTCTATGGAGTTATTTGCTCCAAGAATTATGGTTCCAAATTAAGAGCACACCCGGCTTTAAGGATTAGAGACTGACCCTTGTAATCTGGATGACCTTAGGAGAGCGTAGTGCATTACTTGTTAGGCTCTGTCTTTTCATTTTCTCCACCACACACCATAAGAATGCTATGCACCAGATTATGAAAATGGAGTGTAACGTAATAAAAATACAAGGAGCAATCAAAGGACTGAAGTGGGCCAAGGGGGACTTAGAGGATTTGGATTATTAAGCAGAACACAACAGTGGAATCCCACTGGGCCCGGACTGTATAACAGTCCACAGACAGAAACCATAGTTCTGGAACAACCATCTAATTGTCATCTGTCACCAAGAAAATCATCTAACCAAGTAAATAAGAGATAATGCACAGGAGATCTAAAGTTGCAGGTTCTGTTGGTGACTTAATGCACATATATTATTCCCCGAGCCCCATATATTAAAAAAAAAAAAAAAAAAAAACCTACGTTTTTCCTGTGCAAAGTTCTCTGTATTTCAAAATGCAAAATATAGCTTCATGATATACATACCATGCAGCTGCAGTACATCAGGTGCATGTAGTATGTGTGGGTACTTGTGGGTAACGTGTGTGTTTGCATACAGTGTGTCTGTGCATTCAGACTCAATCATGTTGCTTGTTTCTTGGGAACCGGTTGCATATGTAATGATCAGTGGCTAAGTAGCTACCCCATGAAACATTTTGACCTCAAGCACATCTGAAAATTTTGATTTGCACGTTTACATCTCAAGCTATGTATTTATAGTCCGTCATCTTTCTCACTTTATTTGATTTGAATTGGCCTAGTTAACTTGCTTTAATTGGGTATCTGCCTTTCCAGCACACAGGCCCATTCACTTCACATCTATAGCTGACCTTTCTAATGTACCTGCCTTTCATTAAGCGCCAACTGGAATTTCTTTAATACAAAGAGGAACATTTGGCAGTTAAAATCATAGGTAAAGGTCATTTCGTGAAAACTGTGCAATGGAAAAAAAGAATCTCATATAAAATTATTATACAAAATAGACTCTAAAGCACTGTGAATTATTAGGGATAAAACACGGAAAAGGTAGCTGTAAAACTGCTATTATGTGAGCTTTGCTCATAGTTTGTGCACACATGTATCAAAAGGTAAATGCATCCATGAGTTTAGGCCAGTGTATACCTATCTTTTTATTAATACATCTCTCCAGATGTATCATAATACCGTCCCCTTATGCCTTGTATTAGATAACTTTGTCATTTGTCACCTAAAACATCTCCCTATCTCTACATATGATTCAGTGTGTATCGACTGCTTCAGCGTGCAATAAAATCACTTTTTGTCAGGTTCATTAAAATTACACAGCATAGGAAGCTGTCATTATTTCTACAATTCCTTGAAGTTGTCATGGGAGTAGTATGATCTTACTTCTATACTGCTATACTGAAAAGGATGTTTCTCTGAAACCAAACCACACATTATTCTAGTCTCCGTTGCAAGAAAGAACAAGGAGAAATAAAAGGTGGTTTGAAGCTATGTGAGATAAGGAAAACAATGTATGAGGCAATAAGATGGGTGAGTGGGACAGGGAAGATTACTGTAAGGTTCAACTGTCTTCATTACACGTCTCTTCTGCTGCACCATCCTAATCTGCCCATCACATGCCATTTTCTTAATGACTTGCTATTTATGGCTACATAGAAAAGAAGAGACGTGCTCCTCTGTAATTCTTCACCCTGGTAGTGAAAACTCTCTCAGGACACTTTTCTGCCTACTTCATATCATTTTTCGTGTGGCTAGAGTGTTCCTCTAAGTCACACTGGAGGCACGGAGCAACCACGTTTTTTTTTCTGTAGTAGCACATTTCCCTTGAACATTTATAAAATTCTCTGTATGAATATTTAAATATCTAAATGTGTCAAGTGTAAAAGACATTATTAATGTAACTCTTTAGTTTTAAGTGATACGGAAAAAAAAAAGATCAACTTTAGGGCATTTCTAATTATAAACTTGGCACCCTCGAGTGTTGTAACTCAAGCAACACTGAATATAAAATCTGTCATGCTTGCTTGTGGCAAATGCAAATTAGATGTAAACTGCTCCGAACTTGGCTTCTGCAGACGACAGAAATCTGGGTCATATTGTATACATGTTAAATTTCTCTTGCCCTACACAAGGCTCACAAGACTAGACTGAGAGATGAGAAAAAGGATCATATGACTCTTGCTGGTACACTACCACCACCCACAGCACTGCAGCATCATCAGGAAATGTGCATATTGATTGCTGGTGTAAATCTGCCCAGAGTAACTGTATGGATAGGTGACCTTGTGAGGGATGCAGTAAGCACACCCTGTAGGAATGCACACTTGCACACTTCATGCACGAATGACTATAGAGTACGCGACACAGTCAGCCGCTCAGTCACATGCAGACTCACATACAGTCAAGATAGCATGCAAGCACACATTCACACAGCCAGTTCCTCATCATACGTCTTGCTGCATAATCACACATTTCCACGGGAACACACTCATTCGTAAAATTGACATTTTCTTTCTATTAAAACACTCCATTGGGTATCTTATTTTCATTCCTAAATGACCCTCCCTCCCCACTGGAGTCCTAGCTTGCAGCAATGAAGTTCAGCCACACAAAGACAAACAACCATATGTCATCTTTTTTCTATCAGCAAGGTATGATTTTATGCACAGTGGGGAAAAACCTCACTAACGTTTTGTAAGAAGGTCATATAAATACATATAAGTACCTTAAAAATAATGATAGTAATGAATTGATATATGATTGAAAAAATGTTTATACCCATTAATGGCAGCTTTTAGCAAAGTTTTAATAGTGTAACTGGTTGAAATAACATATGTATAAGTTTAGCATTGCACTGCTTTTAGGTAGCATTATTCTACATATGCAGCAATTATATTTATCATATAATTGCTAATAACCCTTACATAGTGCCTAGAAATGTTTATATAATAGCATTTTTAAAGTAATTCATTAGAATTGGACTTTACTTTCAAACTATATTGCTGACTTACACTCATCATAAAGTCTCATTAATGATCACAGGGCATTACAATTACATTAACCAAAAGTATTTTAGATGCCATATAATATCTAAAGAATGAGCTTAAATCTTACGTATAGCCATTACATTTTTTATGAAGACAACTCTTTGCACTGAAACATCCCAGTGGATCACAAACTAAACGATAAACCTAAATAACCATACATGCTCAATGTATGATACAGTTAAACAGTTAACATTTGGATAGATGCTGTGTCATGGATGAAATGCTTAGCTGCCCAAAGGGATTCTGGTCTTGTCTGAAGATGCAAGAGCGAAAGACTTTGAAAGAGGGTTTATTGTTGGGGCACAGATGGCATGAGTTTCAATCACAAACACAGCTGGACTGGCTAGAGTTTCAACTTGAAAAGCGGCTAAATTAAATCTGCAAATAGATCTATGGGAATTGCTTCAAGGGTTGGATGTTGGAGATGATGCGTGTGTGAAAAAGAACAACTGAATGAACTCTGTGCAGCGCATGATCAGATGACTGCCAGAAAGAACAGTGTCGACCCTTACATAGAGGGAAATGGTTAGTAGTGAACAACTTATGCATTGGGGGTTTGGCTGGCATGAACTGGATTCGCTGTCCCTTTAGAGGAAATGGTTATTACAAATTAATAGGATGTTTTTCTGAGTTATCACCTGTATCCTATTTCCTGTCTGTGAGCAGGTATCCCATGCAACCGCCTGTATGCCAGGGTATATTTCAGAAGATGTAAATCTCCCACTTACTGGCTGCACGGTCAAGAGCTGCACTCACATAGCAGCAAGACAGTCTTTTGTCATCCAAGTGTTGCAGGTCATGTTAGCAAATTTCCATTGCTGTAAGCATGTTATTGTCTAAAAGGTCATTCCACTACTGCTTTTTGTCCAAGATTTGGTGAAAAAGAACCTTGACCCTCATAGTAAATCCTGTGAGAAATGGGGGCAAAGGGAGGAAAGCAATTTAGTTTATAGCACAGCGTAACTGTGGGATGTGGGATGACCAGCACAGTCCCAGGGCAGGTGTATGGGGTACATGTCTGTATGTTTAGCTGATGATCTTCTTGGGTAAACGGCTAATGACACAGCTAACAGTTTGTCCACTGTCAAAGCTAACAAGTCATTAATAAGTTAATAAGCCCCTCTGTTTGTTGATGACATCTTTGGCCTTTCTGGCAAACAGAAGCTAGTTGTTTACTTTGAAGTGCTTGATAGAACAGTCATCATTTCCCTGATGGTTGTGATAATGCATAGCCATTAGCTATGGAGTATATATAGGGCACCACCTGGTGAACACATATTCCCAAACAGGAGGATCAACTCACACACTCTAGGTAGTAGAGTCTCTCACACCCAAGAAATCACTATATAGGCCGATCTTCAGGCAGCAATCTCACCTGATGAAATACTTCTTTGATACATCCCCAGGAGAGGGATGGGCCTGGCAATAGCCGCTCATTTGGGATTTGGTGGTTATAGGTGAAGGAACACTAAAACAAAACTCAATTTTTGCATGTGCCTTGCAGTTCTTTCAGTGTCTTGGCAGTAAAGAGATTTACATTGTGGAGCACGTCAAAAGGGTTTCCCATGCATGTACTACAGTGAATACTCAACCAGTAATGTGTGGTGGTGCTAACCACAGAGCCAGGAGCAGTTGTTCATCTTTACCTGTGTAGTCTTCTGCTGTCTTGCCAGGTGCCTTAAGTTCATGCAATGATCCAGAAAGTGCTGTGTATTGTAATGATAATTGGCTTTGAGCTTGTTGAGAATTTGGGGGGGATTTGAAGAATCATTAGGGTACACACTGAAGGAGTGGGGGGGGGGGGGGGGGGGGGGGGATATCATGTCTACCACCCTGCGGTCTTTTTAGTAGCAATCTTATACCGTTTCCATTGCTTCTTGAGTGTGTTTCTCTTTATTTGCACAAAATAATCGATCTTGTTGAGCATTTCCCCGCCCTCTTGATAACCATTTCATTCACAAATTGCCACTTTGCTATCTATGTTATAGCTTGTAGTCTGTGGTAGGTTTGTCCCCTTTAATCATCTATCCAAGTCAACATATTTTTCTACATCTTCACTTCAGGGAGTATAATCCATCTCCAACTCATAATAGCTGCATTGGACTCAAAGGACCGGTTTGTGGCAGAGGCTCTAAAATGTCATACTCACTGCACTATGTCACAATTGTGGAGTGGGCATCTGTAAGAATTCAGTGCCTATGTTCCTCTAAGACTGGATGTATACAAAAACCTCTGAAACAACTGACACAAGTAACAGGCTAACTGCCAAAATAAATTGGCCAGACAGCACTTAGCTAAGCCGCTAACCATGCCCCTTTACAGCTAGGCTGGCAAACAAGTTGTCCTACTCTATCTTCTAAACATTTGCAGTTACTAGATCTCAAATTAATTGAACATTTTGAGCTGACATGTATGTAACAGCGGTAACCTCAGCCAAACCCAGCTAAAAGACCAAATGAGTAAAAACGTCATGGAAACATCCATTCGGTAGAGTTTTAGAGACATATAGAATCAGTGCCATGCTGTTGGGCTTTTTTTTTTCCTGTGATAAATTTCACCATTAGACCATGTCTACTTTAGCCAAATGTAACCATTTTTCCATCAGTGATTTTGATTACCAAATTTTATTTAGCAATACAATCAGTGGTCCTAGGGAAATTTTCTTATTAAAGATTAATAGTGTTCTATGTGTTTTAGTATTCCAACCATTGTAACTTGCACAGCATGTGCAACCTGTAGGAGTCCAATAACAATCAAACAACTGTTTGTATTTCTCATTGATGAAAAAAACTACGTTTATAATGAGGAAGCTTTGCATTAGTGCCTGCACAGATGTCTGATGTCATCAAAGATTGATTGTGATATACCCTGCTGGCTGTCCTGATGTCCACGTGCTGTTCTGCCGCCTCATTAGTAGTCTGATAATGACACAGTTAATCAAGTATTGCTTGCCAAAGTCATACACAGCATAAATTCTGATTTACGGTGCTGCAGATCATTGATTTTCTTTTTCTTTCTTACTTAAAATCATATGAGGATTTAGGTATGGAATCAGTGTATCTGGCAGCATTCTATATCTGTATAATGTGTATACCTGTATAACTTAATAGAGAGTGTATTCAGAGTGTATAAGAGTACGGTGTTTTAAAAATGTGTGCGTCTTATTTCTCGTAGTAATTCTGATTTTTGCAAGTGATTACATTTTCTAGAATACTTTTGTTACCTTTCCTGTTGATATGAATCCTATCAAAGACAATGTGAGTGAGAGTGAAACAAAAACAAAGAAACAACAGCAATGAAAAAGTAGGGAAGAAGAAAAACAACTTTTTATCATCTTGATCAAACTAAATTAAAATATACAAAATAGACCCATGTTCAAGGTCATTTGCTGTCTTCACAGCGAAATTTGTATTTGACTCATATAATAATATATCACGGTAAGAAACACATACAAGACTTTAGAAGCTGTCGCACTTCTCTGGTGATTCTCTGAGCAGGGCAGTCAGGGCACCAGCATCTTTCTCATGAATGCCCGTCACAACGAATATCCATATAAACACTGTTGATGGAGCTGTTCTACTGCTGGCTGAGGGTCTGTCTCATCCTCTTTGTTAAATTGGCTATTCGATTAGGCAGACAATTGACAGAAACATGGTTTTCATTTTAAGAAAATTCTTCATTCTCCAATGTGGAGGACAGTTCTTTCAGTAGAGACACATTAGTTGTCTGTAGCTTTCATAATCATTTCAATTGTGTCTTAAGGATACAGTTGTTTTGCCATCTATCGTTCCAGACTTATACACTGTGGAAATATGTCACATAATACAAATACAATACAAAGCTACTTATTTATTTTGCCCTTCACATTAGAAATTTAAGTATAATATTAAATCCATGAATTCATAGTTCAAAATAATTGATACATTTAAACATGTTTTTAGTATATACAGTGCTTTAAAAAAACAATATTTGTTTGAAGGTACAAAAAGAGTACAAAAAGATAACCCAGGTAAGAATAAAAAATATGTTTTCATGAGACTGTGTGTATTCAAGCTACTATAAATCCTCAGGGTAATAAGAGTGTTAGACAGATGCTGAATGAACTAATAGTGAATAAATGTATTAAATATTGAATCTCACAGAGGTCAGATTTTGAACATTTTACAAACTATTTCAACGGAACTGACTTTCAACCTGCTTACCTGCAGATGGGAAATGTGGAAAACATTTCTGCTGTATTGATGCATGTTTTTTATCCTGATTGTAAGTTTGCACTCCAAAGCAGGACTTACAGCCATACTAAATCAATATTGGAGGAGCAAAGCCCTTGTTCTCTGTGTTTATAGATCCGTGCCTTCTGATGGACTTTGCTTCCACTGCACATTTTGATCACTGTCTGTCTGCAGCCGACGTGACTGGAGAACTGCAATTTAGGCTGCCTTTATTTTTAGTCAAGTAAAAGGAAAATACAGATTCATCCTAAATGCATTTTGTTTTGAATATGTTTTGCATTTTGAATATCAGACAAGGTTAACATATATTACCAATGTTATTAGTATTACTAAAAAATATACAGTATATAATGCTGAATGTATTTTTACATTTTTAGCACATGCTCAGCCACTGTTTTAGGTGTTTTTAACACAGATTTCCCTAAAAACAATACAATTAAGTATGCACCTCTTTACTCTTAAAAGATGTGCAAATGTGTGTGCATTAAAAAGCAAATAATAGCATACAATAGAATATAGTAAACAGCTTTCATGTGAGAGAAAGTGCTCCTGATTTTACATGGGTCCATCAGAAAACAGTCTGCTACTTCTCAAACATGATACTGGTATCATGTGCCATTAATAGGGCTGCCACGAACGATTATTTTGATAGTCGACTAGTCACCGATTATTTTTGCGATTAGTCGACTAATCAGATCATGCATCCATTGGATGTAAAACGTACAGCTTATTGCACCAGCAGCATCTGCTCTTATATAACTATCATTAGTTTACAGCTTTAAGTGTTTAAGGTATGTGCCAACTAAAAATAAAGACAAGATGATAGTTTATTAAACTTTTAATGAAATTTGCAGATTGTCTCGGTGGAGTTTAATAAACTCGGCCGTCTGTTCGTTCAATGTAAAACATAACAGGACACTAGAGTAAATTCTCTACCATTTCACACTTCTGTTTAATCAGTTTTCTGTTTGACGTTTGTTCGGCTGTGTAAAAACGATAACTTTAATCTCAGCCAAACCAATTTACTGAGGAACAAATAAAACACTGAAAAAAGCCAAACAATAACATTTTTAAATTATCCGAGTGACTTATATATCATGTTTACCCTGAGTAGCGAAAGACCGCGGGGGGGTTGAAAATGATGTGCCGGGAATAGGCTGTTCTCGCCGGCTCTAGTGAGCCTCGAACCCTCTAGCTATCAAGCTGGTGGGTAACAGACGTCTCCGAAAATTAAATTCCTTAATCGTCGACGTAATCGTGACTAGTCGACTAATCGTGGCAGCCCTAGCCATTAAGACAAGCTATCCGGACACTCTCCAGTTATAATATTCCTAAACAAAAGTACAAATTATAGCCAATTGCTACTCTGTGGAGTAAAAAAGAAAGAAGTTGATATTCTTAAAAAGTCTCCCCCTCACACCCCAAGCACTCTTACTTGCTGGGTGTAACACACCCACTGCAGAAAGGCTGATGCCCAAATAGTTCCAGTAAATCAATATAATAATAAAATAGGAAACTACATGCAAAGGGCAAGGACTCTAATCTAGTCACCACATATTTCTATTGGGGTGGGGGGTGGGCGCAGAGCCATTGCAGAGGGGGTGCGGTATGAAAAGGGGGAAAAAAAATGCTTGGACACTGCTAGCATGGGGCGCCCACACAAACGCAAAGCAGGAGATGAAACATCGCTGAATATGTTTCCAAACCAACTTTATTCTAAGCTAAAGACTAGAAAATATGGTGAAGCATATCTTCGCTTTGGTGTCACCTGCACAAGTGCCGAGGTAGGTCTCCCCTGCAGAATTGGTTTTCCCTTCGTTGGGAGCAGCGCTGGGCTGTTCAAATCACGGACAAACAGTATCCCACATTCTTGATTTTTAGTTCACAAACACTTCTCATAATGACTAACTACTCCTGACATTTTGGAGATGTTAGCTCTTTATACTGTAAAGTTACAGCGGGATCCAAATAACATCAGGCTGATCCTGCCACGATCTGTTGCCCGGTTCAAATCACAGACAAACAGTATCCCACAGCTGTTTATGTTTTTGAACTCATTTTGCACAGAGAGGCATTTTTTGAAAAACGTATTGATAGCAATGTTGAATATTATTACACAGGAAAAAAACAACTACACATAAAATAATTACATCGTGACGCCTCTGCCTTTCTAAATGGAGGGACAGTAACTACGTGTGTATGTAAGCATGTAATACCTGCAGATAGTCAGATTAACAGTATTTTGTCTCTATCTGCCATTCTGCAATTCATCTCATGTAAACAATAACGTGGCGCACAGCCTGACGTGAAAAAAAAGCACATACCTTTGATGTTGCGTGACGAACTCTGTATTCCTCGTCCACACGTAAACGCAAAAAAAGGAGTTTTAAAAAATCTCCGTTTCGGTGTTTCGAAACGCCGTTTACGTGTGGACGAAACAGCTGCGTTTCAGGGGGGCGAACATTTTTCTTGTAAGACAAAGGGGGGTCTAGCAAAAAGAGCTTGGGAACCATAGTTTTAACCAATAAAAGCATGGATTTGTGTTCCATTCTTTTATGTAACTGCTGGATTGCACCACCCACGCTACAAGTTCACTGCCATTCTGACTGTGCACAGCCATGTTTGTTTCACTTGATAGAACAGACCTATTAGGTGGCTATTTTATCCTGTTAAAAAGCAAAAAACATCAATTTAGTGTCTAAGACAACTCATTACTAACCCTCATGCAGTACGTGATAAGCACAAGAAACCCTTCTTGCGTGACATTAGCTCCTTAACTTACCCATCACCAATCCATTCCCACCCCTTTCTCAAGTTTAAAAAAAAACCCTCTCCTCTTGAAATACGTTATTGGTCCATCGGTTTGGATCAGAAGACATGTAGCCCTCTCAGCTTTCGATGTGTGTGTTTGTGAGTGTGTGTGTGTCTTTGTGTATGTGTGCTATATGGATGGTCTCTCTTCTCCACACGCCCTGCCTTCCTTTTCTGAGAAACTGACTCAGCAGCCACTGTCAGGTCTGCTTAATTTTGTCATGCTTGACTTCCTGCTACCTGGACTCTCATCTGCCAAACCCCCTTAATCCACTTGTCACTCACAACACCAAAAAGCTCAGGATCTGCTCCTTGAATGAAGATAGGGAGGTGGAGCATTGGTGGGTGTATAAGAGAGTTATCCTGCAGATTTTAGTGCAGGTGTGCAAGCACAGGTGCATCACAACTGCTGTGGGAATTTTAGAGTTACGGGGATTTCAACACTATTTCTAGCCATTACCCAGAATAAGGCAAAGAATCTGTCAAATAATTTGTCAAATATATATATATATATATATATATATATATAGATAGATAGATAGATAGATAGATAGATAGATAGATAGATAGATAGATAGATAGATAGATTCGGGCACACATTTTGAAACAGGCCTTCACAACTGAAAATTCAAAATTTGTCCAGCTGACCTTGTATAGTTATATCTTTGATGACATTTACAAGACAACATCCTATTTATATATTAGGTAGCATTCGCTGCCTAATTTCTCATCTGCAAGCTTTTTTTTCACTAAGAATTGTGTGATTGCAAATGCCTGGAAAACTAGAGAAGTCTAAATAATTATGATCAGCTGGGCTTGAAATTAACACCAGCTAACTCACTCAGAGTAGTTAATATTTGACTGCAGCAGACACAGTTTTACCTCAGGGCATGTTAGCTTCCTGCTCTATTTCCAAACAAACACAACTTTCCTCAGTTCTTTCTCAGATTGGTATGATTTTATATGGTCCTTCCCAATCTACAATTTCTGTTAAATAAACATACGTATTTGTACAGCTGTCATTTCAGGGCACATCTACATGTTTTTACAACTGCTGCTCCTAGCCCCCTCTCCTCACTGAAAGGGTGAATCAGTCTGAATAAACAGTGAGCAAGCAGTTGCATGCAGCAGGCTCACACTACAAATACAGTTGTGTGTTTGTTTTTCCTTTGTTGCTGTTGTTTCAGTTATTCGGTGAACACTGATGAAAACAAATATATTGTCTTTAGCAGTAAAAAAATCATTCCTGTGCACTAATGCACATTATCATGTGTGTATGTGTTGCAGATTATCATCTGACCCTGACTTCTCATAAGCATCCATATAGGAAACTTGTCTGTCCAGTCAAAGTGTTTACTACTGTATGTGTATAGTATATCTACTTTCAGTCTTCAGCCTGTGGTGCCATCATTAACACTGGTTATCTATCGTCGTGCTTGCTCCTCTATGCTAATTAAGACACCCTGTATTACATTCAGATTATTTCCACCATCCTTACAATGGCTAATGTATATTCATGAAATGCACTGTGTTTGTGTTTTTGTCTTTTCACTTTAATTTATTTGTATTATGCAACATATGTCTCTCTAGAGGAAGAGAAAGTAAGTATTTCTCTGACTGTCTAAGTGAGCACACATGAAATTCACTTGTCAATTTGACGCACTTCCTTTGCACTGAATATCACAATACATCTATACATGTATTATGAAAAAGCATAAATTCATGCACAACAAATCAGGAACCAAAAATATTTGTATGTGAATGTGCATGTTTAAAATCTGCTAACCTTGATGGCATTGGTGGAAATCTGGATCTCATGCAGCTTCCTCATTGTACCGTCACGGTCAATGAAGTAAGACGAAGCCAACTGATGAAGGGCTTCCACATTCTGAGTAGCATTGGCAAGCTTTCTGTCCAGCTTGTTTTTGGCCAGGTACATTGTCAGTGCCTCCTCCCCTGCAAGTGGCAAAAAGAAATGGAATTATATAAGCATGTTTTTTAAGAACTTTTTAAGGCAATGAAGACATTATTTTTTAATCCAGTGTACTACAAAAGCGAAGCAAGAGCTGTACATATATTGAATGTGAAAGTTGTCATATTCAGTCTTATCTTGGTTGCCGGTGGAGCACTCAATATAACAGAGAAGTCAGAGATGAATACCAATGCTAGGAGCTTTAGCTTGAGAAACCAGATGCCTTAGGTTTCCCAGAACAGTCACATATTTGCTGCTTCATCCCCAGCTGGCACCATCCCCAGAAAATGCCCTTAGATTTACCCCTATTGGGATTGCATTATTTCCACAAGAGGTGTAGTGATATAGAATTTTTACCACAATACCACAGGAATTTCATCCTGTGGTCTTGTGGTAAATATATCACATCCAAATTTTTCTTGGAAAAGAACCCAGAACGGGAAAAGGATAGGCATGATACAAACACACAAATAATTGATTTGAAATAATTGAATGCAAATATTTTAAAAGAAAAATACGAAAAGGGTAAAAGTAAGTAGTGGAACCAGTTTAGCTACCTCAAGAAGACTGCACAAATCCCAGATCCTCCCCCAGTTATATATTTTTACAAAAATACTGTATTCAGTTCAATCACATTACTGATCCTATACTGATTACATACTTCATAATTTAAATGCTATTATTATCAAAGATGACAAAGTAAGTCCGTCTTTACACTTCAGAAAACACTTGAAAAAGAGAAGTACCGGTAAGTGTGTCAACTCACTGAATTCAACCTGATCTTGCAGAAAGTGTCTGTAAGGTCAAGAATATGAAAGTCTAGATCAGCAAAGGGCCTAAATATTTACAGCGCACCAGACAACCATTTCAGTTTGCATGTCTTGTGCTCGTTTGTTGACTCACTAAAAAGAGCTGAGATGCTCAATCAGTACACATCATATTTCTCAGTCTTTCATTCCCACAAGGAGAAACAGATTCATAAAAAGCAAACAAGCAAATATCAGTTCACTTCTGCAAGCTCACACAATCTATCCTGCAAAGATTACTGTTCAAATGGCAAACCATATGCTTGGAACTATTTCAAGAGCGTGTCACATATGTTCAGGTTTACAGTGCTGTGAATGGTTATTTGGCCCCAAGCGATGCATTGGAATTGGTCATTTAACTTGTGGTGACCGTGACTAGGGGTGGGTAGCAGTCAGGGCCAATGTCTCATGCCTGGTTAGAGTACAAACACTGAGGGGACGAGGGCCGATTCTCCGATGCTGCAATGCTCTCTGTCCCTCAGGGGTTAGCAAAGTTACTTACATACACTCGACTTACACCACTGCACAAGAATAATAGTCCCACATTAAGCCCTTGATCTGCCATTTTTTATCACTATTTCAACTTAGTGTGGCATAAAGGTCTTCTATACATAAATATTTTGTGGTTATTGCTAGCTGGCCAGGAAAAATCATTACCTCTCTGGCTTTAAAAAAGTCATTTGTGTGCACCTTTCTATAAGTAATACATTGTGCTACATTATTGCGGGGCACCTCGCTGGCACATTGCCAGAAATAATCAGCTCGTGTAGGGTGTATGTGTTTACAGCTGAGAGGTATTTTAAACTGTTTCATCTCAAATCAGTGTTTCCGTGCATGTATACAAGCATGTTTTCTGAATATCTTTTTCTTTTTTTTTTCACTTTCCTTGTGTTTGCATGAATGTAGAGGTCATGGAGGATATGTGACTGCCTAGTGTAATGGAATGGTAGGGAGAGCCCCATTTTATGCCAGTGGTACATGTGTGGGAAACCTTTTCAAAGAACCTAAGTGAGTGCTTTCAAATGACTTCATAACCTAGTCACAGATTCACAGGACACACACAAACATACCCTGCATTTGCTGATAGGTGCTGCTGTCTGCAGTTACTTTAGTTACTTCGTTACAGAAAAATTACATCTATTTTTTGTACTTAACTATATATACATATGTTTGATGACAAAAATTGTGTAAATAATAAACCAATATAGGATGAATTCTATTTCACAACCCAACAACTACTTAGCTCTATTGTAAACATCTTACTTCTCTTATGAATAATCTCGTGATTAAAACAGGTTAACGCTTATAATAAAATGTATATGTAACACTCACAACCAATTTTCTACCCTTCTCTTCAGCGGCATAACGCTATTGCCAGTTACACATTTGCTTCGGGTTTATGCAAGATATATTCTGGTATAATGGAGTAAAAGATATTGTTGTTGACAGAAGCGTTGGCAAGTTTCACTGGGCAGTTTTACTCTACAACCAGAGGCACAGCCATAGTTCTGCATATGAACTTTAGCCTTGGGCAACCACAAGTCATTTCAATAAACTATTTCTTTTTTTTCATGGCAGAAGATATGAGACACTGAATAAGTTTCATTCAGTCAGTCTGTGTAATCACAACAGAGTGTTGGTTGGCAAAGGAGTCTCCTCAGCTAACATGCAGTTATTAGCGCAACAGCTCTAACAGAGCGTAAAGTAAATGCACTCTTTCTCAGTTAACTACAAATACATTTTTAAAAAATGCACTGTGGTTGTTGTTGTTAATGTAGATTAGTTCTTAGTGGCAAAAGCTAGGCAGAAATGAATGTTGTCAATTAAAGCGACAGTGTTTGCTGTTTTGCAAAATGTTTGAGCAGAACGTGTATTTTTTAAATCCCTCCACACAGATGTATGTAGGACAATGAACTCTCCAAAGTAGCTAAAGTTGTCTGCTGGATTTAATTGGATGTGTCTCCTTTTAAGCTTTTTTTCTCTATTCCCTGACTCGACTCAGATGCTCTATAGTTGGCTGTGCACACACCCATGGAAGTCACAGTGAAACAGCAGTTCTCTCACTTAAAGTGGAAAAATGATTTCAAGCATGTGAAGGATAGAAAATGACAGATGTGCTAAAATATATTCCTTACAGCTTTAGCAAAATGCAAATCTGTCCTTCACATTCCCTAAAAGCAATACCTCCTCTAGCATTTATATACAGCCTTACTTTTGCAGACGTCTTCACTACTGACACACCGAAAGGTTGAATTTTCCTGTCAGCAAATGTGCTTCACTTACACTATTGTTCTCAGGCAAAGAGCCTGAGGTGTTAAATATTTGTGCCAACTGTTTTATGTACATATTATTTACTTAATTATTAATTTATTTATTTCATCTTCAAATTCAGTTAAAACATAAACTGAGGTATATTTTCACTTTAACTGCTTCAAGTCTTTTAACCGCAGTGGGCTAAACTCAGATCTAGGGCTGCCACAAACTATTATTTTGATAGTCGACTAGCAGTGTTGGTCAAGTTACTTGAAAAAAGTAATCAGTAACTAATTACTGATTACTTCCCCAAAGAAGTTACTTTACTGATTACTTATTTTCAAAAGTAATTAATTACTTAGTTACTTAGTTACTTTTTAAAAACACGATTTACAACCTGAAGAGGTGATAAAGCGATAGATCTTTCAGCCCAATTCTACTTTTTCTACATAATCCATCATATAAAATGTAATCAAATGGAAAAGTCTCTTTTTTTAACTTGTTTTATCAGTTTTAATCTTTTAACTTTATGCATCAAGCAAAAATTTAATTATATGCACCATTCTCTGACTTGAATAAATTAGTTTGACATTTAAAGCTATTTTCTGCACATTCCAGCACATAAAATAAAATATTTTTTGTGTTTACACTCACTCTTTCAAATAGATGCAAGTAAAACACAGCAGAAAATAAATAAAGTCAAAGACTCAGCGGTCCTTTTGCTCTATTTTCACCTGTAAAGCAGGACTGGGATAGGCGGAGGTTTACCCTGGTGCACGTGTGCCGCGGTCAGTTGAAGAAACCGCGACTTTCTCTGTGAATTTCCCATTATGTCGTTGCGCACTCGGTGCTTGCTTGGAAGTTTAGGGTTTTTTTTCGCTGTAAAAAGAAGTTTTCTTCCCACGCACAATGGACGCTAATGTTTTTGTCACATTTTATGGAGTCAAACTCAAAGTAAGGTCAGTACTTCCACGCTTTAAACGCTGCACGCTCATACTCTCTCCCACAATTGATATGTGATCCATTGTTGATCTGCACACAGCTGTTGTTACTAACGGCACACTCGCTTACGTCACTGTCGTGAGACATTCTCGCAAAAAATCATGGTTTTAGTAACGCAGTAACGCAGCGTTCCTACGGGAAAGTAACGGTAATCTAATTACCGTTTTTGCAATAGTAATCCCTTACTTTACTCGTTACTTGAAAAAAGTAATCAGATTACAGTAACGTGTTACAAGTAACGCGTTACTGCCCATCTCTGTCGACTAGTCACTGATTATTTTTGCGATTAGTCGACTAATCAGATCATGCATCCATTGGACATAAAACGTATAGATTATTGCACCAGCAGCATCTGCTCTTATATAACTATCATTAGCTTACAGTTTTAAGTGTTTAAGGTATGTGCTAACTAAAAATAAAGACAAGATGATAGTTTATTAAATTTTAATGAAATTTGCAGATTGTTTCGGTGAAGTTTAATAAACTCCTTGCTATCTAAAATATACCGGGACACCGGAGTATATTCTCGAGCATCTCACACTTCTGATAATCAGCTGTCTGCTGGACGTTTATTCAGCTGTGCAAAAACTATAACTTTGATCTCAGCCAAACCGATTTACTCAGGAACAAATAAAATACTAAAAAAAGCCAAACAATAACATTTTTAAGTTATCTAAGTGACTTATATATGTTTAACCTGAGTAGCGAAAGATGGGTTTGAAAACGATTTGCCGGGAGTCCGGTGTTCTCACGGGCTCTAGTGAGCCTTGCCCCCGGCTAGCTATCGAGCTAGTGGGTAACAGACGTCTCCGAAAACGTCGGAGCGCTTTTGAAAATATGTGGTGTCTTGATAAACTGAGCAGATATTTGAGGTTTACACAGCTACATTCTCACCTGAAAATATGTTAAACGTTTATTTTGTGACCCAGAAAGAATAATAAGAGTAATATTAAAACTAACTAGCTGCCGCCATTGTTGGAAACTGAGCTGGGCTGCGCTATGAATTCTGGGACAGAGCTACTTCTTCTTCTTCGGGGTTTAACGGCAGCTGGCATCCTTGTACATGCAGTGCTGCCATTTTCTGTTTCAGTCCGTTATTACACTCTTAAATCCTACTACTTATTCCTGCGTCTTTTGGGATCTTACAAAGCTTCAAACGACGCGTCGACTATTAAATCAGTCGTTGTCGATTTTGATAGACAACGTAATCGTGACTAGTTGACTAATCGTGGCAGCCCTACTCAGATCATATGCTACACTTCAAAATACACATAACTTGATACTCATTAAGAAAAGTCAAACAAACGAACAAAATGTAAAAAATGTGCCACAAACTGAGATCTAATTAAAACAGTCAAAAATGTTCAGACAACAAATGTTTTCCCTTGACGTTGTCAGTCAGTGCTCAGATAAGAATATCTGCTTCTTAGTTAACCCTGTCATTACCACAGCACCATATTTGCAGGCAATTAGTAACACAGAAAGCTAGTTCATTAGCATTCATTAGCATAGCATTGATCCTACCTCTTTTACATGAAACTCTTTAACAACAACAAATATAAATGACAAACTACCCAACTGAATTCATTTTGCCTTTAATTAAAAAAAGTAAAAACAAAAGATATTGAGAAGAGGCTGTGACTATGTACACCTTTTCATTAGCTCTTTAGAGCTCAAAGACAAAGAAAGGAAGAAGTAACGACTCATGCTAGGTGACATAACAATGGTAATTCATTGTAACATTTTCTTTCAGTTTCCGGGTGGGGCGGAGGGGCTCTAATGGCGCTCTTCACACTTGAACACTCAACTCTAAGTTGCCTGGGAGAAGGAGAATTCATTTCTTTCCTCTCAAGTGTATAATGACTCATGAGACCACAAAGTGTAGGTGGCTAAAGAGAGAATTAGCCTCCTCTTTATACTTCATCTCTAGTATTGAATGCACATTTCTTGGTTCATATAACCATTAATGGGCAATTCCAAGATTGACATAAGAGTTTGCTGACCCATAAATTGAAACAAAGGCCTGAAGGTTAAAGAAAACATGATGATAACTCAGGGGCAAAGTAGATGAGCTCGGGGATATCTGTAAAAATATAGAGGAACCACATATGGTGATGCAATTCAATAACCTTAAGGAGGATGCTGTGGGTGAAAATGATACTGTGGTTATTTTCAACTGTTTTAGCCATCTGATGTACCTGTTGTATTAGGATTCTTCCTAATTTTATTTCACCCCCATATGATGTTTCAGCTCAATATTGTATTTCCAATTTCCAAAAAAAAGGTGTTGCAGGATGAATCACTTTACAGGGTGGGTTATACAATATCCCAGTTCTAACTCTTCACATCTAATATTCATCTGCACAGTGTAACTAAATAATTAAAGCCGACTTTATATTTGAAAGTAAAGAAATCTGCTACCAGATTTACTTTTTTCCCTTAATGCTTAAGCATCAGTTCCACTTGAAGATATCACTTCTGACATACAAATATAGTTTGAGGTTACTTAATTAAAAATTAAATTAAAAGACACCAGTTCTCTCTGAATAATTGATACTGGGGTACATAAATGCACATTTCCCAAGCTTTGTCAAGTCTGGAGCAACATGACCCAAGCCTGTTGAACAGCATCATAATAATGACAAAAGTATAAAGAATATTTTTCAGAGGCATTCGATCATGAGATTACAAAACTGCAGTACAAACGGCAATTTACACAAGTGAAGCGACTACTTGGCAATGTTTCATGCATGCAATTATATAATTCAAGGTTTGAATAACAGAGCAGATTATCTTACTAATTATATCTTTAAAATGCAGTTGGGAACATAATCAGAGTAAGCTGCCTTCATCCATCCCTCCGAGCTTGTGATAAGATAAGACATAGCGAGGAGAAAGCATTTATTGTTAGGCTAGGAGAGCACAGGTGCTTACCTTTTTTTTTTTTTAGGGTGAAGTACATTCAATATACTTTTGATGCTTTTTTTCTTTTCTTTTTCACTGTAAATTAATTGAATTGATTAATTCTTTAGAAATTAAGAACAGTGTTGATATTCATAGTAACTAACAGTAGCTATAGAATGAATCTTCTATAATATTTGCAATCTACACTGAAATTTGATGATCTGTCATGCTTATAGATTAATCACAGAAGTGCACACTGTGTCCCTTAAAGTAAAGGTAAGTTTGAAGATCATATGTAAGTTGAATTATACTTTTTGCAAGGGTTTCTGATTCAGCTACACTTTCCCTTACACCTTAGCTCTTGCTATGTTTATTTATGTTTTTGGTGCAACAGCAGCTTACCTTCCCTACTAAACTTCTTTGGGATTCCTTTACTAATACCTTTCAAGTGCCCATGTAAAGCATCATCATAATCACATTTATTGGTTTTCATACAGACTGATAATCTGTTTTCTGAGAAAAGTGTTCACTGAAATGATCAATTATCATGAACTGAAAATAGAAATAGAAATGTGTCTTTGTCTCTCTACTTAATACATGTTTCTGAAATTGTTTCCAGATGAAAAATCTAGCAGACAGCATGCCATTTCCATTTGGTTGATTGCCTGCAATTCTGTACAAGTTACTAACCATGGACAGCTGACAAATCAGGACACCTGGCAATTTCCTGTAATTTTCTCATTAATGTTTTGTCTTTCATATAGTCATAAACTGTTTATATATATTCTTAACTCTTTCCCCCCCTGGATGCCTACTAGAGTAACCCTTGTTTCTGTTTTCTGAACTGAGCGGCTGCTGTTCAGACCTGCCTCCAGAACAAAATGACTGGGTGCACTAGTGAAAGTGATTTCTGCCTATACAGCTTACTAGGGCTACCCTTGGAAAAACCTTCTCTAGTGCTCATCAAACCACGTCTTTAATGACACATTCTGAGGTGTCAAAACTCATTATAAAGGACACAGGGGAGGTCGTCAAATGTCATGTTCATGGGAGAAAGAGTTAAAGGTTATATTTTCTCTGTAATGAAACAGCTACACTTTATTGGAAACACTTATGCTCTTGTTTGTTAGTCACTTGAAAATCCCAGCTTTTTTGATTTGGTTGGAGAACATTTTCACGTCCGCTTTCTTCTGCTCTTTTGTGATGTAGCTGCGGCTGAGTTTTTCAAAACCATGAAGAAAGAGTTGACCTCAAGCTGCTTTACTGAGTTGATGTGACATTGTTAGCAAGCTGGTAAATAAATAATCCTGGACAATATTAGGTTGAATTTTCACAGTGGAAATCATGCAGGGGCATTTGATCGCAATATTAACAAAAAGGAATAAAACTTACCAAATACTTGATTTTTTTTGTTATACTGTGTATCATCAGATTTTTTAAAAATACATTACATATGCATGTCCAAAACTCCTAACAGACCTGAAAGACTTTTCTTGAAAGAAATCCTCCCTTACATATAAATTCTTTCATTGACATGAACCTTTTAAGCAAGCCATGTGTAATAAGCTTTTTCAGCCAGTGTGGAAAAACAAGTAATATTGTTAATCAAGCATGGAAGTGAGCAAATGAAACATGTGAACCTCTCTTACCTCCCAGGGTGGCTGAGATGAGAATGTGAGTTCCATATTTCTTAATGATAGTGTCAATGAACTGCTGAGTAGTGGGCCTGCGTCCCAGCAGGCGTACACTGCGCTGGAACTCAGGCATGAGTGGCACAGGGTTCCGAATAAGATCCCTCCTTTCAATTGCAGTGTTCCTCACCTTCCAACGTGCAAATTCCCTGCAAAACACCAGTGAAAAACATGCTCTCAACAACATACCTTATATTACACTACTAACATTAACAATTAACATTAACAATGCAGCTACATTACTTATAGAAATTCTATCTGAAAAGCTAATGCACACTGGGGTCTTTCATGTGAATACAACTGTATGAGGCAATAAAACATTAAAAAAAAATTTAAAAACAGAGGCCAATAATGAAGATGCACTGTATTCTCTTGTGTTTATTCAGTCTGGCACAACCATGCATAATCATTGTTGCTTAGTTTGTAATCTGACCAGCTTCCTGCGATGTTCCTCTGTAATGCAGTATGTTTTCCTGAAAACTGCTCAAGGTCATTTCCTCTTCATCATGCTCTGACTTAATTCTATATATATAAAAATACACAGTGCACAAAAAAAAAGCAACACTGACTTAACTACAACTCATTCTGCCCTTGATGTTTTCATGTTTTTGCAGTGTAAAAAGATCATGGAGAATAAGTGTGAATGTTTATGAAGCTTGTTTCTGTCCATCGAGACCCGCATCAAGAAAAGATTTCACCGAAAACATTACAAATATCTCTATTCAAGAATTCCTGGTGTATTTTTAACTGTAATTGATTGTTTATTGCTATTTTAATCAGAAATTGCCATTATCATCTTGCATTCTTTCTGCATACATTTCTTTTATGTGAATGTGTATCTAGAGGTTTATTTAGAATTTAGGAAAAACACTTTTTTGATTACTGCAGTGTGTTCTAATCGTCAAATGCTGCAAATTTCCATATGGCTTTGACAGATTACATCATTACATAGTTATGACCTTATTTTCTGTTCAGTGCATCTCTGAGAAACAGCAGCTCTGCCACCGATTTTGTTTGTCATATACTCCATCTTAGATTATTTAAAAACCACGTGATAATTTGATTGGTCTGACATCCAGCTTCTCTCTCTGGTGGAAAATATACGTTTAATGAGGCCACGTTTGGTCCCAGTGCCTCCACCTGTTCCTAAACCCATGAGGATTTCCAGTTTTCTCACTGGATCTTGGAGACCAAGTCCCTGCAGGGAAAACTAATGTCACCTCATTTGGTCATTACCAAATTTCACGAGATCCTAATGACTAAGCTTTTTTTAAAAAAAATTAAAAAACAGACAAACTAAAAACCTCTTGGGTCCTACATGTCTGTGAAGGTTCTCAGGCATCCAGGTCATCGTAGTCTAAGCACCTTGGAAAGAGATTTGGCCTTAACTCCCAGACGCTTTAACGCCCACTCACATCCTGGACCATTTGACCTAAGGAAATCACATGATAGGGTGGGAGGCTAGGTTTTCACTGTGGGTTCATCGGAAGCCTTGGCTGATTGTGACCCACGCCCATTTTCACACCTTGGCTCGTGTGATTAGGTAGAGGATCAATAGGGGGTCCACGACCCCCTTGGGGACATTCCCATAGGACTTAAAAATCATGGATTCTCCACCAATTGCTCTTAGAACTGAAGAATTGAACTGAACTAAATGGCAGAAACTGTCCTTAGAAAGTAAAGTATTACAAGCTTGATATTAGGAACCCAGGTTTTTGAAACATGCAGATATGGCAGGTGTGTGTAAAATAATGTCAAAATGTTGCCTTTGTTTTTTTTAGATTGAATACGATAGTATACTGCTTTGTTATCACATTTGAAAAATGCATTGTTGAATGTTCAGTTAAAAAGTAAGTGCTATGAATAAAAATTACTCAAGAACGCTTTATAATAGCCTAATCACAAGCTTTCCTCCTGAATACGTGGGCCCACTCCAATTGATCGGTCACTTAGTTTGATTTTTCTGACATGTAGTCAGCAATGTGTCTGGCTTGATGGAAGCAATTTTTACTACTCTGTTCAGCACTTATTAGCATTTAAAGTTCAATTTCTTTTCTGCCAGTGGACTGTTATGTTATGTAATTCGTAATGTACCAGACATTTCACAGGTAATATCTTGACAGTGTCCTCACAGGGCACATTTTTTTTATACATTTTGAACGCTTCAAACAAATTGAAAAGCATTGCTAACCATATATGTTTATGCATTGTCTTAAAGCCAGAAAATAAATAAATAGAGGTCTTTGCTGCTGATTTGCAGAAGTCTTTCTCATGAACTTTGCAATTCCTTTACGCAGCAAAGACACAAGTGCTCATCTGGCAGGACAGGACACACCACTCAAGCTAGTACATGCTGATTCAGCTTCCACTCTTGTTCCATGACTTAGCTCTTTAAGGGATACACGTTGCTGTACCTCAAATCTAGAGCAAACTTTTAAGCTGAAATAACTGCAAGATTTTATTTGTAGTTATGCAACTGTGGTACCAAATTTTATCTCTCTCCACTGCCTGCCAGGCTCGCTCAATGTGCCTGTTATTCGTTTCTTTCTCTCTGTCATAGATGTCAGTTGATTGTCACAGAATGTCTCTCATAGTTTGGTCACTATCCATTTTAATATAAAACTATATAAGGCAGCCATATATGCTTCAGCCTTTCTGCCCCAGATAAGAAATGCCAGAAGATGGAACCTACAGCATGACATGATTCAGTGCTTTGTTTCATAGCTCCAAGACCGGGTTTAATGACCTATCAAAGAAAGTTAAGAGGAGATAAATGGTATCGTAGCTGCATGGAAGGAAGACAGGGATATATGTGATTATTGCTTTATGGTGTTTAAGTAACTCATTTGGGAGGTTGGGTAGATTATGTCTGGCTGTATGAAATAAAGGATAAAATATAAGGGATAATGTGGACATCCACAAATAAATACTTAATCTATGTAATAACACTTAGATTGAATGAAACTATAAGTCCAATATTTTGAGTAAAGAAAAGCATACATTGAGGCAAGAAAAGGATACCCAAAGGTTGCACAAGTAGCATTGATTTGTTTGGGTTTCTTGCCTGAAATATTGATATGTCCAGTATGTTCTGTCTGTAATATAGTCTGTCCTTGCTACAGCCAAGGTATAGAGACTGCACACAGACATGAAAACCATCATTTAATGATCAACTGGATGGGAAATATAATGTGCAACAGATTTACACAGAATTAGAGTAAAAATTTAACTGAATGAATTAATGAATGAATACATTTCGTCCAGCAACAGTCATAATTTCTGTCAGTTCAATTATATCTGCTTGCTAAAGAAAATATTAATTTCTCATATGTTTGGTCTATGTTCAACCTGAAATATGTTCACATAAACTAATAGTAACCAATTCAAACCAATCAAACAACTGATTAAACTTTATAACTGATGGCTTTTTTCCCTGTAAAATTGGTGCTATTTCACTGCCATTTTTCTGAAAAGTTGACTTTTCTAGCTCTCACCTACAGAGGCAAGTTAATCCAGTCAAGGTGTTCAACTGGAACACAGTTGATTTTATTGTGAAACAGTAAAAGGAAAGTGTATTGTATTTTTATTTGTTAAAAAAACATTTAAATGTTCTATAATGTTTACAGAAATATTAAAAAAATGGTTTTGTCCATATGGAGAGAGAGATTGGTAAGAACAATGTTGCAGCTACATTTCTGTGTCCTGTTTTTGCCCAACTTGCAGTTTCCAGGAGATATTTAAATATTGTTTAATTCATCAGGTGGTACATTTAACATTTGATCTTTGTGAATTCAATACTAAATGCCATGAATAAAGCCTCTACAAAATGGAATGACACCACAAAATTCAGCAAAACTATCCTATACATAGACAGCTGTGAAATTATCAGCCTGTGTTGTTGTTTTAGAAAAAAAGAGGTCAGGTCGCTACCATAACTCACAACCAAAATGAACAAAAATTTGCAAGCAAGACCTATTTTTGTTTCAACCTGGTGCTTCAAGATGATAAACCTGGCTAAATTGTTACAAATCAATGCATGTTGGGCTTCACAACAACGCTTTTATATGTAAGATTTATTTGCAGTGCTTACTGTAATTGTTAACATAGTATTTATATGTTTTGAATGACTATTAGTGGTATGACTATTATGATGCACCCTGAAAACATAGTGGTGGAAAGTGAGAATATGGCATGTCATAACAAGTTCCAGGCAGCATGTCGTCTGCTTCAATTAGAGTTGGGGGCTGTATTGACATCCACTGAATATTTCCTAAAGCTCTCGCAGGGGCAGGAAAAGACCATCATACAGTGTGTCACCACAGGCACTTAGCTGATTTTGATGCTGTAGCCCAGATTAAAAAACCTTGAGAGAGCATGACAGACATTCAAAGTAGAAGTGTGGAAGCAAAGAATAAAGAGAGACACATCTTTGTTGAAAATATCTAACTAATTGAGTGGGAAACTGGCAAGGCCCATACACAAAATGTTCTTTGGTGCCTCATAAATGACATGGAAAAAACACAACAAAAAGTAGGACTGTCAGTGAAACACAGAGCTTGTCATGCCGCGCTTCCTCTTTCCCTTTGCCCTCCTAGCACTATGGCCCTCAGCATTTGACAAACGTGATTTAAACTGCAACGATAAAAAGAGGCCAGAATATTATTTTTGACTGGCTATAGATGTTTAACAGTTGCAACTGAGAGTAGTGTGGTGTTTAAAAGAACCCTGCCCACGTAGATATGTAAAGCCTATTATATTCAGACTAATGTCACCAATTAAAATGAAATATAAATAATTCATAGGCAGCTGTGGCTGTTTATGTTGCTGGTATGTCAAATGGTTGCAATGCCCCCAATTTCTTGACCCTACAGTTAGATAAGTATGCATTCTGTTTAACCTTTTCAATTTGAACCAGATCATAACAATGAGAACAACGAAAAAATGAAGATGATCGCTAATGCAAGTAGGCAATAACAGGGCAAAATCTTGGAAGTCTGTTTGGAAACTGTTCCTCTGTGTTTCAGAAATTGACTGGGTTTGTTGTTTGATGGAAAAAGTTGTTTGTGGCACCATATGGATTATTTTATGTATTCCACTAATGAGGAATTCCAGACGTTAGCATCCGCCACCGTTACATTAAGTGTAAAAGTGTAAAGTGAGCTTGTTAGTCCCCATAGGGAAATAGTTCCTCTGCATTTAACCCATTCACCCAGTGAAGCAGTGGGCAGCCACCAGTGCAGCGCCCGGGGAGCAGTGTGTAGGGACGGTACCTTGCTCAGGGGTACCTCAGGGTAGCCGTTCAGTGGAGTCGAACCCCCGACCTTCCGATCATGGGGCCACCACTCTACCTACTGAGCTATCCCTGCCCCCTATTAGGCTACTTTATAAAATAAATTTTTTTTAATGGAAGAGAAACATGCCACAGCTTTTGTTTTGTGTTTATAGATGTCTTTTGCATTATGATGAAGAAGAATTTTTAGGCAGATTTGCCACAATTGTGATGTTTTATGGGTTGATCTCATCAGTCTTCATGATTGGGAGAATGCAGGCCTACAACAACACAAATACAAACACTATTGTTTAGAGATTTATGTTACAACAGAAACGGATGGATATTGCTAAAGAAAACTGCCAAAAGTCAGTTTCACTCTGACTTCACTCACTGTTGTGGTCCTACTCAGAATAGAGTGAGAAGACCATTTGCCATATCCTAGGATTGGAAGTCTGCTCTACTGTTTTATCCAACTCAGTTTCATGTTCACATGTGTAACCATGGTCCATAATTACCACTTAATGCAAATCACCTGGCAATTGTATGGCATCTGACATGTCTGTAGTCATCTCAAGAGTACATTTACATACAGATTGCTGAGCTGACTAAACTGGCAGATTGTCAGGTTCCTCATGTTACCATGATCGTTGGTGCACTTTCACAAACACCAACTGGCAGTCTACTGTTTGCAGAACATCAACTAATATTTTCTGTCTTTCATGTTTCATGTGATTTTCAATTACTCCCCCCGAGAGTGCTTAGAGTTTTTTGACAATTTTAGGCACAGTGTTGGTTTAGTTGCTGCCTGTCGTGAGCAGCGTTTGAGCTCTTTTAGTGGACTAAATGCATCAGATGTTTTGGAAGAGAAGTGTCGAGAACGTAACTGCAGGTCTTTTGGAAGTTGTCTTTGTCTACAAGCACTTTCCCACTCTTTTCTCCTCTCCTCTTCAACAGTGAAGCCATTAAGCCTAATATCACTTTCATTTTTAACTTTCAACCAGAAATTATGAGCAAACAAGAGACAGCGTGACTGTTATTTTTTTCTTTTCTTTTTGATACTTTGTGTTCTCTGGGCTTTAAGAAATAAAAGCTTTATAACATAAGCAACCAGTTTAATAAGGACATTTTTAGCACATTAAGTCACACTGGTTAGTGCCAGATCAGAAAATTGTAATTAAATTGGTGTTTACGATGTTAAAAAACTACAATTTTACAGCAAAGTATATTTAACAGCACTGTTAATGTGTTTGGTTGTGTTTGATGTATATTGTTGCTTGAAATATGAGGTAACCTTTTTTTTTTAACTTAAAAATGTGTTAACAGATTTTACTTTATTGCATTTGTTAGATACTTACAGTCACTGAACTAAGGCTTTATTTCAAACCTTGTAAAAGACATAAAAAATGAAATTGAATTGAATCTCAAAGTGCAGGTCTGGGAATACCTCAAATGTCTTTCATCAGTACTTTCAGAAGAACGCATTGCTGTGATAATCCCTCAAATATGACACAGATGAGAGAGCAAGGAGAATCAGTGTCCTGTACATCCATACAGCGTTTACAGTTGTGAAGCTTATAATGGTGATTTTTCAGCAGAGTATGTCAGAGAGGTGATGATTCAACCCTTTGTAATTTCTGTAGCTGCTTTTTGAGGTTATTGTACTGAATTACATCATAAATTAGCAGTAGCTCTATTTCTTCACAAAATTTGCATACCCTGGCTGTAACAAATAGTTATTTGAATTACTTTTCCCTTCGTATCAGCTAGAACCAATCTACTCATTCTACATTTACCTATAGCATCAACAGAAATTACTGCCCAGAGAACTGCAGCTCACTGGGTATTTTCTGTTTTTCTGACCGTTGTAGATTTGTTTGTGTGAGAAAATCCTATCAGATGAGTATTTTTTCAGCAGGGCATATCAACCATGTCTACATGTCTAAATGGTTATTGGCTAATTAGATACTTGCATTGAACAAGTTTACGTAGCAAAGTGGCTGGTGACTGCATATATACAGATTTACATGATTTTGTAAATCCTTTTGCTCCTTTGCCTCTGCTGTAATATCTACTGAAAGCCTCCACAGACAGCAATTTCCTCCTCTCACATTTATTCTGGACTTGTTTCTAGTTTCTCACATCACCTTTAACACGCTGCTTTGTTTCACATCTGGTGAGTCAGTTGCTTTGCTATTGTTATCTATAGCCTTGTGATACATGCTGGAATGGTTACCAAAAAAAAAAGAAATTCAAATGTGTTTGCACGATGAATAATTGTCATCCAGTGTTCAGATGTGAACATGAAAGTAATGCAATAGGCACTGGAAAATGTCACTGATGTCAGAAGTTACTGATGAGTGCAACGATCAGCAGAATCAGTAGACATCAGAAAAATGTTATTTTTGTCATGGTCCTGGGCCATGTTGGCCCAGTGTTCTTAGTTTTCTTGTATGTTTGTATTTTGTTCCTTATTTAGGCCATGTTTTCTGAGTTGCCCTGTTGTGTTGTTCCCTAAGTGTTTTCCCTTCATGGCTTTTACCCCCTGTGTGCCCCTCTGTGTATCTGTGAGCCCTCGTCTCTCCTTATGTTTTATTCCATGTTTCCCCTGCCCATTATGTCCAAGTTCTCCCCGTGCTCTCTCTCCCCCCCTGTGTGCCCTGTGTATTTATGAGCCCTCGTCTCCCTTTGTGGTTGTTTCATGTTTCCCCAGCCCGTTATGTCTGTGTTTTCCCCGTGCTCTCTCTCCTCCTGTCTGAACCTCTGTGCACTTCCTGTTTACTTTGTGACTCTCACGCCTGTACATGTAATGTTCAGTTCACCCCGCCCTGTCTCGTTATGATTATCAGTGTCACCTGTGTTCCCCGTGTGTTCCCACTTTCCTCGTTAACCCTCTGTGTATTTCTGTCTGCGTCTCCCTCTGTTCGGCGTCGCGTTCTCCCTCATGCTGTGTGGATTTCCCTGTTTCTCTCTCCTTGTGCTTTAGTTTTCCCAGTTTAGTTTATTTTGTATTGTTTCTCGTGGCCAGCAATAAAGCTGTGTTTTTTGAGTTCATCCCCGTGTGTGTGAGTTTTGCGATTGGGTCCTCATCCTGCCTGCCACACAGCGATCCATGACAATTTTAACACGTAACTGAAGAGGGCTCTCTCCCTTTAAGAATTCACTTGTTTTCTTTGTACCTGTCGCACACAACATGAATGAGGTGTGTGATTTTGGGGCTGCTGATGCAGTTTTGTACAAGTTCTTCTTCCTTCTGATGTGAGAAGGAACAGACTGTTTTCAAGCTTTGATAAAGGGTGAACCTTTCAATTTCAGCCGTTTGTTGCACTACTTTGTTTGTCAGGGATGACTTCATATTTGCAGTTGAAAATGATACGTTATTTTGAATTACCTACTTAGGTCTAATTCACTGCTATAAAAACAAATCACTCCAAGGGGTAACAGACTATTTCTAACAGCCAATCAAAGCAAAGGTATTAACTGCTGTCTATCAAATCACTGACCTTAAAGTTTAACTCGAGTCAAGTTATATCAAGATACTTTTGCATGTTAAAAAGAGATGCTTCCTGAGGATTGGAAGGCATGCATACTTACTGTTTTACATGAGAATTTAACAACTACTTTTAAAAATACAGTGTTTATGCAAATGAGCTCCTGTGCTGATAATGAGCTATCAAAACAACCATTAAATGAAAAACAGAACACCAACACAAATAGCAGTGATCTGTGCTCCCAGTAAAAGGAGGCTCTGACATAGGCGGGTCGTTTTGAATTTTGTATAATTAAGAGTGATGAGACACAAGTGAGAAATCTTATCACGTCTTGCAATGTATTTACCTGTTTACACTTACTCTGAACAGAAAGCAAACCCCATATGATTGATGTAGCTTTTTTTTTTTTTTTAATGATGGGGTTTTGGTAGTATGAGCCAAATGACTGAGAGTGGAATAATGCTTATTAAAATTAATGAGTAAATTGTCCTACACACTGGGACTTTGTTTTATAGCATTCTACGCTGTTTTTTTTTACGCCCATTAAACATTCCTGAGACATTGTTGATTGAATCTTTGCCACACTGTCTTTACAGAGCCATGCTCAGCTGAGTGATAGTGGTGCACCATGAGGGCTCAACAGAAAATGCTGGCAAAGTGCTAGGACGGGGGGAGACTTTGATCCAATAATGGAAATTCCCCCATGAATGACTTTGTGAAGCGATTCTGTCTTCCCACACAGTATTGACTTATTCTCTTTTATTCTGTACGTGGTGTTCTCACACAGTAACAGTGCTGCATGATCACATCCACTCAGATATGATATCTTTTCAGTGATATAGGATAAATGTTATTACATCTAGACCAATATGTGGCCCAGCAGGCCTTATGAATGTCCATATTTCAGAGACTGTCTTCTTTGAAGACCACTTGTCGAAGCTATGAACAAGAGGCTTTCATGAGTTACAGCTTGCGGCTTATTTAATTCGTCTAGTTCATGTGATTAACCAGTGATCCATACTTTAGAGTTGATATTGTTGGCGTTTGACCTCTAAAAGGTTGGACACCAGGGTTGTTATCACCCAAAGCTGTCTGTCCCTTTCTCTGTTATGAATTTGCTAAGAGGCTAACTCCATTAAGCTAGCCTCTTTACTGTACTTCACTAAATCTTTGTGCTTACAATGCTCTCATCGGCCACTTGTGTCAGCAGTCCCAGGGTCAGACCTACATGAACTGCCGAACAGATCGGCCATAAAGTATAACACTGTTACCATTCTGAACCTATGTCTTTAAATTGTGGGATAACTAATGGACAAGCAAAATCACGTCTTAACAGTTTAATGTTCTGACAGATGAAGTGCCTAATAGGTTTTATCTATATGATCCAGCTAAACTAGGGTACAAAATACACTAATCATCAGCAGTGCATTAACTCAGATTTCCATGTTTCCGCTCCCTGATGGGCAATGATGCCAAAGTATTATGTAGCATTTTGACAGAATATACGGGAAAAAGGAGGCAGAGGAAGGGGTAGGGAGATATTACCGATAATAAAGAGGCAAAGCTTGGCAATAAATCAAATAGACAGAGATACAATTGAAGTCCTGCATGAATTTCAACCACTGAGAATTATTCAGAATAGACAATCTTAATCCTATGCTCCAGTGCACAGTGAAGGACTATGCAGAGCTGTTTGCTTGTTCTTGATTTATTTATTTACTCTTCAGTACAGGCATAGGCTGGATTTTTCCCTTCTTTTTTAATAGAGTAAATAGTGTGGGGAAATTGGAGGAGTTATACAGAAATAGTGGTATACCATCAGAGAGTTCATATAAAAAACCCAAGAGACTTTTCCTTGCAGATAGATTTAGATACAATTAGGTGTTAAAAGTGAACCAATTAAAATTAACTGTCAGTCTTCTCCCTTCTCTTAGGGTAGTTACAATGCCTGATAATCCAAATGTACGTATGTACTATTCTATGAATGTATATGCCCTCTCACTGGTTGTGGTGTACTGTAGTGCAGCTCTAAAACATTATTGCTGTATTGTAATTATGGTTTTGAATACAAAAAGTATTATTATTTTTAAAAGTATTAAAGTAGTTGTAATTTGTTGCTATCCTAACTGAATAACAGTAATTTTGTTTTAGACCAAAAAGCCACAGTAGTATATGCATACAGCTAGGTCCACATATTATTTTAGATTCTTTAGACATTTTAGTCACAATTTCTGTTATTACATATCCTAGTTACAGTTAGGAGTAGTACAGCAGACTCTCAGCATTAATTTGAATATTGCATTAATTATAGGGGAATTAAAGTCCTTTTTTATGCACAGTCCCTTAGTTCCAATTCAAATACAATTGGAACAAATTAACATAAGCATAAATACAGTTCTCAGTTTTTTAATACTTTGTCAAGCATCCTTTGCAGGTAAAACCTGCCCGAACTCTAGAACCAGAGGAGATACCCACAATGCTTTTGCTGTCAGCTGTCAGGTTTTTCTGTAGTTTTTAGTCCTGTAAGTCAAATGCATGTTGATTGCATGCTCAGTCATGTTAAATTAAATACTTCAAGTACTTAACTCCTGTGGAATAGCCCACTTAGCGACCTTGCAAAGTTTTGAATTGCTTTTGAAGAACGCTTTGGCTCATTTCCCTCCTATGCTAGGAGTCGATGTCCAGTCAGCTTACTGCATTCGGTCCATAATTATTGTACTGCAGGTTGAATATGTTTTGGTAAAATAAAACCAAAAATTCTCAGTCTCCAAAAGAGGAGTGCTTCAAGATGCAACATCATGCGTGTTCCTGTGGAAGTCATCTGTGTGAAATGTTTGTATTTGACTGGTATTTGACAGTGAGATGAAAAAGTACATAATTAGTTGTGAAAGAAAATTATAAAATTATTTAAATTATAAAATTATATCAGCTGTGATGTGCGAGAGCAACACCCATGCAGTATTAGATTTTTTTATTTCTTCGGGTAGATTTTGTTCGAGCTAACATAATTCAGTTTCACTGTTATTTTTTTCTTTTTTCTAAAGCAAAATCAGCAGTAATCTGCACAGAAAAGTCAGAGAAAGGGAGGATAATGAAATACATGTGTTTTTCCTCAATCATTCTTGTATGATTGTGGAAATGATTTTTCATCCATTCTTTCCAGTGAATGTGCGGCTGTTGGAATAAAGCCTCTCAGAAAATCATTTGACTCTGTCATGATTTTATTCACTTCGGCGTCTGCAGAATAATGGGCTGACCCTAGAAAAGAATCTCAATAGTTTGGGTCAAAGTAAGGGGGAAATAAAAACTATAAATTGAATTAACTTGTGACCACAATAACAGTTAATGCAATGAAGTCTGCTCAGTGGCAGCATAGTGAGAATGTATACAAAAGTTATTTTTAGTTGTTTTTTCATAGAAATAAGTTTCAAAGCTATGAAATCATACTCTTTATTTACTGAAAGACAAAAATAAATAAATAAATAAATAAATAAATAAATACAAGCTTTCGAGGGCTATGCCATAATACCTAAATTCCATCTCTGTATTCACATGTAAGCTTCTCTGTTAATAACTATTAATTAGAGCATATCAGCAAATGGAACATGATTGTCTAAATGGAATATGATTGCTGGTATAATAGCTTTGTTAGTACACTTTGTAATTGTGATGAGGCAATGAAATGAAAATTGATCTAATCAAAAACAATCTCTTAATTCGCTTTAATCTCAAGAATTTGATGGGACATTGTGCCAGAAGCGAACGCATGGGTGAGTGACATGAGCATGCGTTTGAATCTAATTAACTGTGTAATGTGAGAAGTACTGCTGATGAACTAGTCTCAATGTGTGGGCAGGGAAGAAATGGAAATTATTACTAGCTCACGCAGCATACAACTGGATGAGAGAGAGCGCTTGCACAGAAATGAAAGCCATATAGAATCTCTAAATATCTTCATAGTCTTATAAACACATTTTCTAGATTGCTATCCTTTGTTTGCATATGTATCCACCTGGCATATAAAGTCCCTTTGTATGCAGATAATAAAACACTTCATCATCTGCTCTGTCCTGTAAACAGTGACAAACAGTGCTCCCCCACTCTACACGTAATGAAAACCTTCAAAGGTCAAAACATTCATGCAGTAAAAAGAATCAGCTGGTATTGTTAGATGTCGCTTACTGTATCATATCCATTTGCTGCTGAACTCAGCTGACCCCATATTAACTGTCAGTCACAGCTCAAATTAAAAAATAAAAGCATTATGTTGATGGTTTTTGTGGACTGCATTTGTTAAGAGTGTAATAGATAAAATTACTAAGCTAATTAATTTCTGTAATCCCAATGATCTTTTTACCTGCTGGAAAAAAATATTGCAATTTACCTTCCTTATTCCATCGTAATTTCCGTGTGAATGAAGAATTTGAAACCAATTTGAATACGGTTTAGATTTTGCCTTGCAGTGATATAAATAAGTGATAAACTGTTGCCTTTATGAGAACTGCAAATTAAACTGTGACGAATTTTGAGGCAAATAAGATGTTTCAGGATATTTTTTTAGCACTTTGGCCACTATTACGGCTCTAAAAATAAAATAACTTTGAATTAATATCACCAGCATTTAGCATTTTATATCACGTAGGCTGACAAACAACATTCTGTGACCAAGGGAGGAAACAGATAAACAAAATAGATCACGGGTTTTATAGCAACATAACAACATGCAGGAATTAATCCTTCTGTGTCCTTTTTTAGACACTTGACCTCCAGTTAAAAGTACTTTTCTCCTGCGCTTTGAAATCATACTTCAGCTAGATATCATGTCACAAGCATGCACTTGTCAGTAGTCTTTAATATCATTGCTGCTTCACTGCTTCAAGTCTGAAAATGAGAAACATGTCATTACTTGTTAAACCCACTTATCAGGCCTTTGCTATGTGAGCCCCAAGAGATGAAAACAACCTTCCAGAGGTTGTCAGGTTAGCTAACTCGGTGTCCTCCTTCTAAAACTTCCCTTACACACACATTTTAGTAAAAGACCTATTCTTTAAAGCAAATGGGCTTTGGTTTTATATTTGTGAAGAATATGTACAACAGCATGCTTTCCCTGTGCACAGATGCTTCAGCACCTCAATAAATGCATGAAATTAACTGATTTCCCTTAGGTCAGCTTAATCTTTAGACTCTCTAACGACAAACAGCGCGTACAGTTTTATCTACAAACGACAGAGAAAATCTGAAGGTATTTATGTTTTCTACTGATTATAAAAAATAGGCTGAATGTTACAACATTAGGAGCATTTTAATATAAGAAATAATATAAAGACTAAGTACTGACAATATCTAAACAGACAGTTTCATTTCCCAGCAGTATATCCAGTCTTTGAATGATCATGAATCTAATTTGCAAAACGGCTACTTTAAAAATAAATTGAGTACATGCGTCCACTGGTGGTGTATCCCCTGGATCACCATGCAAACTGACACAATATTGCAGTAGGTAGCAAATAAAAGCCCACTTGAAAATAATTTTAGACATGTAACACACAGTATAAGAAAAACCTGTGATGCTACATTTCTAAGACAGCCCAGATAACAAGCCCAACAGAGTCAGTGTTTTGCTGCAAGTGAACTGACTCAGATGTTCTGCAGAAGGCTGAGAATAAACCTTTTTTGTGTTTGTGTAGGTCAAAAAAAAAAAACAGTGGAAAAAAACAACACCAAAGCCGTGTGCTGACTACAGGACAGAGGGGTAGCAGAGGAAAGACACCTCTGATGAGGTGTTTTAGAGAGGCGATGCTGTGCACTGGAACATATTGAGGTTGTGCATTTCAGATATTCAGACTTTATCGTACAGTATTTATCTCTTGTTTGTTAAGTGAGTAATTTTGCCTGCGATTATTGTTGATTAGAACTATTATTTGCAAGATAAATGGCAAATAATCTTGAATTCATTCTAGCATTTGAAAAATGCAAAGATACAATGACGATACCAAAATATTATTTAACTGTGTCAAATTCCGGTTCACTCAATAGAAACAAACTACTGTAGAAATAAACTACTGTCTCTGTACACACAAATGTTTTCTGTTAGTTTGCTTGATTAGAGCTTTAGAGCTTTTCTCTGTATGTTGAAGGCTCTTTGTAGACTTTATATTTGACTAACATTTCTATCTTAGCTTGATTGTGCTATCCATGTTTGCTCTGTTGCATATAAGGGATTGGATTTTAAATTCTTAAAACACGAATGAAATGTTTCAAAATGCAGTTGGTGAATACTTTAAGTTTATGAAGTTTATGAATCTTACAGCCAGCATTATGGGGCGATCGTGGCTCAAGAGTTGGGAGTTCGCCTTGTAATCGGAAGGTTGCCGGTTCGAGCCCCAGCTTGGACAGTCTCGGTCGTTGTGTCCTTGGGCAAGACACTTCACCCGTTGCCTACTGGTGGTGGTCAGAGGGCCCGGTGGCGCCAGTGTCCGGCAGCCTCGCCTCTGTCAGTGCGCCCCAGGGTGGCTGTGGCTACAATGTAGCTTGCCATCACCAGTGTGTGAATGGGTGGATGACTGGATATGTAAAGCGCTTTGGGGTCCTTAGGGACTAGTAAGGCGCTATATAAATACAGGCCATTTACCATTTACCATTAGTGGGCCGTGTGCTTTAAACTGAAATCCACTCCCCAGAGTTTGTGTCCTGGAACTTGCATTAACCAAAGTGAACAGCTTTCTTTGAGCATCTAGTGTGACTAGGCAGCGTGGATCACTATATCAGAAAAACAGTCATTCGATGCATGGTTGCGCTGTTATCTCATCTTCAGTGCTTGTTGCTGCCTGTTGATGTTATATTGCCAGTCTCAAGGGAGAGGGGCACAGGCGTCCCACACAGTGAATTAGTCAGTACTTAACCCTGACAGTTTCTTCTAGCCTCCTGTTTCTCCTCTAATTACCATCCCTTCCTAGCCAGTAATTAAGTCATCCCACAGCGGGGGCTTTTTACCACTAGGTTGGAGAAGGAAAGTGGCATAAAGTCCCTCCCCAGATCAGCTCCTGTTGATTTTCCCAAACCTATATAAAGCTGAAAAATGCAGATCAACGCCCAGTTTCTGCAGTACTCCAGTGATTGTAATTGCAATAGCCCCAAGATGACTTTGTGTTGTGTGTGTATGTGTGTGTTTGTGTCTTCCAAGTGTGTATAAAAGAAACAGATTAGAGTAGAGGGAATAAAAACAGATTAAAGTTAAACTGATATTTTCTGTGCCCCACAGTAAACAACGCTTCCAGTGTGTCTGTCACGTAAAAGTTTTTCAAAAGAAGTTTTAAAAAGAAAATAATTGCTCATTCGATGCACAACAGTGATAATGGCAACTCGAGAGATTTTAGCAGTGCTGGATTTTCAGCTTGCCTGATTGGCTGAGACGAGTGCTTGAAATCCAAGTGCTGGAAGTCGTTACTGCTTCAGTCAGCAAATGGGAATTCGTGTATGCTGCCAAAGCACGAGAAGGCAGCCAAAATCCTTTTGGTGACAACATGTTTGTGAGTCATCTAATTTGCTCAATCACTAAAGCATCACTAGGAAATGTGAAATATTTATATATACATTACAGCATTTATCTGTGATTTTTTTTTTTTTTAACGTAGGCAGCCAACTGTGGAGAGCTGTCAGAAAGTGAGAGATGACTTGCAAGTGGAATCCATGGCTGGACTTGGGGACATTGCCATTACATGGTCAGCATCTTAAACCTTGAGGCCACCTGGATGCACTTTTACTGTGTTCTGCTCAATGACAATACAATAGAACAGGTGACATACGGCTTCAGACTGTACACAATAATACTGCAAAGGTGCAATATAGTGCTGTTCAATTGTTGCTTAACAGAAAAAAAACAACACTAAGCTCTCTTTTTGCTTCATATTGCAGGTGGCATTGTTATTTATCTTATTATGTTTTCTCATTACATTCATTCTGTCTGCGCACACAGTGTGTCATTATTAGACGGTCTCTGTCACTGCCTCACAGCTAAAAACAATAAATGAGTAGCAGTTACATGAAAGAAGTGTACGTGTATTGGTAGAGAAGTGCATGGATGAATAGAGATAGCCGAAACTCTACGCAATTTTCTCCTGGTCCACAGAATCTGTGTCTAAGTGAATGTAAGTTTAAAAAATTTTGGCAGAAGAAAAACCCATCATTTTCTAAGTAGAACCATGATTAGATGCAGAGAATGTGTTAATAATGTAGGCTTTGGTTGTTGTTGGGGTTTTTTGTTTTTGTTTTTTTGAGTGCTGCACTTTGCTTCATGGTATTTGTGAGTCATCTGAACCACTCCAGTGCGTCTGTGTTCATCCTCACCTTGACTATGACCTCACTGCCAGTTTACCTGTCTGCTCCCCTCTTCCTTGTTTTGATACTGAACTCAGCGGATCCCCTTCAGTGTCTCTAACACTTATATACATTTTCTTTATCACACACTTTTAGCACCTTCCTGTCTCCCTGCCTAATGGCAATCCAGACCCTCAATGTCTCTGTCCTCTTTCTTCAGTCTGTTTCATCCTTCCTGACTTCCCGTCTGCCTCCCTCCATCACTTCCTTTGGCTACAGCATGCTGAATTAAACATTTCTGCAGCCTCTCTCAGCAAATCTGCCGACTACATCAAATCCTCCTTTGCTCACTCTATCCAATTACAGATGGCTCATCCAAACTAATTCGAAACCTGAGTCGGACAAATGTAACACCTTTATATCTTTTTAAAAAACAAATGAGGTACATATCAGCACATTTAAATATTCACTCTTGATGTATGAGTTAAGTTTTCCTTTTAAAATGTACAGATGTTAAGATATTGCAATTGGAAAAAAAAACGTAGGGGTGGGAGTGTGGTCCGAGATTCAGAGCTTTCTGTTTGATGAACTGTTTAATTTTAGAAACGGAGGAAAATGAGTTTGGACATGCAAATTAGAATAGCAGATTATTCATTTTAGTGCTGATCAAGTGGTCGTCTAAAAACTGATTACATTTAGGAATAATTAACACCATGAAGGAAATTTCCTTTGAGAAGTATTCTTGGTAAATTTAATTAAATAAAAGCCTATCGTGGTTGCAAAAACCCTAAATCAAACTAGCCAAACTGGGGAACATAAACTTGAAAAAAAGAAGAAAAAAGCCAAACAAAAACAAGCTATGATGGTGATCATGGCTCAGTGCAAATTCTTTTTAGTTGTTATGTTTGGTATGGTGAAATACATGATATTTAATGATAACACAGTTGAGCTCCAAACTACTCATATCATTAAATGTGTATCCTTATGTTATTAGCTAGGATTAGTAAACCATTAGTGACCTGACATTAGACCTCGTATAATTCAATAACATTTTTTCACTCAGCAGTCAGCTCTCTGAGATTCCTCAAACTATTTATCTGCTTTTGTAGAAAGAGTTTCGTACAGTATGATGGACAAATGCTTTAGTGGGAAATTTTGTCATATTTCTGTACGACCTTGTAGTCAAAGTGTTGTTGCAGACTCACTGTGGAGATGTGTGTTTGTCTAATTGCCACAGTAACATGAGAGTGCTGCAGCTCCGTAACAAAAACAAAGCATGGAAAATAATAATGCCATTTGGAGTGCACAGCACGTAATATTGTCTCGGAACAGTCAAAATATGTGTAATGAGTCGCCAAAAGGGAAATGAGACTCGGTGAGGAAATCACACATGTAGCTATGACACTTTGGCGCAAGTAGTTCTCCAAACCAAATTTCCAACTTGGAAAGCATGAGGATCTCTGGGAAATTATTGCCATTGAGCTCCTGCTGCCACAGGTAAGGAAAAGAGAAGAATTGCTACGTCTACCAGATGCTGGTGGTTTGTCCAGATGTCCAGATTTACAAGCAGCTTTTACTGCTGGATTATCTTAACAGTCAAGAATCTCATGAATTAAGGAACAAAGGAAAAACACTTGCAATAAGAGGCAAATACTTTCATGTTTTCACATGAACCCAAGCACACAACTTTGGACAATGTCGAAAAAATCAGGTCAGGACACTGTTTGAAGTTGACCTTTTCACATGTAGCACACAACAGGAGATAATGTGCTTCAGAGGCATTCTCACTACTGGTTTAGGTGCCCACCAACAAGCTGTAAATTCTTTAGACACTCACTCAATAGGGTATTGCGCAGACTTTGTAGGCAGCCGAAAGCAAGTTTGATTAAGATTCAATCTGACTGAGCAGGACATTTCTTAAATAGAGCTTTGACCGATGATGATGAGACAGATGCAGGGCTGGAAGGGACGAAAGTACAGTGAAAGTGGGTTTTATAGTGTTTTTTTCAAAAGGCTTTACTAAGTCAGTATAGAGACAGAGTACAACAGAGGAGTGCAACAAAGAAAATCTAAATTTCCTTTGTGAAATAAGTTATAATACTTGTGTTCAACATTTTTGAATCAAAGTCCAAAGATTGAACTTCTTTTGTTATGAGATTTTAATTTAATTTAGCATAATATTTTCGCAGGTCATTGCAGGATTTTGATCGGATCCTTGGATACATTTTGAGGGTTGCTGAGCTCTGACTTAGTGACAAGAGAAGCTCTATCAGACCTCTCTATTCATCCTGCACAGCTTTTCAGAGTACAATCTATGAAAGCCATGCATTTTAATAAATATTTTTTATTCTAAATAACAACCCTCATCCTGCTTCTTTGATTACAGTGCAATGCTGATTTGAGGCCTTTAAAATGCATTAATGGCTACCAGATTTGCATTTATATTGGATTTTTTTTCCCAAACACGCAAGAACCTGAGATTGAGCTCTGCGAACAAAGACCAGACAGAGAACACGCATCATCTGAAACACATTCGACCCTATAATAGAGTACAAGCAGGAGCACGAGTGATGCTAGTGTGAGCAAAACAGGCCATCGAATTTCACCACTAACACCTTATTCAGCTGAGCTCTGATATAAAAAACTGTATGCAGCCAGCAGTTAAAGTGGCTTTTTTGACCAAAATACAATAAAGGAAATATATATGACAAAGAGTAAGATTCTGTTTAAAGACTGCAATCAGCAGGGAGAGGGTGGCGACAATTACTCATACAAAGAACACTCCAATAATTTCTTTAAGACACATAAGCCTAGAGGGAGCAGATAATTGGTGCCTTCCGGTGTGTGTGTCTCTCCCCTTGAAGCGGCAATGACCTTTTCAGAGCACTAGACGCAGGGCTGGAACCTTCTAATTCCGTGTTTATCCTTCAAATTAGGCACACTGCCCATGTTATTAAAGATGGGGGAGATTTGTTTGTTGCTGATCAGGTTGGCATTGTCCACACCGCGTGCCTCCGGGGTAATCTCTCTTGATAAGTGAACCCGAAAGGAATGGATGCTTTGTCTCTCTGCAAATCTGATTCAACCACTTTCCACCACTAAATTGTTGAGGCAGAGAAAGTCCCCGGGGAAATTTACAAAGCGATTCAGTCCTCATTGGTTGTTAGAGCAGAGCACGCCTGGGCAATCATGTGCCAAGCAGGACCAAGGCTATGTATGATTTCATTCCAAACAAACACTACATCAGTCGATGTCACTCCACCTTCCTGGTTGAAGATGCGCTAATCACTGAAATTATCTGAAGGTCGAGGTTGGAATGATTTAAAGCTCTTGACCTTTGGCAACAATTTCATGCATTCCTCTTAGATACTTTGGGGTTGTTTTTTTTTGCAAAATGTATATGCTGTGCCTAGAAGTATTTCTCATTTTTGTACACTAATAGGCATCACAAGATCATTTAAATGTCAGACGGAAATAAAAAAGATCTATCAAAGTTTGAATTGTTTACAGATGCCTCGTATAGGTATGGATAGTTGATTGTTTTAATGAGAAACACATCATTTTTTCATACTTTAGGTTTAATTGACTTGTCATGATGAAGGGGATATCTAGAACTCATGGCTGAATTTGATGCCACTAATGGTTTGTTAAGTGTGAAAAACAACAGGAACCACCTGGGCCCACCAATAGTCCCAGAAGCACCTGACGTACATACACACACTCTGTTTTAATAAATCACTGCAGCATCACAGACAGGACTCGACGGCTGTACAGTGTCTGCGGAAAGCAGCTTCTGAAGTTTTGCCTCTGAGATTCATGTCTCTGTGCAACATCCTGCTCTGTCAAGTTACGCATTATGCAAATGCATTGTTTACCGTTCATGTGACAATATCAAGGAGTGAAAGTCAGTGGGGACCAAGGGCTGTGGCAAGTTACCAAGTGAGACGAAGGAAAGCAAGACAAGCAAGTCTGTGAAAGAACTGCCAAAGAATGAGGCAAATGATTCTCTTACTCTGTTTGCAGTCTTTCTATAATTCCGACTTAGCAGACTGTAGGGGGATGATAGGAAATCAAAGCACATCATTCTGAGAAAGATAGATTTAAGCCATCTGATTTTTGTACTTTTGCTTCTTTGTGTGAGCACTGAGGAGGCTGGTGATGTAAAGCAACAGAATGTATGTTGCATGTTATGGATTATGTTGCAACTAATGAATGTCAAACTCTATGATTTGGGCATAAATAAGTAAGTGGTGCAAAATTAATATTTAATTGAACTGAACTGATTTGAACTGGGCTGAATCAAAGTGAACTGCAGTGCAATGAGTTTAATTTAATCGAGTGAATAACACATTTTTGTGGGCCTAATTGCTCAGTCAAACTAGAATAAAAATAGAATATTAACATTCGTGAGAGTTTGAAAAATTAGTGGTTGTTTACAGAATTGCTGGAATTGCTGAGGTCCTGGGACAGATTGGCAACTAGTCCACGCTGTACCCTCGCCACGAGGTTAAGTATGCAACACCCTTAATTTCTGGGTGATCGCTTTTGATCGCAAGGTGATTGCCTAAGTCACCTTTGTCTGAGGCATCTTGTCTCCAAACGGCTGCGGTCTAACTGAGGGTAAATGCAGCAAATAATGACCATCTAATTCATAAACACAGACAGATCTATCAGACAATCGATGAGTCCAGCTCATCTGTGACATAAGTCTTTGCAATAGGGGACTTGACCTGGCTGCCAACTAGTTGTTATATTCCTATTTAAAGCAAGCTTGCCAAGCACCTATGTCCTCTTGCAGTTAAATATTTTTGCAGTTAAACAAGAAGTTGAAGAAATTGAGCTGATATTTCTCTAATTATGAATAAGATTCGACTAAATATAACGGGGAAAATGATTCATTATTCCCCTACCGAATTTGTTAGTTTGCCCACTTACAAAGACATGAACAGTCTCCAATTTTTATGGCAGTTTCACTTTACTAGTGAGAGGCAAAATATTAACCACAAATCCAGAAAAAGCACATTACATAAAAATTATAAATTAATTTGCACGTTATTTAGTGAAATAAGTATTTGGTCTTTAAGAAAACATAGCTTAGTACTTTTTGGAGAAACCCTTGCTGGCAAGCAAAGCAGTAAGCCATTTCTTATAGTTTGTCACCAGGTTTGCACATATCTCAGGAGGGATTTTGGCCCATTCCTCTTTTTGATACTCTCAAAACTCTCCCTTTAGCTTTTTGGCTGCCCCTTGTCAACTTCAAGCTTTCACACCCTCCTTTTGTGTTCTGGCTGAGAGAAATAGGTTTGTCATCCAGGATTTTATGGTAGATGGCCCCATCCATTGGCCTCTCAATGCAATAAAGTTGTCCTATACCCTTATAAGAAAAACAGCATAAGGTTTCCACATTTGTGCTTGACTGTGAAGGATAGTATTCTTTGGGTCAAATTAAGCATGTCTCTTCCTCCCAACATGGCGGTTCAAGTTCAAGCAAAAGAGCTCAGTTTTGGTTTCATCTGACTGCACCATTTTATCCCAGCCCTTTTCTGAATCATTTAGATGTTCACTGGCAAGCATAAGACAGGCCTGTACATGTGCCTTCTTGAGCAGAGGGACCTTGTGGACTTTGCAAGATTTCAACTAATTATGGTGTTATGTGTTATGTAGTTCTGGGATAATCCAACACCTTTCTCACATTCTCATGATCATCCTCACCCCATGAAGCAAGACCTTGAATGGAGCTCCAGAATGAAGGTGATTGACGGTCATTTTATTTCTAATTCTCAACAAGCTTTTTGCTGTCTTTGAGCACATTACAGCCATGTGCAGGTCTACGGTCTTGTCTCCGACATCCTTTGACTGGTCTTTGGTGGTGGAGAGGTTGTAATGTAAGAAACTGAATCTGTTGACAGGTTTTCTTTTATGGACATAATGAGTTATGAATCAAGATGATGAGTATCTGTATTTGACTGATTCTTTGTGATCTGTTTATCACACGGGCACACGGCCAATCTGTTGGAGCCAGAAATCTGTCTGGTTTGAAGGGGATCAAATAATTACTTCACTCAATGACATGCCAATCTATTCATAATGTTTATGGAGCGTTTTGTCTGGGTTTTTGGTTGATGTTCTGTCTGTCTCAATTGAAATGAAACTACAATAAAAAATAGAAACTGTTCACTTTTTGTAAATGAGCATGCTTACAAATTTATCAGGGGATTAAAAAATCATTGGAGGTTTTTATTTTACCAGTTTTATAAATTATTTCGATTATCATAAAGTTAAAAACTTGTATTTCAATTTACTAATAAAAATGGCTCGCAACATCACACAATAATTTCACTATTGCAGGAGAACAGTATGGAAAACCTAAAAGATTATTTTTGCGACACAGGTGGTATTAGTTACATTAAAATTAAAAAAAAGTGCTCACTGTGAAACAGACTGAACCAGCCATTGCCTACATTTAAAAAATAATCACAGAGTTACTGTAAAAGTACAGCAGTCAAAGTTTATCACACCATTCACATCTGCCTCTACTTTACCTGACCTGCATCTCTGTCATCCACTGTCCACACTGCTCAATCCACACCCCTCCTCAGCCAGGCTCATCAGGCTGAAACCCATCCGATTCGGCTGCTCTGCTCTGGATTTCACTCTTTATTTCCTAGGATTAGTACTCCACACTCTGGACTCTCTGCTCAGTTCAGCTACAGTTCCCCTGCTGCTCTGCACAGCCGGTAACTTGCCAGGTTCTCCATGTGTACCGTCACGCGCACCCCCACTCTGACCCAGCTCAACATCCCATCGGTGACCTGTTTTGCCCTGCAGTAATTATTCTTCTTTTCTCTAGATATACACTTCGCACAGTCTTGTAAGTTTATGAGTAAGCAATATATGTTGCTAAGCAGTTTGGCATGCCACAATTGCTGTTTTAAATTAATTTCTGTGGGGTCAAAATAACGTCCTTGAAGGTTCTAGGTACAGTGGGGCAAAAAAGTATTTAGTCAGCCACCGATTGTGCAAGTTCCCCCACTTAAAATGATGACAGAGGTCAGTAATTTGCACCAGAGGTACACTTCAACTGTGAGAGACAGAATGTGAAAAAAAAAAATCCATGAATTCACATGGTAGGATTTGTAAAGAATTTATTCGTAAATTAGGGTGGAAAATAAGTATTTGGTCACCTCAAACATGGAAAATCTCTGGCCCTCACAGACCTGTAACGTCCTCTGTAAGAGGCTTTTCTGTCCCCCACTCGTTACCTGTATGAATGGCACCAGTTTGAACTCATCATCTGTATAAAAGACACCTGTCCACAGCCTCAAACAGTCAGACTCCAAACTCCGCCATGGCCAAGACCAAAGAGCTTTCGAAGGACACCAGGAAAAGTATTGTAAACCTGCACCAGACTGGGAAGAGTGAATCTACAATAGGCAAGCAGCTTGGTGTGAAAAAATCAACTGTGGGAGCAATCATCAGAAAATGGAAGACATACAAGACCACTGATAATCTCCCTCGATCTGGCGCTCCACGCAAGATCTCATCCCGTGGGGTCAAAATGATCATGAGAACGGTGAGCAAAGATCCCAGAACCACACGGGGGGACCTGGTGAATGACCTGCAGAGAGCTGGGACCAAAGTAACAAAGGTCACCATCAGTAACACACTACAACGGCAGGGAATCAAATCCCGCAGTGCCAGACGTGTTCCGCTGCTGAAGCCAGTGCATGTCCAGGCCCGTCTGAAGTTTGCCAGAGAGCACATGGATGATACAGCAGAGGATTGGGAGAATGTCATGTGGTCAGATGAAACCAAAGTAGAACTTTTTGGTATAAACTCAACTCGTCGTGTTTGGAGGAAGAAGAATACTGAGTTGCATCCCAAGAACACCATACCTACTGTGAAGCATGGGGGTGGAAACATCATGCTATGGGGCTGTTTTTCTGCCAAGGGGACAGGACGACTGATCCGTGTTAAGGACAGAATGAATGGGGCCATGTATCGTGAGATTTTGAGCCAAAACCTCCTTCCATCAGTGAGAACTTTGAAGATGAAACGAGGCTGGGTCTTCCAACATGACAATGATCCAAAACACACCGCCTGGGCAACAAAGGAGTGGCTCCGTAAGAAGCATTTGAAAGTCCTGGAGTGGCCTAGCCAGTCTCCAGACCTCAACCCCATAGAAAATCTGTGGCGGGAGTTGAAAGTCCGTGTTTCTCGGCGACAGCCCCAAAACATCACTGCTCTCGAGAAGATCTGCATGGAGGAATGGGCCAAAATACCAGCTACTGTGTGTGCAAACCTGGTAAAGACCTATAGTAAACGTTTGACCTCTGTTATTGCCAACAAAGGTTATGTTACAAAGTATTGAGTTGTATTTTTGTTATTGACCAAATACTTATTTTCCACCCTGATTTACGAATAAATTCTTTACAAATCCTACCATGTGGATTCATGGATTTTTTTTTCACATTCTGTCTCTCACAGTTGAAGTGTAGCTCTGGTGCAAATTACTGACCTCTGTCATCATTTTAGGTGGGGGAACTTGCACAATCGGTGACTGACTAAATACTTTTTTGCCCCACTGTATGTAACTGAATCACTACAGGTGAAGTAATATTGAAATATATTAGCTTTAATTTGTATCTTTTTTTCTTCTTTTATTATTATTATTATTTTTATTTTTATATTATTTTGTATATGTGGCTGCATTTTTTCTTTTTATCCCACAGACCCCAAAAATTGACTTAATGATAAATAAACTAATTTTAGGAATAGTTGTGCAGTATGTTGATGGACTAATTTTAAAATATCAATTCCAACCCAGTTGGTATTCCTATATATGTAGATGACAACAAATTTACAATTTCTAATGATTTATCACAATTAATCACCATGTGATTCAATTCAATTCAATTCAACAGTAACCTCATGACCCTTTATTTCTTAACGCAAAGACCTAAATATATTATAGAAAAAAACCAACATTCAGATGACCCCCTGTCAGTAAAAACTTGGTGATGATGGGAAGGAAAAACTCCCTTTTAACAGGAAGAAGCTTCTGCTAGGATCTTGCTCAGGGACGGCCAATCATATTTGCGGTGAAAGGAGGATGACAGGACAAACAGACTGGATGTAAATGCCAAGTTTTGCCTATGTTATTGTAGGGTCTTTGCTTTACAATAAAAAGCCCCTTGAGACAACTGTTGCTGTGATTCAGTGGTATGTAAATAAAATTAAAATAAATTACATTGAAAATTAAAATAAAAATTCACCAGAAACTGATAGCTGACTGACTCCATTCTCTTGACTTTTTTGGTGTCTTAGCACGAAAGTCATTTTAAGAATACTGCTTCAACATTAAAAACCTACTCTGTTGTCTACAGTGTATTGGTCTACAGTAGCAAGCTAAAGCAAGGAGTCTTATCCGCACTTCATTAATATAATAAAACAATTTCACGGGGGTGAGACTGGCTGCATCTAAATATAAAAAAGTACACTTAATGGGTTAAAGATGTACAGAGTTCAGCTTTTTGCAACTAAAATCTCAAAATCTGAAAATAGCAAAGCCGTAAAAAGACATTCCCCTAAAAAGCATGAGTGGCATCAGTACACAGGCTGAAAGTGAACTCACCTATAAATTTTATATCTAGTCGTAAATCCTTGGCGGAATCTTTCCACAAAGGACAGATAACTCCGAGAGTGGTGGAAAGGTCCGCGGTCAGAGATGAGCCAGTCATATTGCTTGGTGACATGTTGTTCAGTGGCCAACGGATCCTGGCGGGAAGACTGAACTGTTATATGGTCCCATATAAACAGGAAGCAGATGACCTCAATAAACCTCCAGTTCATGCTTTTTTTTAAGCCGCTCTCTGTTCATTCTCGCTCCATTATGTGGAGACCTGATGGGAGAGAAGAGCAGAGGGAAGGGGGGGAAGGAGATGCAGAGAAAGAGAGTTGTTACATGACAAAGTCTATTTTAGCGGTACAAGAAGATGTCATAGAGTTAGGTTAATTGTCTTGTACCGAACAAATAAGACAGTGCCCTTGTCATTGTCACTTCACTGTGACATGGTGTATATTTATTTTCTGCTCTTTCTTAGCTTTGCGCCCCCTCCATGTCTGGATTTTTTTTTTCTTTGTTCTTAGGAAAACATGCACATTCTGCCTCTTCATACATAGACTGTTTTTTGTTTTTGTTTTTTATTAACACTTTCTCCAGTTATGTAATAGCTATCATTATAATTTCTGACAGGGTTAGAGGCAACTTGACTTGTTATGACACTCATCCACTAACATGCAAGACACTCATCCACTAACATGCAAGATCAACATCTCCCTTTGACCAATGGTGGCAGTTATTACCAGAAGAAACTTTCAGTTAGACCACTGCTTTTGTCATCACACAAATCTTATTATTACATATAATGTTGTTCTGTAAATATGTCACAAACAATACACAATAAAAGCAAAAGAATCAATAGGAAAAGTTCATCTAAAAGCACCAGCCAGAAACCTGCCTCTCATTGGGAAGCATATACATAACATGTGCATGCTATAGCATTACTAACCCAGTTTAATACTTAAATACTGTTAAATTAAAAGTGGAAAAAAAATTTTGGACATTAAAAATTATTCATTTTCTCTTTGTACTCCTTGTGCTTTTGAATGAAAATATCTATTTGACACTGAAATTATGCCTTGCAGTTTCCGATAAGAAAAAAAAAGATTTTCATCAGTAATTGCATTTAAGAACTCTGGCCCCTGGCCGTGGAGCAACAGTGTGCTATTAAGTGCTACTCTATGCAAAAATTTCCCCTCCCTTCATGGTTTATTACACAATAACACATCATAAAAGAGCAGGGAAAATTTAATGGGCCTAATCTTTTCCAGTTAAATACATGATGAACTGCTTGATTGCCAAAGTTAAACTAATCATAGTATACGGATGGGGAAGGTTTTTTCTTTTTTTTAATTATTATTATTATATTTCTTTTTCTTCTGTCATGTCATGGCTCAAATTAGCACGTCAGTTAAATTAATTCTATATTTTTTATTATTTAAACAATGTTTCATCTCCTTGCAAAAATACTTGGAAGAATCAGAGATCATTTGAATATCAACTTATATAACTAGCAATAATCACACTGCCATATTTGAAATATAAGCTGATTGTAATGAAATTTCAACTTTCCTCCAATAACACTTTATTCCCGCTTTAATAGCAGTCATGTTTTATGTTAATTACGTTAGACTAATTTGAGCTTGGCTGTCAGAATGAAACAATATAATGAGACAGAGAGAGGAAATACTGACCAGGGATTAATACTTTTGTGATTGTGCTAAAATGAGCAGTGAGCATTTTTGTAATGCCATGTCAAAAGAAAATGTGAGATTTTTTTTTTAATATATAAATTAAATTTTTTAAACGGTTTATAGGAGTGCTGTCTGCATACAGCAGTCTACTTTATAATTAATAACAATTCTTTAATGAGTTATGAGTTATATTGTTATCTGAGAACTACATGCACATCCAGTACAACAGGCCAATAAATAATGGAAATGACAAATCAAAGTTTCTCCATTTTTAATTGCTAATGTAGAGACAAATGCTGTTTGCATGATGCATTTTCATGAAAGTTTGTGCATAGCTCTTTGTGTACATTACTATGGTTGGAGAGTGCATTGCTTCCTTCATAAATGTGTTTGCTTTTGAGTTATTCATATACATAAAATCAGTGGATATTTCTCCTATAAAGTAGCTGGTATAGTGGTTTTCAGATAAAGGCTGACCTGCTGTGACGGCTCTGTGCATAACGCTCATGGACGTTTTAAAGTTTTAATTTATTACTAATTATTTAATTAGAATTAATTATATATTCTGGTCATGAATGAATCAAAATGCGACTAAATTGAAAATTGGTAGAAAGTAATATTACTATTATGTAGTTAATAGGAATATTCCATACTGTATAGCATGTGTATTTTCTGTATACTGTATATACATATAACATTTCATACATGTGTATGTATATGTTACATACACCAAACACAGCAAGCATAATTTGTTGAGGATTTATGAAGAATCACAGGATCACTGTACAGTAAAAATATACATCTTCTTCATGTACAGAATTCACCTTACACGTCCTTATGTGCCTATTTATTATATTAATGACTAACTGGTCGTCTTTCTCACTATTACTTACTGACTTACTGCAACACTTGATTTAGTTACTTTGTGCTCTTAGCAGTTGCACTACCATAAAAACCATGTCTACAGCTGACCCAGTACTCTGTCATTTCCACCACCTGGAGCATTAGTCTGAAACCTCTTAGTGAGCGCATTTACATTCATATGGCCACCTGACAGAGTAAATCCTCAGTCAGGTTTATTCATACGTAGATGGCTGTCTCTCTTGTACTGCCAAAAAAAATGATCTCACGACAGATTTTTTTCCTGCTGGCTTTGTGAGTTTCCCATCTGAACATTTTCACACTCTGTACCAAAATGTACCTGATAAAACTGAGTCTTGACCGAGCACAAGTAAGTGGTTATACTAAATGCTGAGTAACTATGTATAGTCGGTCAATTTATATTAAATTTTTTACGATGCTTTTTATTAGTAGTACTGTGTTAAAATAATAGTTTACGCATTGACTGTGTGAAGCCTTTAAAATGTGAGGGCCGCACCTTCATGAATCAGTGCTCATTGGTGAAAAGCAATGTCCACATGGGGCAAGGTGATGGACTTGTGGTATTTGAGGGGCTGAGGCATGTGGTGCAGTGAACCAGCTGCACAGCTGGAAATGTGATGGGATTAGGAATCAGATACACTCTTTTTTGAAGGTTTAAAAGTCTTTCAGTTTATATATGAAAGCTACAGAGAGCATTTGCCACATTTCTCCCATGAACACGCTTATGCTCACGTGCATGAAATGCTGATTCACAAGGAGCAAATCAAAGTAAATAAGCCACTAAGGACGGTGATGTTAAATTAGCTTGGGAGAAGATAACATACTTGGTTAATCACTATTACCCAGGTCCTAAGAGAACTGTTCAGTGTAGGAAACCGATGAATGTCATCACAAGGAGAGCCAAATAATTTGGAAGAGAACCACAGGGAGGGTTTAACAACTGGATGGGGTGTCAACCATCCAGTCCCTCATTGACAGAGAGATACTGGATGCATTTGCATGCACTAAATTCTGTGAGGGAATATGAGGATTTTGAGAACAAATATCAGAGATAGCCTTAAGGCAAGAAAATACAAATGGCACGTTGTCATACATCACAGAGGTCTGGCTCTAATAACTTACTTTTAGGATTATGTTAGACTGTATTTAAACATTACCCACAAGAGAAAATAAAACATCATGGCCTCACTGATGATTTTTTTCAAACATCTCATAACGATTCTCCACGTTTTGATGTAGATAGATAGTAGAGGTGGGAATCACCATACATCCCACGATACGATATTATCACAATACTTAACGCACGATACGATATTACTGCAATTTTTAAAAATATTTTGCGATATTCAGATTCTGTACATAAAGGTAAACTTTATCAATATTCATTTTATCTAATAACAAAGTCTCACACTCAGTCTTTCTCTCATTTCAGTCAGTTTTATTGTTGAAAACTGAACGGTTTGTATTACAGTCTAGTCCAACTTACTATCTGGTACAATTATAGCTATTCTGAACTATGAAATTTGTGAAAACTATGCAGCCCCTTCAGCAACTGAAGAATTTGAAAGTAAATTAAAACAAAATATAATTTTACATTAAATAAAAAAGTTTTAAACTTAATTAAAATAAAACATGTCTTAAATGAAAATAAGTAAACTGTCATGTTCATTGCTGCCATAAAAAAAAGTTAAACACATTTGGACAGTGAAGGAATGTCAGGATTCTTGCTCAGAAAAAGGATCAACATGCTCTGAAGTCAGAGCATGTTCCAGTCCACAAAAACTTTTTTGTAACATTAGCAAACAAAATATCACGATACTACACAGTATCGATTTTTCCCCCACCCCTAATAGATAGATAGATAGATAGATAGATAGATAGATAGATAGATAGATAGATAGATAGATAGATAGATAGATAGATAGATAGATAGATAGATAGATAGATACTAGTTTCAGCCTTCTGAATTGGTTTATTGATCTGGTATCTCTACAGCTGGTACCATGGCAGACAAAAACAATGCAGACAGAACTACAGATTGTTAGTAGATTTCCAGCATCCTCGTGAAAACACCAAAAAACTGAGTACATAGTATGCATCTGCACAACCATGGTGTTGCTCCTTCAATCCTGTTGATTGTTCAAATCGAATCCCAACCACTAGTAGCTCTGAATTATTCCAGCCTCCTCACCTGTGCTTTTCATGGGCTTGGTCACAATTCTTTTCCCCCTAAAATCAGCCATCATTTCCTCTTTCTTGTTATATTTAGGAGCAGACAATCATACTGTCTGAGTCAGCACTTTAAAATTGTTAAAGAACTTCAGCAGATTGGGGAGTTATAATAGAAATCTGAGATGTACAAAGAAATAGAACCGAGGACTGAGCAGTCCCAGTGGCACTCCTGTGTTACTAACCACCACGTCAAGCTGGCACTTCCCCTGCCACACAATCTGAGACCTGTCCAACAGACAGTCAGCAATCTACAAGATAGTAGATTCACTGACCCCTATCTTGCGTAACCTCTGACTCAGTGGAAATAAAGGCACTGAAAGAAAAAAAAAGGTGCCATCGTTATCACTGATGTTAGAGTCACCATGTTGCTGCATGTGACAGGCAAACCGGAGATGGTCTTTAGCATGTGGTCCAAGGTACGACAATTTTAGTCTCTTTGATACTTAAATTACATTTGACTTTAGGGCAACTTGATGCAGGATACCAGATATCTATGCAGCACAGAAGTTTAGGACACTGGGACTGATAGAATAAGGGCCTGTAGCCACGTGCCTGAGGAGGTGTTAATACAGAACCTGAGCTGGGTCTTCTTGCACTACTGCATGGGAAGACCCAGTTCAGGGTCCTGTGCCCTTGTAAAGCAGACTCAGCTCACTGATTCAGTCCAGATTGCATTGCTGATGCTCATACTCACAAAAAGAAAGCCATATGAAAGCCGTTAAATGGCAGAGGTCACCCCAACTGTCCCATGTCACTTTGATTATATATGTATGTATTTCTTTGTTAAGAATCTGGGCCTCACATGCTCAATACACATGCAACTCTATTCCTGTACCAAGGGTCACAATTTGCAGGGCTGGCCAAGTCAATCAATTTTAATCCATGAATGGGAGCAAATTACATTTGTTCTCATGTCAAGAGTGCTTGTAACTGATGAAAAGATGTGTGTACCAGCAATGCACTTATGCATTTATGCAAAGGTAGAGCATGAGATCAAAACAAATGGCAATCTAAAATCATACTCACATTTGCTTGGTCATCTGCGCAAATAGGGTTTGTTTTCACTTTCTGTTATATATATATATATATATATATATATATATATATATATATATATATATATATATCATTTGAGGTATTTATATATATATATCATTTGAGGTATTTATTTTTGGGGTGGATTAACAGAACTGAGAGGGGAAGAGACAGCGAGTGGATCACGTTTACCCTTGAATAGCAGGGTAAAAAGGGGAGGATGTCTGCTTCAGGAAATCACAAGACAGGACAAGGGAGGCTTGTTTTCTCCATCCTCTTTTTAAACAGCCTTATTCATACTGCAACTCCTCCTCCATTCTGCTTCTTTCAAGGGGATTCAATCCCCATTCTGGTCCCGTCACTAGCTTTGCCAATCAATTCCTCTCTCCCTAGTGTGGGGCCCTAAGTGTCTCTCTTTATTCTATAAAGTTCATAAGAATGGGGAGGCTTGTTCTGCTTATTTGTATTCTAAATCCCAGGGAGGCAAGAGATCAGGATAGAAAGAAGCCTACTGCAGGGAGACAGGTAGACTCACTGGAATTAGAACAGATAGTGTATTCTGTATTTTTACACTGTCCATTGTTCATATGTGACATCTTGTCACCAGTATGTAATATTTATTTTCTACATTTTCAGTCAGAGGAATTGTATGGATATTAGCAGATGGGATTCTCTCTGAACTCTTATCAGCACAGCTGCCTCAGAGTGAATTTATTCCCAGTGATACAGGTATAATGCGCGTAGTGAAGCAAAACCTTTGACGCGAGGTTATGGATGGCTGGCAGCCTATGAATTTTTATACTCCTCTGGGTTATTTTACCATAGTTCATATTAATATGACCTCAATGGGACCAAAGGGTATGCAGGATTCATGCTGGGGAATGACAGAATGAGGAGTGAGAGAGCAGAGTTGCATCTATATGCCAAACCACTGTCGTCTGAATTTGGAGAATTATTATTGCAGAGCTCACAGTCATGTCTGGAAAGGCGTGGTAATGGTCTGCCACTTGCAATTGCTGGGAAGCAACAGAGGAATGGGAGGAGCAGCCGTGGCTAACTTCATTTGTACTGGATTCTTCCCCTCACCCAATCTCTCGCCTTGGTCCTTCCGTTTCTTTAAAAAGGACTGCAGTGGCACCCTGACCTTCAGAAAACATGGCTGAGCAAGCAACACTCTGTTTGATAATTAAATTCTCTGGTTGGTCAGCAACCAATCAGCTCAGCTCGGGGATCAATGGCTGATTTTAAAGAGCAAACTAATTCACTAATGGTCAGAGTTATTCCAATTTACCTGGCTGCTGAATTATTGTGTCCACATCTATTCTGGGAGGGGAAGGATCAATGCAAACAGGGGAGAGGAGTAGCAGAGGAGAGCATCCGTCATGTGATGTAGTGCACAGAGCGTGCATCGAGGTTGATTTGATGACTGCCCAGCTGAACAGAAGCTATGCGGGGGCAGTTTATGAGATGTTTCTAAACAGGGAATGTCTCTGTCATAAAGCAAGCTAATTAATAAGGTTTCAGTTTAAGTGTGAGCGCGAAGACCACGGATGGTCTTAGACACTGGGGTGTGTGATTGGGGTGTCAAAAAAATTAAGCAAGCTGGCAAACCACAGGGCATAGAAATTTAGCATGAAATAAAAATGGAATTCATTTACATCCTGGGGGATTCTGAGCAATGGAAATAAAAATATTGTGACAGTTGAATCATTTTTTTTCGCTCTGGGTTTTTTTTTTCCTTCACTCATATTAATACCTTACCTTTCTATTAACATTGCGAATGGGAGTGCTAACATGATTATCAACAGAGTATGTCTCTTAAATAGCACTTTTAGACAAAAAGGAGCATAGCATTACTGATTTACTTCCATGTTCATCTCATTCCAGGAAAACGTGTTTTAAGCTGATAGGGAAAAACAGCAGGATTCTACCTCTTTAGCCAGAATCACAGTCGTTCACCAAAGAAAATTAGATGGTACAACATGCGAGCCATTTGTCACCACATCCACCACTGATGTTGCTGGCTACTGTGGCTGCATTACAGATGAAGATTGATCATTTGTCAACTTGCAAATTGGCTTTCAAGTGCTTTCTCTAATTACTCTGTGGTTTTATTGATGAGAAACCACTAACTGCTTTCCTTCGATTTACCTCGCTGGGCACAGTCGTTGTTTTGAATATGTCGTCTCTCACCTTCCAATAAGCCTTTAAAGGGGAAAATAAAAAAGGGCGCAATCCTCCAAGCGTAACAGAATTTGTATGCTACTTCTTGTTCAAAAGTTTGACTGAAGGGATATGAGAATGAAGGCAAAAATGCCAGAATTAATTTCAGTCCCCGAGCTGGTCATACTCAAAATGCACCCAGAGGAGCCCCTGACATGAATCAGAGCCTGAACAGGAGTTGCTGGGAGGATGTAAATGACACTGTTCGCACTGCAGACCTTCCGTGCTCATGCATGTAAATGTCAAGTGATGTTATCCACTGTATGGTTTCCAGTGACTAGCCCTAAAAGGTCTAGACCAAAGCAATGGACGAGCAGGGAGGAAAAAAATCTCTTAGAAGGCTGTTTATCTGAGATCAGCTCATATAAGCTGCTCTAAGATAAGAGTGATGTAAATCTACCTAACCTGCTATCGTGCTTTACTGTTTTTTCACGTATGCACACATTTGTTTTACTCAAAAATCTGAAACAATTTAATTTATGCATTTATTTGAAGAGAATGACCGTAAAGTCTCACCGAATTAAACAGCTGATCCTCCTTCGTTGTTTCTCCATCCTGTGACTGATTTGTCATAATTGCCAGTGACTGTAACATTGTTTTTTTCCAAATCACACTATGAGGGTAGGGTGCGAAGAAGTGTTGTTGCGAGGCAACTGTGAGATTGCAATTGGATCGCAGAACTGCATTTTATTTTAGAAAGACATATGTGAGGAAGTATCATCTTATCAAGGTGAGAGCATGATTTCCTCATCCCATTTCAATATGTGTGCTACAGGACTCTGGCAGGAAAAGTAATGTTTTCTATATACTTTATCACTGTGGTCCTTATCAGCTCTAGCAAAAGATTAAGCTCAGACAGAATGATGTGTTTCACTCTTAGTCCCGCCACCCCACCTTAACCTCCTAAAACTGTCTTTTTCTACTTACAGATGTCCATATATCAAGTTTGCAACAAAAAAAAAAAGAAAGAGAAGAAAATGATTTGGCAGCATAGTTCTAAGAGTTAATGCTGTTTCACCTTTTCACATCAACATTCCTCTTTTATACTTTTTTTTATGGGGAGCTTCTTCTGAGAGAAATGCATAACAGCTGCTGTCCTCTCAAGAGAATGGACCACTGGCATTATGTGGAGAGAGGTTTACTCCAGCTGCAGTGGGTTATTTTTGTTTGCTCTTGCAATCCCCATTTGCTCCCTGCACTCTGATGCAATGCCATCTCTGAATTTATTGACCTCATTTTCTTTCCATCTTGATGTCGACTTCCTAATTCAGTATTCGACAAATTGTAAATCACGAGACTTTGGCAAGAGTTCCCTCTCTGACCGGCAGCCTTGCTCTTCAGCAGCAGAAGGAATGGGACATTTAGGCGACGGTCACCGGTCCTATTGTTTCTAATTCAAATCCATATATTTGTGTCAGGGAAGGGGGAAAAAGGAGGAGGAGGCACAGACTGTGTTCCATAAATCAGCAAAATCTGCGGAGACGTAGAGCAGATGGTGAAATTTTATTTTTTTTAAAAAAGTTATCCCATCTCAATTCATTGCAGATTAAGCACTGCAAAGCTAAACTGTTCCATATTATGCATGGCTTGGGTCAGTACTATTATCAAAATTCTAAAGATATTTTTGCTCGGTGCCAAGCTCGTTCTCCCACACAGTTCGAACGAGCCTACCCACTGCTGAGTGAACTGTATTAATCTATCAACATACATAATATATGGCTTTTGTTGGATTCTAGCCTCCAGATGAACTGGACGGATTTACCATTTGACCCAGGGAGTATTTATAGTCACTGTCCTGAAGTAGGGGCGCTTAAGTGAAGAAACGGACTTGAAATATTTGATATAACTGCAGAACATTTCCATTTGCAGATGTGAATATCGTGAAGCAATAAACAGAAAGGGAACATCACTGATATGAATGGGGTTAAAAGGATATACAGCTTCTGTATTTATAACGTTTCAGTTTTGCTCTACTTCAACCTGTGCTGATACTTGTTGTCACATGATGTGTTTGGGGAATTTGCGGGGGGTTACAAAAATGAAATAAAGAAAGGAGTGCTTTGGGAAATGCTCTATCACATACACACACTCAGTCATGCAGTGTATACAGCAGATCCCCATGCACAAAGGCATCCCGAGCAGACATTTTCAGGACTGATATGACTAAAAGGATAGTGGAATTTTGCTGAGAAAAGCAATTTTCTTTCCGCACCATACTTCGTCTGCTCTTCTTGGGAGGTTATCGTTTGCAAAAATGTGTCCTTGATATGGGTTAGTGCAGCCAACATGTACCTATTCCCCATGTTAAGTTTGAAAATAGAGTGCTCTTGACCTCTTGCCTTTGAAATTCTTCCACTGTCACTATATTCCACTCGTAAGCTGTCCTCTTTTTATGCCGTAGCTCAGAGGCTTTCGCTACAAGGTTAGCGTTTTATTTTTCCCATCCTCCTTTGCTTCTTTAGCCTCCTTCCTTTCCAAGACAGAAGCAAACTTTGTCACAAGCCTTGTAAAATGCATGGCTTTATACACCTATTCAAGTCAGCTGTTGTTATATGCACCTCAATGCATGATTGCCAATAACAGGATTTCCTTTTGCTGCTGAATAATTAACAGGCCTCTTTTGCCAAAATTGCGGTATGAGCCTCAGAAGAACAGGAGTAAATTCCTGAGGTCTTTTTCAAATGTTTACATTAAGAAAAGACAGGAAGTGCTTCTTCACGATTTAATATTTAATGAGTTGGTTTAGATATAGGTAATCCTTTCCCTATAGGGTATAAAGGATTTAACTCTGCTAATAATAATTAAATCAAGGCTACAGAAATTGAAAAGTCAGCCCTCTCTTTAGCGATGGTTGAAATTACAGGTTTTTATATAAATGCATCAAAAATGTTTTCATAGAGATCAAAATCTAACAATAGACGGATTGACACATAAAATATATTTGCATATATAGAAGAAAGGAGAAGGAAGGTCAGCTGACACAAACGAGGCACTGGTAAATGTAGATGATGCTCTCATTCAAGTAATAAATTATAAAATGTGCACTACTTTTCCACAGATAAGTAGGTTTTACATTCATACAGTAGGTTTTTCTAAAACATTCCAATAACACCATAAAATAGGCTAGTTGGAAAGTCAATGGTGTTTTCTGCTAACAACCTTATACCCAGTTAGGGCAGGGAAATATGGCCAAAAATATTTATCACAATATATATTTGAAATTTTGAGGTAACGATATAACCGATGATATAATTGAAGCAAGACAAAATACAACTCCACAACTTTATTAGTGCAAAAAAAACCATCAATGTATTTTCACTTAAACAAACAGCTTTTTTATGTGCATTAAAGTTATGTAAAGATTTAACAGTACAAATGCAAATTCCTTGCTGACAGTTTAACCAAAAGGCATTTTCAATGGAAACTGGCCGACATATCCTCAGTATAACCATGTAAAATATCCACAAAACTTAAAAAGAGGTTATACACACACATACGCTAATATTATGTTGAAGCAGAGTACGTATCACTCCGCGAGGCTCCTGACTACGATAGCCATAATGCTCCGACAAGCCATCAAGTGGTGTGGCTTCGTAGCTTAGCAAAGTCCTACTAAAACGTTTTTTGAGCGCCGTGTACCACATAAAATTGGTTCGGTAATAACGACGGCCTGCTAGCATGCTCTACCAAAAAATGTGCTTTGGTGTGTATCTGACGGACGAAAGCTAAACTAGTTCCACACCACTGAAGTTGCACCATCTTTACAAACCAGTTCTGGTTCATGTGTTTCATTCAACGATTCGCTTTCGCCCTTCTCATTCTCCGTCGCTGCCATGCTTTTTCTGCCATGTGCGTATGTAAACAAAGGCACTGCGCATGCACGTTTTAACCATATTTTATCGCAATATTTAATTTTCTTATCGTTGCCTAACATTATACCGGTATTACCGTGAACGGTATGATATGGCCCAGCCCTATACCCAGTCATTTATTTTTACAGTTAAAAAGAAATGTTTTTACATAACTGCATATGTTTCTACATCTATGACGTCAGCTACAGAGAAAACATTTTGCTTTATTGAAAAATGCTTTGCTTTTTTAACAACATGCCTAAGTGAATTCCACAGTAGCAGAAAAATGGTCTGCAATTAAAAACAAGCTTCTTTTTCTTGCAATCCTCTTTTTCGATTGAGCGCTTTTTGTGTTTGTTTTGGCTTTTGCAGGGCGTGTGTGTGTGCGTGTGTGTGTGTGTGTGTGTGTGTGTGTGTGTGCGTGTGTGTGTGTGTGTGTGTGTGTGTGAAGTACGTGGTATGACGGTCTGGTATAACTTATGACTGGAGAAGCAAGCTTGTTTTGGTAAAGTGGAAAAGAGGACATGGTAGTCACTCGGAAGGAATGACCTCACAGTTGAACGTGTTAATCAAGAGAACACTGATTAGTGATTAGCTCCCATGTGGGTAAGAGAGAAGGAGTGAATTTTAGGCTTGCTTGATTGGATGATGAACTAAGAGGAGTTTGCCTCTTGAATTTTAAACTGATAGGATAATGGAGGGAGGTGGAAAAGAACGGATGTCAGCTGAGAGGTGTGGCTTAGAAGGAGTACTAATGAATGAAAGAGTAGCCTAGAGGTGAAAGAATTAAAAATGAAGTAGTCTCCTTTATTAAACTTTTGCTAAGCTCAATTACAGTGATGAAAGACTTCCCTGCTGAACCATCTGAACCAAAGAACGGGGGGAAGCATCAAAGTAAAAGCACATTTTGTGAAATCTCACCTAATCCCAATTATACATTGACAGGTCACAATCCACTTTTCTTTCAAATGTGATTTGTTTTCAAGAGTTACATTCAGATTAATGTAGTCAGATTCCAGTCCAGGAAAAACTACAACGATTGCACTTTTATTGCTCGCAAGTGTGACTTGAATGTGCCATGTTGCCTCTTCCATGCCCTACATTGTTGTCTTGTTGGTGTGCTGAGAGCACAAAAAGCACCAGAGAGGATACTGCACAGGCAAGCTTCACCTGGACTGGCCTCTCCATCATTAAAATTAACTACATCAGCTCCATCAGCAACACACCACTGAGCTGTTTGGGGATGGTATGCATTTTTCTGCTTTTTGATCATAAGTAGGTACAAAAAAGTGCTTTTTTTGCCCCCTAAGACTCAACCTTTTTTTGTGGCACGCACACTGTACAGAGTGTATAGTAATTTTGTAGTTGAGTGAGCAGTGATACAAAATAAAAACGGGATCAATGAAACACACACTGGTTCATGACAAAGCATAGACAAACACCTACATGGATCATGTGATGCATGATGAAGTAACACAAATTTGAAGTTCCCATATCAATAATAATTCTGTTGTCTTTGATTACTTTAGGAAAAATTATTGCAATTATTGAAATCACCTCTAAAACTACAGCCACATAGGTTCTGAGGTTAATTTAGGTTCTGGGGCTTTGTGAAAAACGAATAGTGCCTAATTGTGAAAATAAATTGCCAAATAATCAGTGTAGCATTACATACATCACTGATTTGATGGGAATTTATATTAAAATATGTTCATATTTAAAGAGGCTAATGAAAGCATATGAGAGTACTTAAGTATTTATAATGCACAGCACGCACCATCTTTTTGTCAGGATACTGTTTAATATAAACACACACACACACACACAAAAACTCCCCCTGTCTGGCTCTGCTTGTTGGACTTTGTAGTGGTTGTGTGCTAAAATTGCATTTCAGCATAATAAATAGGCCCACAGTGTGGTGATCTGGGATTTGAGTTTTTTTTATTATTTTAAACACTTACTATTATATATCTGTCTTCTCTGTCTAAAGAAAATGTTAATACTGACCCAAAAAAATCCTGGCATTGATAATTTCATGTTACTCCACAATTAGGAGAGGAGTGTTAATGGAGTGAGGTGCCAGATTGGCACAGCATCGGCAGCACTGCACTCAATTGAGGAGACAAATTATTCATAGTAAGAGACTCAATCAATGTGTATTTCCAATGTCTCTGATTTTTTTTTCTAGAAGGCAGTAAGTGTATCGCCCTCTGAAGTGTTTCAGAAATAATCAAATTGGGTATGGTTTGATGTATTGTTTCCAACATATGGATCGACATACCAGAGCAATTATCCTGGAACATTTTTTTAAAAATGAGCTGTACAGTCTGGCTTCTTGGGTCTGAATGTGAAAATGGTGTTTGTTTTACTGAAGCGTTCAGTCTACCAGGTGTAGACTTGAACTCAGATCAAAAGAGGTATTAAAATACAGTGTTTAGTCTTGTCTGGATCGCCATCACCTGATTATGTTATCTGATACACAATCATCCCAAAGCAAAGTTAAATTACTTCCAACATTGTCTAGACTGTGTTTGACTCAGTGTAAAGCAAGCCCAGAGGTGACAGCACAAAGACCTGCTCTACTTAACTACTATAGTTCACATTTTTCACATCCTTTCCCAACCTCTCTCTTACACACACAAATATATATATATATATATATATATATATACAGCTTCACTTCTGCACAAATCCTCTGAAGTTTTAAAAGCCAGTTCTGTATATTGTCGACACTACTTCAGCCTCCATCTCATGTCAGAGCCTCTTTCCCTTCCTCTTGCTCATGTATCCCTATACTCACCTTTTCTGTCACCCCAAACACCCCTAAAATCAGGTGAGAGGTCCCCTTCAATTTCTCTCCACCTCTAATAGGCACTTCCTTGTGTTACATGATCACTGGGTGTCAAGATTAAAGAATGGCTACTGCTTCCCAGGGCAGACATAGATGGGAGACAGAGAAAATAGCACTCCATAATTACTGATAAATCGAGCACACAGCCTCCTCTCCTTCCACTTCCTCCCTATCCACCTGGCCCTGATGTCAATGTGAGGGGCTGAGCAAGTTAAACCGAGAAAAACTTGACCACGCCAGCCACTTTTTTGCACTGCTGATATTGCAGTTAAGTTCAGGCAATTCAGAGCCAATTGACTGACTTGGAGCTTTTATTCACCCTCCAATCATCACTTCTTTGAAGTGGGACACACAGTACTGGACTAAAACAGCTGCAGCCAAAACACAATGCCACCAGTCTACAGCCTGGGAGAATATACCACACTACACTCTCAACCAAACACAGGTAAGCTGCCATACAGCACATTTTCCTTTAATCTCTGACGGGCTTATAACCTACAGAGAATGATGAATGCACCACAGATCAAGCATTCCCCTTTACTAAACACCACACATGTGCATTGTAAGTGACAGTCGCTGGAACCAGTGGTAAAAGAATAAAGAAAAGGCCAGATGGCTGGGTCTCACCCCACCACCAGGCAGTTGTGATGGATTCCCCAGTTGCAACCCGTTGCCATTGTTTGTTAGCAATCCTAATAGAATTGGTGGAAAGCAAAGCCTTTTCTGCAGTGACAGTGTTTTGCTTTCTAATAGTATTGTATAGTAATTTGAATATTTATTTTAACAGGCAAGGAACCAGGTGGTAATAAGACTCTGGAGATTAAACATTTTTCCTGTAGTAATGATATACATGTGCCACAAAGCTTTATCCCGAATAGCTTAGTTAGGCAAAATCAGGCTCACTTAATAAGTGTTTGAGCTTTATTAGACTGATCGTCAGTCTGAAGGGCCACCTCATTTCACTGTGATATACAGCTTAATTTGATATTCATCTGTGCCACTTTATGCTTAGGACAGGGAGGAGTGATCAAGACCTACATGAATCGCTGAATAAGATAATTAGATGTGGGAGGTTAATTAGCAATATGGAACCAGGCATTTGAACTTCCAAGTGCCCCAGATCTGACTGGTAACTTGTATGTTAGGAAACAATACGGCTGACTAACCCTGAATTGTTTGGCAGCATAATGATGTTAATGATAAATGATGTGATTTACTTTCATTTACATGCATCAAAAGAGAGTAAAGTGTGAACTATAAGTACTCTGGCATTTTAAAGGATGCCTCCCTTTCTCTTGCACTGACCCTCTTCATTGCTATCGATTTTTATGCCATGTGAAAAACTGTGCAATGGATCTGGGGAATATATGACAGTGAAAAGAGCAGTTGCTGCCGCAGAGCATAAACCTTTGACCTCAGCGCTAAGGACTTTCATGGTCAGAAGGAAATACCAAAATTACTAAGCATAGAGCTTAAAACATAAAAGAATACATCTGAACAGCTCCCCAGTGTGTCCCATAAACGTATCCTACAAAGTTTGCAGATAATTATATTCAACATCTGTTTATTATCGCTAGTTCTCTGGCAACACTTCCCTTTCTACATTTAGATACCCAGATGCTTCATCCTCCTTTCCAGAAACCATGCTGACAATTGACCTAACTGTTTTTCCTGCAAAATGTGGGTGCTTATATAGATTAATCTTTGGATTGAGGGATTAGAAAGAAAACAACAAAAAAATAACACACAAAAAAAGCATTAATAACACAGCTGGTTGTATGTCTGATTGACACTCGTCACATAATGATTTATGATCAGGAAACCTCATCATCATTTGAATCCATTGGCTACCTTTCTAGAGTTTTTTTGGTTAGGTATAAGAAACAAGTTTACTTTAAGGATTTGGAAAACATCATGGCTTAGACTGAAAAACAGCTTAACATCAACACTTTTCCCAATGTAACAAGCTTCTCAACTGTTGTCCTTGTTTCTATGGTGACTCTCGGAGCACCGATGATAATTATTCTAAGAGGGCGCACATTAAGCTTAAATGTGACACCAATGGCTCCTGATCAAGTGGCAGTATCTGACCAGTTGAGAGCAAGCCGAGCTGGAAAATAATACTTTTTCAATAATTGTTTAAGAAAGAGGCACTCCACCGTGTCTGAAAATGAACAGTGACTTTTTATTAGGGAATGAAAATAAGTTGTTAGATTTATGCGTTTTACAAATACGGCCAAATCAAAAGGTTGTTTTTGAGTGGAAGACTTTTTCTTGAGAAACTGTGTTGGTTTAAGATACTTTCTCTATCTCAACATCTGCCTCTTTGCTTCTTCTTCAGCAGGCACAGCATTTGGGATTCGGTAGGGATCATTTTTAGAACTTGCTTTTATAAGATGTTTAATCCCAGTTCATTCGATTTCAAATGTAAAATGTCATTAAAAACCTAAGCATTTTTTTTTTTTGAAAAAGAAAAAAGGTACAGCTTTTTGCCTTTTAACCCCAGTGCATTTCTTGTCCATCTTTATTCCGTCCCTTCTACAACTTTTAAATGTCACTGGAAGCATTTTAAAAGCAGAGCATTTAATTTGAACAAGGTCTTTAATTTTGAAAACTGACTCACTATGTAATTCCTGTGTATGATAAGTAGGAACACTGCGTAGCTTGGAGGAGGGGTAAAAAGAGCAAAGGTGGGATAAGAGGCATGACATAACCAACCAATGGTACTGTTACAACTATTTGCATCTCAAGCCAGCTTAACAGTTATTTGTTAGCTTGTTAACTGAAGTGTATCAAGCAGCCTTAAAAGTAGGGCTGTTCGATATAACGATATATATCGGATGACGATATAAAAATGTCTATCGTTTCATTTTACGCTATCGTTTGTTTTGTGGTGTCGCAAAAAAAAAAGTTTACGGCAATATTTTTTCATCGTTTTGATGGTCACTGTAGTGGCTATATTAATTTCTTAAAGTTCTCTCTTTCTCTTATATTTAATATAACCACACTACAGACGGACAAGCGCCTGTTTTTATGCGTTGTGGTTAGCAACAACGACGGTAAGAGCATCACGTGTCCGCTTGTTTATGTTCCATATAAACCTTTCACAATAAAGCTCAAGATCCTGTTGAGACTTTTCAAAATAAACTGAATCACGTGAAAGAGCAGATTATTTATGGATGATAAGTAAAAAAGAGCCGCCAGGTGCTAAAAAATAAACCTTTTTTTTCGGGGGGGTTTTCGTTACATTTTTGTGATTTATATCGTTATCGGACGATAGAATTCTTATATCGGGATATGAGATTTTGGTCATATCGCACAGCCCTACTTAAGAGCATCTAGGCACACACTACCTGTTTAACAGAATGATGCCCTGCAGCTAGTCCCCAATTTATAAATTCCAAAACATGCATTCAATTTAGCAGGTTTCACTTGCTGTCTGTAAATGTATGCATTTCAATGCCATGGTTACATGGCATGTTGGGTGTACACAGTAACCTTTTTAAAAATAAAAAAAAAGTCAAACTATAAATAAAATATGAAGTATTTACCAAAACACAGACAGCATTTAGAGGCCAAGTAGAGACATAATATATTAGGAGGGCATGCAGACAGAAAGAATCCTGAAATATGTCAGGGAAATGAAGATGATTGTTGTACTACCACTGCCCTCAAATACCTAATCAACCGTTAAAATTGAAAATCTGATGTGGCGGTTACTACATCAGACGGTAGTCAATTTAGTCTCACAGGTTTTAAAAGCTGTGTTGAAAAGTTTTAAACCTCAACCTTACTAGATTTTAATGGCAATTCTGTATATGTTGTTTTTAAGTCCCAGTGACCACTAAGTTATAGCTTTTTGTTTCCCATTCATTTATATACAGGCATCAAATAACCACCTGGATTCGATCCAAACTGGCTGCCGAGCTCCAGGAGAAACTTCTGGAAGGGCTTCTGGCCAAGCAACACCACCAACATATAAAGGCCTTGAACATGGCATATTTTATTTACTAGCTTTTAATCATATTCTCCATCTTGGGGCAAAACTGGTTCATATTTAATAATCCGCAACAATATTGTAGCCTTCAGGTGCAAATTTGCCTCTAAAACATAAGTAGTCATCGGAAAAGACAGGTCATTATAGGAATCAGATATTTATTTATTCTAAATTAATGCATCCAGTAAATTAAATATAAGAATTCCATGAGTGATAAAAGAAAAATAAGGCCGACCAAATGTAAGAATGCCAGTTAAAGATATGAGGTTGCAAGAGCTAACAGAGAAAATGCCTTAAAGGCAATGTCAAATGATAACAAATATGCATAAGTCTGTAGTCAATCAATGTTTTCCATGCTAAATGTGACAGGAAGTGGTGCTTAGGCAGCCAAGCTCTCATGCCAGGAATGCAAATGTATGCATTGGGACATGTAAGATTGACATTAGTGTACACAGAGCTTCTATGTTTAGAATTCTAATTAATATATACATGCCTGCTGTTATACCTGATTTTGGGCCTCAGGAATTCAAAAAGATGCTTAATGTGCAAGAGACAAACACACACACACACACACAAATTCTGTCACAGGCAAGGCAAGGGCAGCTATATAAAAAAAATCTATAGCTTGGTACTTTTGTGAAAATGCTGTGTCAGGTCATTTCATGTGCTACTTCTGGAGTAGCCCAACGCCTTTTACAGCTCAGAGTTGTTGAGGAAAATGAAAGCTGTGTTATCCAACTAAATATGCTCATGTTGTTTAATGACTTACATTTAAGGGGAAACACACTAATGCTGTTATTGCACTTACCGGCCACATCATTAGATACACCTTACTAGTACTGCATTCAGAACTGCCTGAATTCGTCTGCCATAGATTCAACAACGTCCTGAAAACATTTCTCTGAGATTTTGGTCCATGTTGATACAACAGCATCACACATTTGCTACAGACTTGTTAGCTACACATCCATATATGAATCTCCCATTAAGCCACTTCCTATAGGAGCTCCATTAGATTGAGATCTGGTAACTGTGGAGGCTATTTGATTAAGCTGAGCTCACTGTCATGTTAAAAAAAATGTTTGGGATGATTGGAGCAATCTAACTGGTGCACTATGGTCATGAAGGGATGGACATGATCAGCAACAACACAATTTGTGGCATTTAAATGCTCATTTTGTACTAACGGGTCCAAAGTGTGGTGAGAAAATATCCCCCACACCGCCAGCAGCACCCTGAACTGTTGATACAAGGCAAGATGGATCCATGCTTTCATGTTGTTCATACCAAATTCTGACCCTATCATCCGAATGTTGCAGTAGCAATCAAGGTTCATCAGACCAGGCAATGTTTTTCCAGACTTCAATTGTTCAATTTTGGTGAGCCTGTGCAAACTATAGCCTCAGTTTCCTGTTCTTAGCTGACAAGAGAGGCACCTGGTGTAGTCCTCCACTGCTGTACCCAAGGTTTTGTGCATTCAGAGATGCTCATCTGCACATCTCGGTCGTAACAAGCAGTCATATGAAATTTAGTAAACATAATAGTAAACATTGAGTTTACACCAAGCATATTTTTGTTAGTGAATAAATAGACCTTTGATTTTATATTTCAGTTGTTCAAAATTCTTGAGTCATTGTTTAAGTATGAAAACAAACATAAATGCAGAACCAGTAGATTTATGTAGGAAAGGCATAGCTAGAAAAGAATATAAAAAATCTTTTTGCACCTCATTTTCAATATTCTCCTCTGATCAGCGATCTGCTGGTGTGTAGGTTGCCACTGCCCAGGGCTGCAATATAGGTCAGTGATGCTGCGATCTTCTGGCATTGGCCAACAGCACATTGACTCACCAGCATCACAAAGGTCATGGGGTCAGTCCATGACTCCACTCTCTCTCCAAAAAAGCCCCCACTGTTTAATTTTTCAAAATTGGGCCATGGTAAATCTACTGAGAATGGCAGCTTCTAATCTCAATTCAAGCTTCACGTGATAAATGCCATATAATTTGAAATGCTTGTTTGAAATATTTTTTTATCTTCTTAAGAAATAATTAGGGGGTACCTAAAGTGCTCCAGTAGGGAGTACTTTACACTTGTTAGTCAGCACAAGGAAGGATGAAAAAGATTAAAACCTTCTCTGTGTGAGATCCAATTAACATTTTTTTTTCAGAAAGATTATCTTCCCGTGATTGTTCACATTTAAATTATGACTTTTACGTTGATAGGCAATTCAGTGGAACAATTGAAATTGTATGTTTGTTTATCCATGTGAATGTGAACTAGAATGTGAATTCGTTATTTATGGCAGGAAAACTGAAGGTTCTTTGGGTGACTTTAGCCTTTTGTGATCATTTTTCATGGGCGAAAATACAAGTGGTCAGGCAAGCGGCTGTGACACACTTCAAAATGACTAAGAATCTTTTTGTAAATTTATGGTCAATCAAATCTGACCTGCTCAGTCCTTTAAAAGTTAGTAGTGACAGTTACAAATGAGTCACACAAAGGTCACACTGATTGCTTTTTCAACATGGGTTCAATTTTCTCAAGATGTTGAAATCTGCATTATAAGCTTTCCCAGAATCAATTGTGAAAGACAAAATCACAGTACATTTGATTTGTAGTTAAAATATCAGCATTGTTTTGCTGAAGGTG